>NW_027249219.1:0-426225 GCF_030848795.1 Temnothorax nylanderi
GAGAGGGAGGGAGAGAGAGGGAGAGAGAGGGAGAGAGAGGGAGAGAGAGGGAGAGATTGATTGGTTGATTGATTGGTTTTATTTAAGCCATAGTCAAGACTTTAGGCTATTTGTGAATTAACAATATAAAATGTAAAACAAGACATAAACAAATATATAAACAAAAGTATAAAGTCGCAGTGAAATCGCTGCCAATGTGCAATTAGGAGCAAATAAACATTGAAAATATTAGCAAGCGAGTGAAATACACATGGCAGCGACTGAAAACATGTGCTTGGACTCGCTCGTAGGCGAGCAACGAATGATCAAGCATAAAAACTATAAATGAGATGAAAAGTATAACGTACACTGCAAACCAAGAACTAACTAAACTTAAATAATAATAAGTATAGTGAATGTAGAGTGTGTAAAATTGCTGCGGATGTCCATTAAATATACACTGAGTTGACACCCTCAAACTAAATCGCGCTCAAGCGGTAGGACTCAGAACCGAACACAGCTCAAGCGAGAAAAGATGGTCATGGAGCTTACTCTTAAACACGGAGATGGACGATGACGACACAATATCGGTAGGAAGCAAGTTCCACAAATAAATGCCAGCAAGGTGGAAGGACCTATGATACGTCTCGGTTCTGTGGATAGGAACATGAAGAGTGTGTGGTTGTGCCAAACGTGACGATCTTTTGATTAAGGAATCAGGACTAGTGAAAATTTCAGAGAGATACCTGGGAGACAAATCATGAGAAATCTTGAACATTTCTATCCCAAGAAAGTATAATCGTCTATTTTTGACCGACAGCCACCCCAGTCGATGTCGGTAGGGCGTGATGTGTTCATCTCGCCTTAAATTAAAAATAAAACGAATCGCGCAGTTAATGAGTCTCTGAAGCTTGGTGTTAAGCTCGTCTGTGACGTCGTTATAAACGAGAGAACAATAGTCCAACAAGGGCCAAATCAAAGAGGTCACAAGTTTTACACGTAGATTAAATGATAAAGAGTTCTTATGGAATTTTAGTTTATGCAGCGTAAAGTGAACCCTCTTGGAGATATGTGAGACATGGCTTTGCCAAGATAGATCGGAGCTCATGATAACTCTCAGGTTTCGCGTCTCGGTAACAAATGGAATGGAAGTGCCATTGACAGAAATGAGAGGTAGGTCACTGAGTTCTATTTGCCGAACATAACGCCTACTACCAAGTATCAAAACCTAGGATTTGCTGAGATTGAGAGTCAATCCATTACTTGTAGCAAACTCGGAAATAACCCCAACATCATGCGACACCAACTGCAAAGCCCCATTCAGTTGACTAAGGAGACATCTGCGATAGATCTGCGTATCGTCGGCAAATATCATGCGCTCAGTAAACCTGAGGAAGGCGCCAATGTCATTAATGAATAGGGAGAAAAGAAGCGGTCCCAGAACGGATCCCTGCGGAACACCAGTAGTGACATACAGCCAATCGGAGAACTCTCCCTCCAGATCGACAACGGCTTGAGAGCGACCTGTGAGGTACGAATAGATTAATTTAAGGGCCAGATCAGAAAACCCCAATTTCCTTAGTTTAGTCAGCAGTAGAAGATGACTGACAGTATCAAAAGCCTTACTGAAATCAAAAAGGACGAGAATCAGTACCTCACCTACATCAACGCCACTCTTAATATCGTGAAGTAATCGAAGAAGGGCTGACTGAGTAGAGAAACCCTTGCGCTATCCAGATTGTCGATCGTCGAGTATATGATTAGAATTGATAAAATTCACGATTTGACTATGTAAAATTTTCTCAAACAGTTTAGAGAGCTCACAGAGGTTAGCTATAGGTCTGGTGTCCGAAAAGGAGGCAGGTGTTTTTACTTTAGACAGTGGGCGCAATATGGCGCGTTTCCACAGGATAGGGAAATGACCCAGTTTGAGACAACAGTTAAAAAATGATGTAAGGAGATTGCCAATATGGGGCAAGGCCAAGGCAATGACATACAGTGGTAACTGATCACAACCCGAGGAGAAAGAAACAGAAGAGGAAGACATTAAGAAGCATAAATTGTCATAAGTTATTTGGGAGAAGCTAAAAAGTGGTTCATCAGGCACTATGGACAAAATAATATCGGAAAATTGTGATTGAGAACAAGAAGGAAAACAATTGGAGATGGATGCATAATGGGCGTTCAGAAGATCACGAGAAAAAAAGTTAAGTGGTGAAGAGAGAAGTGATTCTATAAGACCCAGATTGGCTAGCTCACGCCATATTCTTGAGGGATCAGAAATAGTACTCAATCTCTCCATATTAAAGCGTTCCTTGGCTCTTCTCAAGTCGAGCGTGAGATTGTTCCTGAAGAGCCTATACATATGAAAGTCGAGAATGTTGCCAGATCTTCGCGTGATATTATAAAGTCGGTTGCGATGCCGAATTTTGGAAGCAAGAGCATCAGTAAGCCAAGGCGCCGACGGACGAGTTACACGAAAAGTATGAATGGGAGCGTGTAGGTCTAAGCTAGCTGTGATATCATTAGTAATGGTATTAAGGAAGCCATCTAAGTCCGACTCACCAAGACTCATTTGGCCAAAATCATGAGGGAAAGACGAAGACAACATGGAGGTGAGGGTTCCAATAAATCTTTGCTCGTCGAACTTTTTGTAGCTACGTCGAACTAGAGTACGATTCGCAAGGGACGGAACTTCGAATGAATAAGTTAATTCAATAAGATCGTGACCGTTTATAAAGGGAGCATCCGACTTGCGAAACAATGAGACTTTATCCAAGTTATCGACTATAAAAACATCCAACCATGAGTCACAAGAACGAGTATGAAAAGTCGCCCGCGACTCAACAATATTGAGCGATAATTGCGAGACCATGCCTTTAAGGTGATCAGATTCATATGATGAAGCAAGGAGATTACAGTTTAAATCACCAGTAATAATAATGTTTTTATAACAATGCATAAATGAAGTGAGGGTGTCAACATATTGATCGAAGTTTTTACCTCTCGGTCTACGATACATAGAGGTAAGTAAGAGAGGCTCACGTGTGCCGTCCCGAATATCAAGAATGAGGTATTCTGGAGCATTCGAGAAGGCAGAAGGCGATGACGCCAGAACACGCGCCCTCAGCGATTCATGTATATAGCAAGCCACACCACCTCCCTCCCTGTCCGCACGCAACAAGTAGTATCCAGCAATTCGCACCAAGTCGTCTGAAATGTGTGAGTGAAGCCAAGTCTCGGAAATTGAAATAATGTGAAAGAAGTTAGACACCAAGAAGGTTTGAATTGACTCGAGATGGGCAGGAAGAGAGGAGGCATTGAAGCAAGCAATCTTTAGGTGACCAGACGAAACAGTAGAAACGACATCCGCGACGGCAGGTCAATGAAGCTCCGCCAGATCAGCCTCAGAGACTATCAAGATAGGAGGCAGACCTTGGTCCTTACGGACGAAAATCCGTCCATCCCTGCTCCACACGTGCTTAAAAGATAACTGTCGTGCCCTGGCACGCGTCTGACGCAACACCTTGTAAGTCTCAGACGGAAGCAATTCGTTGACATAAATATTGCCAGGGATACTGGACGCGAAAACATCACTTATTGTAAGACGGCGCTTGCCGCGCATTATTTTGATAATGTGGTCACGAATTTCGCACGACTTAAGTGCCACTATCACAGATTTTCTTCGACCAGAAGCATCAGCCTGATCGATGGCCGAAATGGACCCCGACGCGGTATCGAGCGTCACTGACGCATCACGCTTCGCTACGTCACGAGTCTCCAGAACGTCCGAAACAAGCTGAGGCACTCCAAGTGCGTGAAAAACACTCTTTACAAGCTCGCCGGATGTTGCAGCGAAAGAACATGGAATGCCCGAGATAATAATATCGGACGTTCGGGGGACCCGCGGTGCAGCAAACGACTCGCCGTCAACGTTCTGGGAACCCAGGTGCCTCACGCTCCGAGCCTCCAACGCGGCAATCCAGAGAGAGGGAGAGAGGGAGAGAGGGAGAGAGGGAGAGAGCTGTCGAAACTACAAGCGTGGACAAGTGGATGTTTGGAAAAATTTTAGAGCGTATAGGGAAACTACACTATAAGAAACTAGATGATGGACGAATTTGAAAAAGACATCAATCAGATGCGCGTAATTGGCAAAAAGACGCCAGTAAAGCTAAATGATAATGTAGCTTTTAACACGTCCGATCTAGACTATTCATTAGTCGGTGCTACACTTCCAGTAGAGGAAAGAGTTAGAGATAACGTCGAGGAAGCGAATCACCGAATACCAGAAGCAGCAAGAACATCGCCTTCTCCACAAGCGTTGCCAACATAATCGGAAAATCCTTCTGAATGCGAAATTGATCTGATAGAAACCACTAAGACAACTTGCGAGACGACGAAGGCCACACAAGTTGCTTACACGTTTCGGAGATTATGAAGTTAATCTGAGAAGAAAGTTACATCGATATAAATTTTCTCTTTTTTTGTTTCGCAGAAAATTCTATTATGTTCTAAGAAGACTGCATTTTCCCTTTTTCGTGAATTACTATGTTTATTTTCTTTTACAATAAAGCATATAGGCTCTCTAGATTAATACAATGTGAATAGGTGAGGCAATTAGAGCCAAGCGCGGTAGTCAAAGCGCAAAACAATTTAAAAGTAATAAATAGATATATTAACGAACGTTTCGACACATTTTTCGTGTCCTCTTCAGCGTTAAAAGTTACATAGTCAAAAACGAAGATTTACAGAAAGTCGAGTATAAGGCGTAGTCATCGACAAATAAAGTATAAAGGACGCAGTCCAAGAATAAAATTAAATCAGGATGTACCATAGTCGAAAGCCCGACATGCCGGTGTGCAATCGCTCCACATCCATCTCATCCTCGAATAATCTCGCCAGGTTGAAAGACCAAGTGGGTGAAAGATTCGAACCATGCCTGTACCATTAACGAAGTCACGATGTGGCAAGGGCGTAAATTATCTATGTTGATTAGATGACTAATGAATTTACTTACGGAGCAACTGCAGACCAGAATATCGCACCGCGAAAGCGACAAACGCCTCACATTGTAACGAGCTAACCGTTCGACGCGTCGCGAGTGAGTGAAGCATCGGTAGGAAGGTTAACACAATATACACCGAGGGAGGGGATAGATTGTCGTATACAGTCGTTCTAAATTTTTGACAGTCTCTCGATCACACTTAGATACGTGTCAGGCAGACCCTCAGCATCAGTCTGCAAATTCAACCCTTTCGCCTGCCTTTTTATACATATCATCTCAGAAACTGAACGTTTATAATAATAGGATTCGTGGTCTAAAATTTCAACGTTCTTCCAATCGAAATCGTGATTACATTCTACTCTATGCTCGGTTATGACAGAATGATTCGGAGTATTCCAATTAATATGATTACGATGCTCCCTAATTCTAGTTTGCAATTGCCTACTAGTTTGGCCCACGTAAGAAGCATCGCAATCATTACAATTAATCTTATATACTACGTTACATTTATTAGACCGTGGAAGACTATCCTTCTGCGCCTTGATGAATGTGCGCATCTTATTTAGGCTGTTATACGACAGTCTCACGTTCAATTCCCTTATGGCGTTCTTAAATTTTTCTGTAATCGTCGGGATGTACGGTAAAGTGAAAAAAGGAGCAACCTCCTCTTCATTCCGTCTCACATTAGTATTCGAGTCTCTGTTAAATAAAAACTTAAGACGCTCGCGCAAGATCCCATAGATGAATTCCAGTGGGTAACAATTATTAAGTAAGATTCCAATGACCAGACTGAGATTCTTAGCATGCAAGGACGGGTGCGATAACAAAAATGCTCTATCTATTAAGCCTATGGCCGTCCCTCTTTTTTGGCATACCGGATGCTGCGACATAAAATTTAGATACCTGCCAGAAAAAGTTGGTTTATGGAACCAATCAAATGTTAGCCTATTGTTGTTCAATATCATCGTGATCTCCAAAAAATTTAACTTATCATCTTCACCGATTTCTATGGTGAATTTCAGCCTAGGATGGAAGGAATTAAAAACATCTAAGGTATGCTGCAGCAAAGTCGACGGTGCCGCCAGTGTTATGTCGTCAATGTATCTTTTATAAAAAGGTAAAAGGTATAAAAGGTACAGGCATGGTTCGAATCTTTCACCCACTTGGTCTTTCAACCTGGCGAGATTATTCGAGGATGAGATGGATGTGGAGCGATTGCACACCGGCATGTCGGGCTTTCGACTATGGTACATCCTGATTTAATTTTATTCTTGGACTGCGTCCTTTATACTTTATTTGTCGATGACTACGCCTTATACTCGACTTTCTGTAAATCTTCGTTTTTGACTATGTAACTTTTAACGCTGAAGAGGACACGAAAAATGTGTCGAAACGTTCGTTAATATATCTATTTATTACTTTTAAATTGTTTTGCGCTTTGACTACCGCGCTTGGCTCTAATTGCCTCACCTATTCACATTGTATTTATTTTCATTTCTTACAAGTGCGCCGCGTAGCCATCAAAAACGTTTACACTCGTTTATGTTTCCTTTTTTCTTTAGCGGAGAGGGTGTTATGTGCGCTTTTCATTATTTAAACCAGCCGCGTTCCACTGTATATATAATGCTAGTTCTTTTCTGAGCGCGGGGATTCCCCTCCTGAGAAAGGGCGCGGTATTTGTGAACGGATGTTGCTTTTCGCTCGTCTCTTTCGGCAGACGTTCACAATAATTTTTTTGAAACCGGTTTCCAAAAAATCGGTAACGAAAAATTATACACTTTTTATAGCAATTCCCGGGAAATTCTACCCCTACTTCACATACAATTCTTTGAGATTCGGTCAATTAATTCCCGAGAAATTGGAAAAATTTCGGTACCGGCTTCCAAAAAGATCGGTAACGAAAAATTATACATTTTATAGCAATCCCCGGGAAATTCTACCCCTACTTCATATACAATTCTTTGAGATTCGGTCAATTAATTCCCGAGAAATTGGAAAAATTTCGGTACCGGCTTCCAAAAAGATCGGTAACAAAAAATTATACACTTTATGGCACTCCCCGGAAAATTCTACCCCTATTTCATATACTTTTTGTAAAAATTCGGTCCAATTAATTCCCGAAAAATTGGAAAAAATTCTAATACCGGGGAAAATTCTACCCCTATTTCATATACTTTTGGTAAAAATTCGATCCAATTAATTCCCGAAAAATTGGAAAAATTTCTAATACCGGCTTCCAAAAAGATCGGTAACGAAAAATTATACACTTTATGGCAATCCCCGGGAAATTCTACCCCTACTTCATGTACAATTCTTTGAGATACGGTCAATTATTTCCGGAAAAATTGGAAAAATTAGAAAAACCGGTTTCCAGAAAATTGGTAACAAAAAACTATACACATCATGGCACTCCCCGGGAAATTCTACCCCTATTTCATATATTTTTGGTAAAAATTCGGTCCACTAACGAATGAGTAGTTCGCGGACAGACGGACGGACGGACGGACGGACAAACAGTCGGGTTTTATATAATAGTATGATATATATAGTAATATATATTGGTAGGTACTTATATATATAGATATTAGTACTTATATATGTATATATATATATACATAAATTTAAGAGAGGAAAATATAACTTAAAGTGGAGAAAAAATTGTCTGCGAAGAAAAAACTAAGAACAAAAAGGGTTTAGGATCGAAGCGATCTAGACTAAAAAAAAATAAACATAAAAACTAAAATTCGTAAATGTAATGTATAGAAATCTCCGTTCTGGCCAATATGCTTTTCTATCTAAAAAAAGTCTTACATTAAAAACCTTTACTTTAGCATAATAGTATATAAATTTAATATTTAAATGCATGACAATAATTATACATATATTAACTATATCGAGAAAAAAATGGTAGTTTATAATGTTCTCTTTTTACTCTTATTAAATTTATATTAGCTATGCATGTTCAAGCGGCCAAATCACGATCGAACAACAACAGAGGGATATTGGATTAAAATAAAAACAATTTATTAAATAAACAATACACACGGTTAACACTGTACTTAGTCTTCTTCGGAACGGATTACTATGAAAGAAGAAGATAAATATCAAAAAACATGATAATGTTTAAGTTAACATACTAAAACGTTAAACATTAGTCTAGACTAAAACATTAAACAATCTCCTAATAATATAAACAAAATAAACAATAATAATCTAAATTGAATCACAAATATAAAAACGCCGGAATAATCGAATGAAATCATGACAAGATATATTTATATTGAGAAGTGGTAAACTCTTCCGTCAGGAAGAGAATGTAAAAAATTATTAAGGGGGTAGGTATTCTGATTTCAAAGATCTTTAAAATAGATATTTTTCAGGAATTTTTTATAGGGAAACGAAGAAAGTGAATAACGTTAAATTTTGCATGTTCTCTTCACCTTATTTTAAAAATTTATTTTTATTTTTTAAGTAACAAAAACGCTCTTCTTTTCTATATTATAGGTATTCTGGTCACTAGAAGGTATAAATGACAGACGGTGTAAATAATTCTAGCTGTTCTAGGTATCTGAAACGCAAAAAGCTAAAATTTTCTTATTTAGAAGAAGTATATGTGGCTATCGTCTGAACTAGAACAAAACCAATATTTCCATTCTAGGCGGCCTTTTTATCAAAAATATAATCAATATTAAATAAACCATTTACGGTCCGAGCTTGGATTTTATAGTAGCCTAATAATATTTTTTATATACTATATTCTGTTGTTATAACGACAGTATATGCAACAACCCCCGGGACGGGATACGAAGAAATTCTCATCAGACTAAGAAAACGTATCACTTTATTACGCTGACTCTCTCTCGTCAAGGTTCGCACGTACAGTAAAAGGGGCGACGCTTGTCGCAAGCCGGCGATATCGCGGAACGCGAGAAAAGCGCGAGGTGAGGGAAATTGGACTTTGCTCCCTCGCGCCCGACTACCGAAACTGAGCTCTACGCATACTCACACGCATACGCTCATCTATAGCATTGCACGGGAAGCAAAAAATAATTCTCAACATATTCATATATTTTTTCCAACCTTAATAAACTACGCGCCGACTAACTTGTTAGACTTACAACACAGCTCCTGTTGGAGTAGCAAAATCCCCTCTAATTAAATCAATTTAAATAATAGTAAAGAATTTACTACTCCAACAGGAGCTGTGTTGTAAGTCTGACAAGTTAGTCGGCGCGCAGTTTATTAAGGTTGGAAAAAATATACGTGTAGTACACAAAAATATTATTAGGCTATTAAGATCCAAGCTCGGACCGTAAACGGCTTATTTAATATTGATTGATTGTATATAACGGTCATAAAACGGTCTTATTTCTCTTATATTATTAAAAATATTATAGCTTTTTTCAAAATTTTGTTAGTATTTTATTAAAAGAAAAAAACTAATAAACGTATAATGTTTATTCTATTTCAGACAATAGCCACACTTATTCTGAATAAGAAAATTTTTGGTTTTTGGGTTTCTGATACCTATAGAACAGCTAGAATCATTTACTCCGTCTGTCATTTGCACCTTTTAGTGATCAGGATATAACATAGAAAAGAAGAGCATTTTTCTTACTAAAAAATAAAAATATATTCTTAAAATAAGGTTAAAGAACATGCGAAGTTTCGTTATTCGCTTTCTTTGTTCCCTTATAAAAAATTCCTATGTATGAAAAATACCTATTTTTAAGACCTTTCAAACCAGAATACGCCCTTAATTTATTATTTGTTATTAATATATTGTTATTAATTATATACATATAAGTATTAGAAAGTATATGGTATAAAATAATTTCAATATTCAAATTATTGTAATAATAAATTATTGTAATAATAATAAAGAAAAAAATCAATTATTTACATTTTCTTCTGTGTGTGTATGTGTGATGTTATTGACAATAGTTTCTTTGCACGTTTACATTTCTTTTGCAGATTTTTTACACGCTCAATTTTCACAAGTGTGATGTCAAATATAGACAAGATTTTTTAAATCTGTTATAAGCGTTATTTCGAATGCAAGATTTCAATAATCAAACGTTTTTAATAATCAAACATTTTCAAACTGCAAACGAGGGGCAAGCAATATCATCCACAGCATGTAGCCTTAAAATACTACGATCTTTTCTAGCAGCACTAGCGTATAATTTGTCCGCCGACATTACGAATTTCTTCTGCAGCAACGCATAAAATGTTGAACAGTTTTCTCGAATGGTTGTAACAACGTCTGTATGTCCTTGCATTATTAATTCGTTAAGGTATTGCTCACATTCTCATTCTAAAATAATAATTCTATTAAAAAAAGTTTATTCTTCTTTAAAGAAAATACTGTCTTAAATGTTCTTCTTTCAAAAAATTTTGACAGACTTGGAAGAAAGATTTTATATATAGAGACAGAAACTGATCTTAACTTTTAAAATATATTTCAAATTTTTTAAATGCATTTAATGTGCGTGTAAGTATGAAAATGCAATTTGTCTTTCTAAATGTGATAAATATTATTTTTTAAAAGCTTAATGACGATAATAATCAACGGCAAGACGTTTGTGTGTGATAAAAAATTTACAACATAGAAATACACAAATGTATATAATTATATGTAAAATATGTCTGTTTAATTAATAACCCAGATAGCAAAGAGAATTCCAAAAGAATTCGACATGAATTCGTAGTTTCCAAAATGAATTTCTCAATGAATCCCATTTCTGTCCGAAATGAATTCGTAAGTGATTCTTTACGAATTCGAAGTTATGTCAGCATTTACGAGTTCTCTTGTAAATTCCAAATGATGTCTGAAAAACGGAAAAGTATTCCTTAAAGAGTTCGAAAAGAGTTTAAAAGGATTCGAAAGAGTTCAAATAGAGTTCTAAAAGAGGTCGAAAGTTCAAATAGAGTTATAAAAGAGTTCTAAATGAGTTTTAAAGGGACTGCAAAGGCTCGATAAGAACTCTTGCGCTGTTCAGGGCCATTTTGAAAAGAGTTCTGTGAGAGTCCTTGCTCTAATCCATAAAAGAATCGCATTGAGCCCGTTTAGCACATGCTAACAGTTGCAAGTTGTTTAATGTTTCTAGTGGTTTACTTTTCCGATTGGGCTACAAAAATGGTCTTAACCAGATCGAAAAACTGAACCACTAGAAACACTGAACAGCTTTGCAACTGTTGGCACCTGATGAACGCGCCCATCGCTATTCCTCGATCTCTGTACGAAATAGAAATGTAAGTTAAAGTGTATTATAACAGAAAAGACTTAACGGTAAGCATATGCTTCAACGTCAGATGTATTATGTTATAATAGTTATATCAGAAGTTAAACATTATTAATATTTTAATACAGTATTTTCTATCATAATACATTTTACCTTACGGTTAAGTTCCGTATTTCCGTTTTCTTTATTGTATACTTTGAAGGCGTAAAGGAGTAACTTTTCGCGGGCTTCTATAATATATTGAATCACCATGGACAATATCTCCTGAAACGTAACTCCTCGCGTCCCGAATATACATAATTAAAAAATCTCGCATTTTTTAATGATCAGTTTTTATTATTTCATATATTCAAAAGTTATATAGTTATATAGAAGTTATATAGAAACGACGAATTTATATAAAGTTATGAGTATACAAAATTTGTACAAACTTATACAAAGTATACAAAACTTATTATTTATTGAACTTATTATAAACTTATATAATATATGAACTATATATATGAACTTATTATGAATTTACTTAGTGTACAACTTATAAAAACTAGTAAAACTTATAGAAACTTATCGCATTTAGTTATAGAAACTTATCGCAATTAGTTATCGCATCCTGTCCGTTGCATGTTGCAACCACGATTTAATGGTTTCTTTGATGCTCGTTCTGGTCGCATCTGTTTGCTTGGAAATAGTTTCTGCAACAAAAAAAAGTGCTTAATAAGACACGTTTATATAAGCAAGTTTTGAATTATATTTCGATTTTCAAGAAACTCACTGATAATCAATCGACAAATTACAGTTGAACTGAACTTCAGTGCTTTACGCTGCCCAGACCAGGAGTAAATTTTCGCCAGTGAATCAGTCATGACATGCCTCAACACCGCCCTCGTAAATTTCGATGCGTTTGCCCCGCCTACCAGTTGTATGTCGCGAATCTAAAAACAGAGATTATGCATGTATGTATGTATATATGTATGGATGTATGTACGTACGTATGTATATATATGTAGGGGAGACCGGGGCTAGACCGTTAGTTTTTTTTCGGTGCCGATTTTTAACAACAAAATAAATAATTGTAGTTAAATGTGGTATACCACTGTAAAGAGTGAACCTTTAGCTACAAAATTTATACAGGAAATTTTTATCTACGTCGCTTTGTTTAACCGGTATAGAGCAAAAACGACAACGGTGCAAAAATTGAAATCTCAAAAATGCCGGGGTTGAACCGCCACCCCCTCCGGGGTTAATCCATTATACTACATTTTCAATACATATACGTACATCTAATCCTGAAAAATGATAGGATACATTTTAATAATTGTTTTTTAAGAGAAAAATATAAAAATTTATTAAAAATTTTTATGCGAAACATTAAAAAATAATTGTTTTACCTATTCCATAAAACAATTTAGGCACGTGAATACAGAGGTTAACCAAATCGTAAACTCCCCAACGGCACGTCACATTGTCAACGCGGGCAACCACGGGGAACACGCGTGACGGCGTTCCGGTGCCATAGGATCAGCGCGGACCCTCGAGCAACCTAACCAAGCCGCGTTTCTCGCGGGTGAGCGATAAATAGCGACAGGGGGGTTAGAAAAGCTCGCGGTGGAGCGCGACCATTTTACCGACTCGACGGCGTCCTCGCGCCGACGACGACGACGACGGCCACGACCACCACCACGACGACGACGACGACGACGACGGACCACCACCGACACCACCACCACTACAACGGCGGCGACAATGACACCGAGACGATGCGGCGAACGCTAGACGATGCGGTCGCACGCGCGACTGTCACTGACACAACGACCAAGAACGACGATCTACCGCGCGCGCGGCATGTCAACTCTCGCGCGGAAATCGCGGGATCTCAGAGCCGTGCCGTGTCTCGCCGTACCTCGCCGACGTGCCGTGAGCGCGAGCGATCTCGAAAACAACGGTCCGCCATCTTTTCGGTCGGCCAAAACACCCGTTTTGCGACGATACGTGCGTACCATTTCCCTCCTACACAAACTGACGCACGTGCAAGGGAAGACAGAATCACGCCGCTCGAGGGAAACCTAACCTGAAATCGCCGTGAGCTGAAGTCGTGCGCCCGTCGCGCCACAGTGACGAGACTAGCGGACCAGCCCCGGGTGCTTACTAGCGGATAAGCCCCAAACATAAGTTTCAGGTTTGATCGCCCACGAAAAATTAGACATTAACGATAATGAAAAAACTACACTGGATTCGTGTTCAGCATGCATTACTCTTTATAATCACGTACCTCAAGATTTAGAGAGCAAATATTATTGCAGATATTACAATATTTCCACGCGCAGAAAATTTCACTTTCACCTTCCGAAAACACGTTTGCCCTCGTAAAAATCATAACACGGCAGGTAACCTGCCGAAACTCCGTTGGTCACATGGGTACCATAAGCAGCGTTTACAATGTTAATAGCGAGTACGCACAATATACAGGTTCCGAGATATTTGATTTGGCGGATTTACTCCGTTAGCGGTCTAGCCCCGGTCTCCCCTATATATATGTATATATATATATATATATATATACAATATATATAATCAGAAAATGTGATAGCATATGTCTATACTTGTACATATAAAACAATGCAAACTTACAAATTGACTTCGAACATCAGCAGACTGTGACAGATTCGCATCAAAATTCTCGAATTCCCTGTAATTTTCCAGTGAAAATTCTGGTAAAAGATTCTGCTCTTCCTGCGGCAGTGGCCTGCCATGATCTTGCAAATTGATCAGATGATTCAATTTTGATTCCATCTGTTTATAATATTTTAGGAACTGTCCCACAGTCATCGGTTCTGAAGTAGATGTACATATTTTTATCAACAAATGCGAGGTGGATATTTATTTATGGATATTATTTGTATTTTATTTTACCGAGTATTTTTATATAATCATAGACAATATAAAACATGTAAAATTGAACCCATGGCGATCAAAAGGGGATATCGGAAGTTATTCGTGTACCAGAGAACAAAAAAGGTATACATTAATGACGATAATGTAGCTATCGGTTGAATTATAACAGCATATTTGTTCGAAAAGTATTTTTGCTCATTTCTTTTTTATATTTTCAAATACATATGAAAAATGAAACTCTACTGTAAGACTCATTGGTATGTTTTGATTAGTATCGATATACTTAAAATAAGATACAACAATTGTGTCAACTTAATTCTTTTCCATTCTTTTTTAATTCCTTTCAATCTCATTTCATTTGTTGGGATAAGAAGTAGATGTTGAATTAAACCATCGTATATATATAAAAAATATACTGGAAAAATCATAATAAAAATAACATTTTCGAACAAATTCATTACTATGCTGCTAAGAAGATAATTTAACTCACCGTTAATTTCTGATGAGTATTGTGCATCTTCTCCCATCTCTCCTTCACCAAATCGAGTTCTGAGAGTACATTCTCCTTCTCGCGTTGCATCTTAGCTATCTGATTTTGTTGGAATTCTATCCTCTCGTGCATCTTCTCCATCTCCTCCTGGAAGCTATCTCGTTCCTTTTGTAGTCGCTGCATTATGACCTAATGAACAATCATGACACGAGTCGAATCATTATTAAACTTAAATCTCACAATCATTTACTTTTGCCTAATTGTGCTTACCTGAGCTTTCTCGTATTTGTCCTGCAGTCGATCCACATCAAGTTGAATTGCCTCGCGTTCTTTCTGCATTCTCGCTGACTGTCCTAACGCTTTGTTAAGCTGGCTCTGCAGATTGTCGAAGTCGTAGATCTGTTTTTCTCTCTCCATTTGCATCTACAACAATTATTGTGTATCGTATGTTAAACTTTAACAAATCAGTGAATATATAATATATGCATAAATTAATAAGAGCAGCAATAGCTTATAAAAAGGATTAAAATTGCTGTCATTTATTTCACAACTCATTTATATACGTTAAATAATTCAGGACATAAAATATATACGTTTCACAGATAATAAAGGTACTTATAGCAATAAACTGTCTGTTTACACGATACTTTTGATTTTTTCGAGATTACTCACTCTACGAACTTCCGTCTGACTTATCGAGCTTCTCCTGTAGCTTGTCAACCTCGCTCTGTGTCTTGTCCAATAAATTCTGCAGCTTGTCTTGCTGAAGTTGCGCCTTGCCGAGGGTGGCCTGTGTGCGCTCGAGTTCTTCTTGCGATTTTTCGAGCTCGCCAACCGCCTTGTCCCTCTCGGAATGAAGACGGGCCACGGACGCCTGTGCTCGGTCATACTCTTCCCGCAGACTCTCCTGTTCGCCTTGAGCATTCTCTAGCCTGGCCTTAAGCCTGTACACCTCGCCCTGACTCTTTTCCACCTTAGAAAAAAAAAAAATTTTGCTGATGCCTTGTAAATTCAATCGATTTAATTTCAGACTATTGAACGCATTTCTGCAGTCAATCGAACATACTGCAATGACAATTTCTCTTTATATTATAAATTCTGCTATTTCTTTAAGAATCCTTAAAAATATCACAGGTGCGATAAAAATCACGAGTGAAAAATGCATTTTTATGTTGCAATACTGAATTATAGCACATTGTGGAAATAATGAAAGTTTATGCATACTTCCAACATTGTTGAGAAATGCTTTTTTCACGCGTACGCTTTACAGAGTAAACTCCTCAATTACGGAGAAATTACTAAAACGAGAAAATTTCGAAACACGTTCGACGTTGGATCCGAACGCGTTCGCATTCAGACATCTGAACAGACATCCTGAAGTCTATAAGAATTCGAACACGCGAATTCTTATAGAATTAAATTCGATTACTTGTGCTATCTGGGAACACAGCCACACAAAAAAAATTATTTTCTGGCCTGGGGGTCAGACCATGTTTATTATAGGTTTTTGGGGTCGCTGAAACTGAATCCGAAGTCCATTTTACCCCATCACGTCCGGTTTTTGACATAACCTTGAAAAATCTTATAATCCAAGCCCAATTAGCCCGTTATACCTAATATATTGAACCTCATAATCTCTTAACCCCATAACCATTC
The DNA here is from genome assembly GCF_030848795.1 of Temnothorax nylanderi. Taxonomy (NCBI): domain Eukaryota; kingdom Metazoa; phylum Arthropoda; class Insecta; order Hymenoptera; family Formicidae; genus Temnothorax; species Temnothorax nylanderi. The sequence continues at coordinate 16,268 of NW_027249219.1, forward strand.
GACCCTTTCACCCCTTGACCCCATAACCTCTTTACCCTATAACCTAAAATTGCAATAACCACATAATCTTAAAAATTATAAATAACGAATAACAAATAACAGGTAGATAGAATTTTAGTCATTCACTTTTTTTGAACTATAACGGGTTCTTTTTTGATCAAATGATCTGTGCAATGGGTTCCGTTTGCGCTTTCCATCATATTTATCTGTGTCTCTCTTCAGCATCCAACAGAAATCCGCCATCATATTTTCGTCCCATCTTCCTTGGTAATGAGTTTCCGTTATCTTCATATCTTGGTTCGCCTTGCTCTTCGCTAAAGTCCCCAAGATTGTCGGGAAATTTATCAAGATGGGAGTGCAGAAAATGTAATTTCAAATTCATAAGACATCCAAGCGTTCGAAAGTCTGTAATCATTTTTGCAACGATTTGTTTGTATTCAGGACTTTTCGTATTTCCCAAAAAGTTCTGGGCCACTGCTTTAAAACTAAGCCAGGCTTTTTTTTCCAATCGATTCATTGTACTAACGAAGGTAGTATCTCTAAACATAGTTCTGATTTGTGGTCCATCGAATATTCCTTCTTTCAATTTAGCCTCAGATAGTTTAGGGAATTTTTTTACGAGGTATTGGAAACATTGTCCAGTTTTATCAAGAGCTTTTACAAACTGTTTCATTAGTCCCAGCTTTATGTGGAGCGGAGGAATCAGAATTTTCGATGGATTTACTAAAGACTCATGAATGATGTTACATGTACCAGGTGTGAACGATGATCTTGTTGGCCATTCTTTATTTTTATAATGATTTGCACGATCTCTACTGTCCCACAAGCATAAATAGCAAGGATGTTTTGTGAATCCAGACTGTTGTCCAAGCAAAATTGTTAATATTTTTAGATCGCCACAAATCTGCCATTGATGAGTATCGTAGTTTATTTTTTGCAAAAGCACTCCTATATTTTCATATTTTTCCTGCATGACAGTAGAGTGGGCTAAAGAAATTGGAGCATATACATTTGTATTGTGGAGTAAAACAGCCTTTATACTTCGCTTAGAAGAATCTATGAAAAGTCTCCAATCTTTAGCATCATAGCAATTCGCTTTCAATTCATTGATAAGACCTTTTACATCAGTGCAAAATACTAGCGATGAATCTTCATCTTTCATGAAGTATTTGCGGAATTGTGAATCTCTATTTCGGTAAACAGATACTTTCGTTTTGGGTTCTAAAAGATTTTTTCTCTTCAAAAATGAAGCTAATAACTCTGAACCGTCTTTAGGTAAGCCTAAATCTCGCACAAGATCATTTAATTCAAACTGTGATACCAAGGATGGAACAGACGATTTTTTGGTGATTGGAGCAGTCATCATCACTCTCAGTTTTAGACTCATTAGCAGACTCTTCATCAATTTCCATCGCTTTGTTATCTTCAAGTACACGACCAAAATTAGTTTTGCCATTCTTTTGTGCAGCAAAAATTGAGGTTATTACTGATGTAACACTGATGTAAACAATTTTGTTTTTATTTTTAGCGTTGAAACCCTTTATTTGATTGCAACAAAAGAAACAATCTTCTTTACAGCGAGGATGTTTCCAAATCGTTGGAATAGAGTACTTGATATACTCTCTATTCTTATCTTTTTTCCAACGATTCAGCATCTTTCTGCAATTATTGCAGATGATGTCAGGAACCCACTTGTTTATCCCCAGCTTATCCATTTCCAAACCAAAAATTTCCTTGAAAGTTTCACGAATATCGTCATCGATGTTTTTCCGCAAAGAGCTTATTTCGAACTTGGGGCAAATATAACAAAAGACGTTATGATCTGAATCACAGTTATGTGATTGCGAGACGACTTCGCCCTTTTTTCTTGTAGTATTCAACTCTACATTGGCCAAGTCACCAACCAATGTAGAGCTGCGGTTGCATGATGACGACGCCTGCGGGCCCGCATTCTCACCCTGACCAGCCGCCGATTCTGGGTATCCGAATCCCTGTCTCGTTAAACGTTTTCCACCTGTGCCTGCCATGACGGCATCAACGCCGTAATCCAGGGACTCAGCCGGATAACGGAATTGCTCCGTTGCCCGCCGTCACCGCGTGGAGGTGCCCTGGATGCAGACACAGGCGAGACACTGCTGTAGATATGGAGGTAGCTCTATGCGGAAAAATATAAAACAATGTGTCGAAATATCCTCGTTATATGTAGTAGATCATTTATTTTGTTGGAATGATACAAAAGATTTCAGTACACTAGTCTCTCACTCAAAAATGACTGATCTTATGCGAGATGAGTCTTGTAGAAATGCTGGGCCATGATAGATTGCGCTATGAGAGTTATGTGGTTATTAGAATTTATGGTTATAAGATTTAGGGGTTGAGTTCAAGGTGTTATGGGTTTAAGGGCTCGAATGGTTATAGGGTTAAGAGATTATGAGGTTTAATATATTAGGTATAACGGGCTAATTGGGCTTGCATTATAAGATTTTTCAAGGTTATGTCAAAAACCTGACGTGATGGGGTAAAATGGACTTCGGATTCGGTTTCAGCGACCCTAAAAACATATAATAAACATGGTCTGACCCCCAGGCCAGAAAATAATTTTTTTTGTGTGGCTGTGTAATATTCACGATGTTTAGAAAGACAAATTGGATTTTCATATTCACACGCGCATTAAATGCATTAAAGAAATTTAAAATATATTTTAAAAGTTAAGATAAGCTTCTGTCTCTATATGCAAAATCTTTCTTCCAAATTTATCAAAATTTTTTGAACAAAGAACATTTGAAACTTTTCTGTACATACATAGTATGCTTTCTTTAAAGAAGAATAAACATTTCTTAATTGGATTATTATTTTATGAATAAGAATGTGAGGGATACCTTAACGAATTAACCCATCGAGGCCACACTGGGTGGTGGCCACCCAGACAGAAATTCAGGCCCGATATTTTTAAGATAGGCTTTAAAATAAGTTCCTCCACCTAGGATCCCTAGTTCGAGTCCCTTTCTCGAAGATCCGTACAGTAGAAAGGCTTTAAGCCATGTCAGTTATGTTTGGTAAACATTTTAAAATTATTTATGGGTGGTGACCACCCAGGTGTGACCTCGGTGTATATTTCTTTTCGCGACCAAAAATTACAACATTTTTGTTCATCGAGCACATTCGGGTTTTGCACCATACATATTTTTGAACAACACCCTTAAGGATGTTTCATGAATTTTTACGTGCACATTTAATTAGAATTATGAGACTGAATTCGTCTGGGTGTCGACCACCCAGGTGACCGGGGTGTATTAAAAAAAGAGGTGTGGCCTCGGAGGGTTAATGATGCAAGGGCATACAGGGTGCCACTACCCCCATCCGCCACCCCCCATGCTGCGAGCAGCGGCGGGCGCATGGCTGTCCCCGACCACGCGCCCGCCCCCCGGGCGGGGAAGGGAGGAAATTCCATCACCGAGGTGACGGGTCCTTCCCCTCCCCGCACCGTCACGAAGAGGGCAGGTGGGGCCGGGACTTCAGGAGTGTTCCACCCCCGGAGTCCCGCCACCCACCCATCGCGGGCCGGGAGGAGCGCTTGTGGTGGAGACTCCGTGGAAAATCCACCCGAGCTCCCCCCGAGCCGCAACCTCCACCGACTTGCTCGGTACAAATATCGGCGGTGGGGGGACGGGCCCTAGAAAGAGCTCCTCCCTCCGTTGCCGCTCCTCCCTGCTTTCCTCTGCGCGAGCTTATCAGCCCGCTTTATTTTAATTTATGACGCCCTCCCCCTTCCAAGGAAGGGGAAGGGCCGCCCGGGGAAATGAGGGGGGTTGCCACCCCCGTCGGAGGGTGACCCCTCACCCCCAGGCGTTGTTTTACTCCCTTGCTCACTCCTACGCTCCGTCTAATGCCGCGGCCGGGGCACCTATTCGAGGTCCGCGTTGTCTCCGCCGTCTGACCGGCGGTCGTGGTCTTGGTGCCCCGTCCCCTTCCTCTTTGCTACTGTCAGCTGGAGGGGGGTCTGCTTCCCCCCTCCGAATCCTTTCGCTCTTCTCCTTCTGCGACATCACTGTTTCGCGGAAGGAGACGAACGCCCTCCAGTTTTCGTCTGCTTGTCGCACCCCCTCGACCGTCGCAGCGATGACGGCCGGGGGAGAGATCCTCCCCGATGCTTGCCCGGAGGACACGGCGCTCATTTTCCCACGCTGGGAAGTGTTTCAGCGTGTGTTGCGCCGTGTCTGCCTCCTCCGGGCAATGGTGGCAGCGCGTGGTGCGCTTTTTCCCGATACGGCACAGGTAATCACCGAAGCATCCGTGCCCGGTGATCACCTGCGCCGCGTGGAACGTAAGCCCTCTTTTCTTACGCTCCACCCACCCCTCAAGTACCGGCTGGATGGCCTCTCGTACCCTCCTCCCCCAATTGGGGGTTTGCCAGGAATTCTTTCCATTTTTGGAGGAGGGTCTTGTCGGCTTCGAGCTTCAGCACCCTCCTTGCCCTTGGCGGGACTACCCCCAGCCTTGCCCTGATCGCCTTCACCCTTTCGTACACGTTTGCGTACGACTCCGCGATCAGGTTGACCGGGGGAATCCCGGCAAGAGTGGTCGCCCCCACGTGCGAGACGGTCCTATAGGCTCTGGCGGCCCTGTTCGCTATGACACGTTGGCCCGCCGCCATCTGCCTGCTAAGGTGGGCCTTGTTGCCCACCTTTTCCCACCAAATCGATGCCGTATAAAGCAGCACCGATTGGACTGCCGCCGCTGGCCCCGCCAATATTTGTCAGTAACCGTGCCAAGTTATTGGCAACCATCATCGCTCTCGGGGCCACGCGAGCAACGTGCTCGCCGAAACTCCTTTGGCCATCCAGCCACATTCCCAGATATCTCAAATGAGGGGTGGTCGGAACTTCGATCCCTCCTATTCGGAGGCTGAGCTCCTCCGGAGGCGGCCCCGACGCCTTGCGATCATAAAATATTGTCGCCTGCGTCTTTTGTGGGGCCACCTTCAGGCCCAGCCTCATACCTTAAAATTCCACGTTTCGATCGTGAATGATAAAGGGTAGGTACAAATAAACAGCATACAATGTAGTAAATAATGAAGACTTATTGATTTATTAATTTAGACAATTTTTTAGCCGTTTGCTATTCGTTGATACTTTAAAAACAGAGCGTTTTATTTTCAGGCTTTTGTAGCCTGTTTTGCATTTAGGTACAACGATGGTTTTTGCCATCATTTCAAATCTGACAGAACACACAACGCGTACACGGTGACGAACTTATTTAGTCCGTAGGTGGGTTTGTTAATCTCAAAGAGCCGAAAGCCAGCTATCCGACGCAATGAAGAGTATATAATAGCTGTTACGTGTTGGCACTATCAAACCAACATCTCTCGATAGCAGCGACACCAAAAAATGACTTCGATATTGGAGTCATCCCCACCACTGAAATTCTATCGAGTTGCGAGACCTGTATGTAAGACCGTGTAGACGGACGACCGTAGTCGGATGAGCCGCGAGTAGAATCCTCCTCAGGTCTAGAACGGGCATAAGGGCCGGTTGTTCCAATCTGTTGGTAAAATAACTAACAGTTAAATCATATGTCTATCCTTGTTTAGTTTGAAGGAAAAACAAAGACACATATGATTTAATTATTAGTTAGATTATCAACAGGTTGGAACAACCGGCCTTAATTCCCGTTAGAATTCCTTTAGAGTTAGGACACCGTCCGCCATTAACAGGGAATTATGCGAACGAGAGAGACAGCCTCCTCACTTTCATACTTCTCACGGGATGTTGTGCTTTGTCTCACTCCCACTTATATTTTTAGTTTATAGAGTTAGGTCACCGCGTGATGACGCTTGATTGGTCCGCATTAACAGGGGAGAAGTTAGTGGGAGTGAGACAAAGCACAATATCTCGTGAGAAGTACGAGAGTGGGGAGCCTGTCTCTCTCGATCGTTCGCATAATTCCCTGTTAATGGCGGACGGTGTCCTAACTCTTACTAAAGGAACTCTTAGGCCGGTATTCATAGTCGGATCTTATTTCAAGGCCGTCTTAAGTAATGTCTTAAGATGCTAATACGGTCATTTTATTGGCTGGACGGAGTCTTAAAAACTGCCTTTGACCGGACTTATGACGATCTTAAATATAAGATCTGACTATGAATACCGGCCTTAAAGGCCTGTGCCCACGATGCTAGAAATTGGTCCGAGTTTTCGATTCAAGTTCTCGAATAGAAGTAGTTGTACTTTGATGATTATATATAGTGTTATAGTCGAAAAATGTGGGGTCGAGAGCTGAATATGAACCCGGGCCCGTGGAATATCCCAAGTAGCAAAATGACGTCATAATGACGGTAAATTTTGGTCACAAAATGACCAATCAGACGTCCTAAATAAGTCTCGTGAGACCCGAAAATGACGTCGATATGTCACATCCACACGACGTCATTTTCTGACGTCTTATTGACGGCAAAAATAGGTTCAATGTACGACATATCGGTTTCTAGAAATGTTTTTTATGAAATTAAAATGTTAAAATGTCCACTTGATAAACGTTTATAAAAAAAACGTTCTTTTTTTTTATCTAGGAAAAAAACGCTTTTTTAACTGTTTCTTTACATATATCATGTGCGTATAGCCGCTCTCTCAAGGCAGTCACCCATCCTAGTACAGTACCGCGCCCGTGTTGCTTGACTTCGATGATCCAGTGGACAGTGACGATCTTCTGACCCTGATACTTCCTTATTAACTGTACTTGTCTATAACAGGTACATCTTTAAAATGTTCAAAAATCTTGTAATGATATCTTCTTGGTAGCTATAACACTGCATGAAAAATAGTTATCATAAAACTATAATCACACGCAACTACATCCACTTATACCATAAATTCACCACTTCAATCATAAAGTTGCGAAACAAACATATTGTAGTTAATTTTGTGGTTTTTATTTTATTATTACTTTATTATACAATATTAAGAAGTAAAAATAGTTATATTACAAAAAGATCTTATTTGAACGACTTTAAAACGTCTTTAAAATGACGTCTTTAGATGGTCTAAAAAATGACATCTTATAAACGTCCATTATTAGTTGCCGACGTCATAGACCAAAAATGACTAAAAACAGATGTCATTATGTCGTCTTCTGACGTCACTTTGCTACTTGGGATAAATCCTCTTTTCTCTATTTATCAAAGATTTATGAAAGTTATATACATTTCCATTGTCCAACGTCACATTGACCATCATTGACTAGCTATTTATAAAGTAATAATGTTGGCAAAAAGGAATTGAATCGGTATGAACCTAGTAAATAGTACCAACAAATGGGACGTGCTGCATTTTTTCATTCAAACTTTCTATTCGAGTTTTGCATCCAAGTTCAGTGTGTCCACGATTCAAGTTTCAGTAATTTTCCCTCGGTCCGAGAACTTGGACTTGGACCAAGTTCTACCCTTACAGAAAAAACACTCAAAAAACACTCAAAAAGACACTCAAAATAACATTCAATTTGAGGATTATTTCGGACACCCAACTTCAGAGTGACACTCAAATTGAGTGTTGATTTGAGTGCCAGTCTTAACTTAATTGAGAGTAAACTTCAGTGTTATTTTCAACTTAAGAGTTAATTTGAATGTTACTCTTAAATTGAGAGTAACATTCAAATTAATTCTCAAGTTAAGAGTAACACTTAAGTTAACACTCAGCTTGAGGTGAACACTGAAGTTTACTCTAATCTGAAGTGGTTGTTACACTAAAGTTTAGGGTAACAACCCAATAAAAATAACTTAGTCAAAGTGATGTCAAATTATCGTCAGATGTCAAAAAGAGTGATCAAAATGCTGGCAAAATGATGGCAATATTATTGCAACATGTCCCATATCTTGATGGTGATTTTGGCTGTCATTTCGATATCCGTTTTATGTCAAAGTAAATAATTCCCTCTACAGGAATAAATGTAAGACTAAAACTAAATTATATTGAATAGGAGACAAAATAAAGACAGAAATATTCATAAGGTTTTTAATTCAGATTTAAACTTTGTTCTTAAAGTTATATGATAATTTATAAAATCACATGGTAGGTTAAACGTAAACCAACTTAGTTAACGAAACTGCATAACCGCATAGCTTCGTTAACTATCTTTCAATCAAAATACAATAAAAAATTACACATATACATATACATTTTAGGCATCAGAATCTAGATACTCATTAATTCTCCTCCTATGCAGTTTTGTTAACTAACACCCTCCAATCAAAATATAATAAAAAACTACAAATATATTTCAAATACATAAGTACTGAAAACTCATTTACTTAAATTTTTCACTATCACATTGTAACTTTCTATTCATTAGGTACAGAAAATCCATATATCAAGCATTCAATGTAATTTTTGGGAAACAATTATATTCAATTGCAGTTACTTATTAATAAAGCCATAGAATTAGAATAATAAACGCTCAGCAATTATATATGCTTTGGAGATGTCCATAATCTTCGAAGTATTTAGACATTTAGATAATACGCGCGCTATCGCTATTGCGTCATTCTAATCTTATTTTACATACATCTAATAAGCGATGAAAATAGAATGGTGCAATAGCACTAATAGCAAGCTCCCCGAACGCACCCGAAATACAATTAAACGACGAATACATTACTATATCCACTTACCATGTGGAAAACACCGGTTAACCTAACTTAACCTCAATCACAATGTGCTACCAAATTAGTATGAAAAAAGCAAGGAATATTACAGACAATTCAAACTTATTAGTCTTCTATCCATGTCGATCCAATATGTTGTTATCCTTTTCAGTTTGTTGCGCACTACACGAAACTTTACACTTTTGATGGCTCCTGCACAGGACACAGAAACGATTGCCGCACGTCAAGAAGCGCCGCTACGGTAGCCATTCAATGGTTGAATGGCTACTGCGTCCGAGACTGCGTCGCTTCTTGCGGCGCAGCAAACGTTTCCACATTCTGTATGCAGGAAGTATCATATATCTTATATTGTACTATATATAAGCTGAATATGCAATTCAATGTACTTTTAACATATGACATATGTTTATTATTTAATATTTTTTAGTATTTTTTATATCATTAAGTATTATTTTATCAATATGTTTTGTTTTAACATATTTTAATATTTTTTTCTGTTGGTACAAATAATTATTGTGGAGCATTGTAATAAACATATTACTGTTAAAAAACATTATTAATTTCTAGTTTACTTAAAAAAGAAGTATTTAAAGTATATTTTCAATTTAAGAAGAGATTTTATTATGCAACCACAATCCTATCTAAAAAAAGGCATGTTAAATCGATACTCGCATCTCTCGAAGTTTTCTCGAAAGTCTCGATGTTTATTGTTGACTCTTTTCCGCGATGCTGATTGGTTCTGTCGCTGCGCTAACTTCGTGAGCGGCTGTCATAGCGTAGTTTTGACAGTTGTGTATCTGTTGCTAAATAGCGCGCGCGTAGCGCGCGTCTGTGATGTCTAGTATTCTAAATTTACTGCATTTACTTAAAATCATTTTTAAGCAATGCTCAAATATTTGCAAGCGTTTATACTGAACATTTCAGCGTTAATATTCAATCATGAGAGTTAACACTCAAGTAACTCTTGAGAATACTCAATTTTCAGAATAACACTCAAAGGTTTAGGGTTTACACTCATCTATTGAGTGTCATACCCAAGTGTTGAGAGTAAACTTTTAGGGCCACTTCGATCAAGCTCCGATTAACTTAATTGTTGATTAGTCTATTGGAAATGACCAATCGCATTTGCTCATTAAGCAAATTGATAAAATGCGATTGGTCATTTCCAGTGAACTAATCAATGATTAAGTTAATCAAAGTTTCCCTTAAGTCGAAGTGGCCCTTAAATATTCAGTATTTATACTCAAACTTAAGTGTGAACACTCAGTCATTGAGTGTACACATTCAATATTTTAATCAATACACTCAATTTGAGTATAAACTCTCAATCTTTGGGTGTGCACACTTAATGTTTGAGTATAAACACTCAAGATTTGAGTGTATACACCAAAATTTCAGAGTAAACTCCCAAAATTGAGTATTAACACTCAATATTTGAGTGTTTTTCCCGTAAGGGATAGTGTCATGGACACAGGCCTTAAATCCCGTGAGACAAAATTTAAGCGCAACCTTGCGGAGTATTAGTAAACTACATTTTGGCTCGGCATTCAGTCGCACGTTTTGAAAATTCCTCCATGCCAGTTCAGCTACCTTCTCTCTATTCTTCATGGCAATCATGGCCCCAGCCTATTTATCCGAATGTACATTATTTCTTTAAAATGACAAAATTTAATTCCCTAATTGTTAGGTGTTGTCAAACTACTAAACTCATAATCTACCAAAAATTCCGGAACGGCCAATTATCTCACAATCAGAAAGTATTGGTTTATTGAAAAAATGTTTTACATAAAAATTAAAAAGTGGTAAAAATGACAAAAAGTTAAAAAAAACAATGACCAGAAGGCTTATGTTACTTATCTCAGAAACTGTTACAGGATTACTTTTCTTGCATAAAAAATTTATTGCAGTGAAATACCAAAATTTCAGAATACAATTTACTCCAACAAGCGTCGTTGCAAATTAACACGATTTAAGCGGAAATTTTAAAATGTCCAAATGTGCTCCACTCTTTTCTACTTATTTTCGACAATTAGTTAATATTTAATATTAACTTAATGACTTAACTTAAATCATAAATTTATATTATAGGAGGCGTAATATCATCAGATGAGAAAGAAGTTTCTCTGGAAACAATTGAAAGGGCTGTCTGTTGTATGGAATTGAAAGATGTTGTAAAAATTGTCATTATTCAAGCCTGTCAAGGAAAGACACGAGGTAAAGTTAAGGTTACAATAGTTAAAGTTGCTGTAAAAAAGAATATATGTACATTTGAAAAAATTAAATACAAAGTATTACAAAAAATTAAAGATATTTTTGCGTTTATTGATAATGATTTTTTTATAATTTTAAAAGACGCAAAAAATGCGAAAAATTTTCTTTAATATACTGTAGTTTACATTTATTAGATATGTTTTAATAGATTAATAGATAAATGTTTATTTTTCTTTCTCGCAATACACATTCCATAAAATGTTATTTAAGGTGTACCTACTATGTAACTTTTACTTCTAGGAAGTATAAATAATTGCTTGACAACAGACGGTTTATCTGATTCTCTTGCGCCTATAGAAGATATACGCCCATTTGAAAACTTTTACATGTTTATGTCGACCATGCAAGGTTTTTTGTCAATACGTCATAAAGAAGAAGGTAAATAACTGAGCTATATTTTACATGTATATATCTATATTCTTTATTTATTCAGATTAAATTATTTGTTCGTGACTCCGTACTTCTAATTACTGATTATATTAATAATTAAATCTTTAATAAAAAAAGAATATAGAAACTAATATTATATAATGTTGAATTATATAAGTTAGTATTGTATAAAATAAAAATTTAGAGAAATTTACATATGATAAATATAAGAGAATTCGAATTATAGCCTAATGTTATTTTATACTCTATCATTTATTCAGGCTCATGGTTCATACAAGAAGTTTGTAAAATCTTCAAAACTTATGGGAACGAGTTAACTTTTGTTGATTGTATCAGAAAAATAATGAAATCAATTCGAGAAAAAGAAGGGATAATAGACGGATGTCAGATTGCACAGTTACCAGAGATACGAAAGGACCGTTTGTTATCAGATTTTCAATTAAAGCAAATTGCTCCTACAATTTGACTGAAGAGCAAATATACCTTAAAAATGATTGTATTTTATAAATAAATATATTCAAGTGAACAATATTCATATGTTGATTTTTATTAGAAATTCATTTTTTTAAGACAAATGTTATATAATAAATTTAAAAGTATGTAAATTTTTAAATTAGAATAAATATTTATAACATTTTATTTATAAATTATCTTTCAATGTTACAAAGATATTATAGGATACTGTATTTATATTATCAATTGAAATTTATTATAAGATACATAAAAAATAAAAAAAGGTTAATTTGCTGATGACCTCGACTTTGATCTGCTCTTGATCTTGATTTTGACCTTGATTTTGATCTTAACCTTGACCTTTAATATATTGTACAAGACGGAATCCTGAGTCTTTTGTATGTATGTATGTATGTATGCGTTTATTGTTTCTCCCTGCAGGGCTTACAAGGCGTTTTTGTGAGGAACGTTCCCAAACCTCTTACAAATACAAACTACTCTCCTCGCGACCTGGCCATGTGCGGCCCTTTACACTCTTATTCCCTCCCCCCTCCTCGGCTCTTATCCCCCTCTCTCCCTCATCCCGCCCTTCCTTACCCCTCGTTTCTATCCTATTCCTTCTCCCATTCCTCCCTCTCCTCAACCTACTCTCCTCAATCCACCTCCACTCTCTGTCATCTATCCATATTCTCCTATTCATTACCCGGACCTTTCTTCCCTTCGCCCTCTCCTCACCGCTCGATCCCGCTCCCCCCTCTCTGCCCTCCATCATTCTCCTAATCTTCTCCATTTCCTCCCCCACCTTCGCTATGCCCCTCACCAACTCCTCCACCCACTCCATCTCTCCCCGCTCTCTCTGACGTTCCCCTTTCTTCTCTCCTTTCTCTTCCTTCGCCCTTCACACCCTCTCTCCCTTTCTGCTTCCTCCCCAGGGAGAAACGAAATGTCGACCCGACATCAAATCGACGTCGATATGCGGGTTCGAAACGGGATCGAAATTGACATCGAATCGATTTCTTTTTGTCTCTCATGTCGATCTCCTGTCGACGTCTAAACGACGTCTAATTGACGTCAAGTCGATATCTATCGGGCTAGATAAATGATAGAGGAAAAAGTCCGGGACCGGTGAAATATCTCGAAAACAAGACATTTTAGGAAAAAATGTTTTATACATAAGTTGTAGGGCTTCAACAGATGCATCAAACGGTGGTACTTATTTGACCTTGAGCGTAAGTATGGAGAAGCTTTCAAGGTCAATTTTAAAATTTTAAATGGAAACCCCCACTTTTTATTTAATATTCTTATAGCTGACATCGAGAGCTTTTCAAAACATTATCAATAAACTTCTTTCGGTTGAGTACTTTTCGAGAAATGAGTTGATAAAGTTCAAGTACCGCCGGCATTAGCATTAGCGAAGGTGTACCGCGGGGAGGTTGCACGGTTTACACCTCATTGTGTATGTGTGTGTGTGTGTGTGTGTGTGTGTGTGTGTGTGTGTGTGTGTGTGTGTTTAATTTAAAGGGGCTTCTTAAAAGATCATGTTTATAAAACAAAACCTGCGAGCGTCGAAGAATTGAGAAGCAGAGAATAACTGACGAAATGAGTTTAATAACCGTTGATATGTTGATATAAGACACACACACACACACACACACACACACACACACACACACACACACACACACACACACACACACACACACACACACACACACACACACACACACACACACACACACGCACACACGCACACACGCACACACGCACACACGCACACACGCACACCCGCACACACGCACACACGCACACACGCACACACCTTGGCTAATGCTAATGCCGGCGGTGCTTGAACTTTATCAACTCATTTCTCGAAAAGTACTCAACCGAAAGAAGTTTATTGATAGTATTTTGAAAAGCTCTCGATGTCAGCTATAAGAATATTAAATAAAAAGTGGGGGTTTTCATTTAAAATTTTTAAGTTGACCTTGAAAGCTCTTCCATACTTACGCTCAAGGTCAAATAAGTACCACCGTTTGATGCATCTGTTGAAGCCCTACAACTTATGTATATAACGTTTTTTCCTAGAATGTCTTGTTTTCGAGATATTTCACCGGTCCCGGACTTTTTCCTCACCCGGTATATATATATATATATATATATATATATGTATAGGACTTACTACTTGATGAGTTTCCAAACGTTGGAGCGGACTACTTCCCGAAATGGACCTTGGTTGGAAGATGAGTCGGAATGACTGATGTGCTGTCGGATTTCTTGCACTGACTCTAAGTCCGGAATCGTGACTCGAAGACGGAAGAGATCACGATTATAATACGGAGACTAAGGGTGCAGTCCCATTACGCACGGATCGGAATGACGGATCGGATTTTTCACTAGAATTGAGCGGTCCGTTCCTGTTCCGTTGCGTAATAATTTCCTCTACCAGTCCCATGTAGCAAAAACGGATCGGAATGTCGCTTCGGTCGCAGGTAAATGTGCTTGATTCTTCGATATTTCGTTATTTTGATGCGACTGAAGCAATAACATACATAATTTGTGCAATTATCTTGCCGATAATATTGTTGCGAGTACTCTGAAATACTGAATTGTAAGAGTGAAATATATTTTGTAACCAGATTCCGTTCCGTTTTTGCTACATGGGACTGGTAGAGGAAATTATTACGCAACGGAACAGGAACGGACCGCTCAATTCTAGTGAAAAATCCGATCCGTCATTCCGATCCGTGCGTAATGGGACTGCACTCTAAGGCACGAGACTAAGGCTTGAGAGGCTTGAAGAGACTCGAAAGCTTTTGAGAGGGAGTGCCGCAATGTCGGGGTTTATATAGGAAGGTTCCAAGGATGGAAAGGGTGGATTTCGTTGTGGGAGGTGTCTGGTTTTCGTTTTGGGAACTTTTGGTTGGCGGGATGTTTCTAATTTTTGGTTTAAAGGATTTTTTGTTGGGCGGGATGTTTCTCACCCAAGAGGTAGATCCTTAAGTTTTCGCCTATCCTAGAAAGCTGGAGACAGTTATCGATTTTTCCGGCTGTTCATTGGTGGGTCTTCTCGTAAGGCCCCCACTGTCTTATTGGGTATGCAACCCATCGCTTCTTCCAGTGACTCATTTGTTTTCGACTATCGCCGATTTCTCTTTTATTAGGGTCCCTTATTTATCTCGCGACCCTGTTCCAATGTTGACAGACGATGCATACCTCTCAATCTTAAATGCAAACAGAAACTTCCGCCACGTATTTACAGACACGTCTAAGGCTTTGTCTCTGTTTGTCGGAACATCGTACGAGCAATTTTAGAAAGCTCGCTCAATGCAATAAAGATCCTCAAACCCTGTCTGGAATTAAGGTCCCTTTGGCGCGTCGTGTCGCCGGGTTTATAGTTATGGGCCCGACAAGGTTGATGAGAATCTGTTCACGTATGCCCCGTCTGTCAGTAATTCGTCATCTGGAAGGTTGCTTTTAGTTGCCCAAGCAAATAGGTAGTTTGATCATAAAAAAGGAATGTGAGGAGATCAAAGCTCACTCGCCGATCGATAACCGTCCGTGTTCGGTTTACTTATCCTAATCTTAAGGGATATCTTAAGCGCTTAATAGGAATTTCCGCGAAAAAGGGAAATCGTGGAGTTCGCAGAACGTAACACTGTTTTTCTTTTCTTATTTTATCTCTATCTGCTACATTGTTTAAATGCTGTAACCACTGTTTTTCCAGTTCCATTTTACTTGCCGCTGTTCTGCTCCCTGAGCCATGTTGAGGGCGCTTGCTCTTTTGTGTGTTGCTTACGGACGTGGGACATACAGTTGTTTCTGTGTTTGACGATGCCACTTTTTCGAGAGCTTGCTTATTTTTATTCAATCCACGTGAATTTGCAGAATCTTCATAAATTCGTTTCTTAGCACTGTTGGTATTTCCAGTGCTTGATGTGGGACATATAGTTGTTTCTGTGTTTGACGATGCCACTTTTCCGAGAACTTGCTTATTTTTATTCAATCCACGTGATTTTGATGGATCTTCATAAATTCGTTTCTTAGCACTGTTGGTATTTCCAGTGCTTGATGTGCTCGGTGATGAAATTGATATATCACCTTGCGCCACGAATGTTGACAGCATAGTTGATTTCGATTTTGGATTCTTCTTAGCGAAGGTTGATGATATCGTACTTTGACCTTGTACTGTCCTCCGATCACCAAGAATATTTTCCATATGGTCGAAAAATTTAAATGTCATGGCACCAGTATCAGTTCTTTTACTGTTATCAACACAGTCTTTATATTTTCGCGTAAGCGTATTAAATTTCCATCTCACTTGTTCTCCGGAAAACTACAATTTCAAAATATAAAATTAACAAAGATATGTATGTATCTCTGGGTATCCTGTCATTTGCCCAGGGTACATTTTTCATTGCACATGCATATCTGTTTTCTTTTTCATATCTCGGTGTATAATATACAGGGTGTTCCGTAAGTCGAGGTAAATCGCTCGAGAGATGAACGGGGGACCAAAAACAAGAAAGAAAGTTTGTTGGAATTTGAGTAATTTCTCCGCTACACGTGATCAGCTGATGTGCTTCGCTATATGCGCGAGAGTGAGTGAGTGCGTGTCGCGCGACTAGCGAGCGCGGTGTGGTGCTGAACTGGGTAGAACGTATCGAACCATAAAAGCCTAAGCATGGACGATACACAGCTGATCACGAGTATACTTGTATCCATGTGAATCATGGAGGTAATTAGGTATAACTCAATAAATATATATTAGTTCAAGAGAAGAAAGCTGTAGTCAAGTGAGTGAACACCTTATTTCACCGATCCAGACCGATTTTCCAAACATGGTAGCAGAGCGTGGTTCCGAGTGAAAAGGGTTATGTTAACACGTGCTTTCGAATTTTTCGGAAAGAAGGAATCGAATGAAAGTGAAATTGAATCAAGTGAGAAAGAACACTCGGAGGAAGAATCAGATGAGGAACTGAAAAAGTTAAGAAAATATTTAAAGAAATTGTTCAGAAAAGAGATTGAGAAAATCTGTATACTGAAGCACGAGATCGAAGATTCAGAGAGTTCCAGAGTCGAAATTGAAATTGAACAAGAAGAAATCGAAATGGCGTCAAATGACGATTTCAAGACCCCAAGATTTAGTGGGAGTAACTACAGCATATGGAAACACAGAATTTTATTATTTCTGGAGTACAAAGAGTGTCTCGAACCAGCGACACGTGATAGAATAAATGAAGAAGAAGCTGAGTGGAAGAAGAAAGATCTCAGGGCAAGAAACATCATTTATTGCAGTGTCACCGACGACCAACTTGAATTTGTGCGAGGCGAAACTACGGCCCGAGCAATATTGAAGAAATTTGATCAGCTGTATCTACGAGAATCTACAGCCCTGCAGCTTAATGTACGAAGCAAATTGAACAGACTGAGTCTGCGTGATTTTGACAACGCGAGCGCATTTTTTTGCGAATTTGAAAAGTTGATCAATGAGTTAAAAAGTGCAGGTGCTGATATAAATGAAAGAGAAAAATTAGACTATTTACTGAAAACATTGCCCGAATCAATGTTCCATTTTGCCGACATAATTGATTCACAACCAGAGCAAGAGAGGACATGTGAGTTCCTGAAAAGTAAAATTTCCATGTGGGAGTCAAGTCGGAGCGACCATGGAAAAGGGAAGCATAGTGCATTCAACACTGAAAAAAGGAATGGAGCATGTCATAATTGTGGAAAATTCGGCCATTACAAAAGAGATTGCCGAAACACGTGGCAAGCCGGAAACGGAAGCGGCAGAGGTGGCAACCGTGGCGACAACCATGGAGGGGCGCCAGCGCAAGGAGGTGCGCACAAGCAGCAGCAGCAACCGTATTAGCAGACCAGAGGCCCTGCGAGGGGGGGCGGTCGTGGCGGCAGGAGAGGGAGTTGGCAGCAGCGCGGCGGAGCAGCGGGCCACTACTCGGAGAGAGACAACGACTCTTCGGCAACATTCCTGGCGCAGGTAGAGTGTAAGCGCGCACGTGCACCCGAGTCCGGGAACGAACCCGAGACCGCGGCTTACGCGAGCGAAAAATGCGACATTGAATGGATCTTGGACAGCGGATGTTCAGATCACATTATAAATAATGATAAGTTTTTTGATGAATTTTTTGTTTTGAAAAATCCAATTAAAGTAAAAGTAGGTGATGGTAGGACTTTAGATGGTACGAAAGTAGGAAATGTTACTACATACTTTGAAATTAACGGAAAAAGAATGAAAATTAATTTGATTAATGTCTACTATGTCAGAGAAATGAACAAGAATTTAATTAGCTTTGCAAAAGTCACTGATAGGAATAAAATAGTATCTATTGGTAGTAATGCAAAAATTTATAATGAAAGTGGAAAATTAATAGGAATTGCAGTGAAAAATAATGGACTGTATAAGATCCAGAGTTACAGTAGTAAATCCGATTCGTATGTAGGAATTATCGAGCAAATGACACAAAAGGAAAAATTTCATAGATTATTAGGTCACGTAAATTTCCAGTACTTGAACAAAATGTGCAAAGAAAAATTAGTTGATGGAATGTCCGAGGATCTAGAACAAATTCATTTAAAATGCGGAACATGTTTGCAAAATAAAATGCACAACCTAAAATTTGAAAATAATAGATACAGAGCGCAAGAGATTTTAGAAATAGTTCACACCGATGTAAATGGACCGCATACCACGACGGGCTATGACGGATCCAAATATTTTGTAACATTCATAGATGATTACAGTAAGTGCGCAGTAGTTTATCCAATTAAAAATAAAAATGAAGTGACTAAAAGTTTTGAAAATTTTATGAATTTAGTTGAAAATCTTACTGGTAAAAGGATTAAGAAACTGAGATGTGATAACGGGCGGGAATTTATTAATAATGATATGAATAAAATTTTACATGAAAAAGGGATAATTCTAGATACTTGTCCACCGTACACGCATCAGCTGAACGGAACAGCAGAGCGGTACAACCGATCTATAATGAATTCCGCACGATGTCTTTTACAAGAGTCAAATTTACCGAGAAAGTATTGGCCAGAAGTTATTAAAACAGCCGCGTATTTAAGAAATAGAACTATTACAAATACTATAAAAAACAAAACGCCATTTGAGATTTTACTCAACGAAAAACCGAATATTAAAAATTTAAAGGTGTATGGAAGCAAAGTTTTTGCCCGAGTTCCCGAGGTTAAGAGAGATTCAAAATGGGATCGGAAAGCAGATGTAGGAATTTTAGTAGGTTATGAAGGAAATGGATACAGAATCCTGGTTGATAATAAAATTATAAAAACACGAAATGTAGAAATTGTTGAAAATGAAGAAAATCTAGTAGGTTTTAGTGATCCAGAGATACATGATAGTGAGTCCGAGAATAAATTTGATGAAAATTTTGAAAATAGCGAAATAGAAAATTCCGAGGAAGAAAAGGTTCAGAGAGAAATTGTTAATAACAATCGGCTTAATGTTAATAGTCAGAGAGATACTAGAAAGCTAAGTAACAGTTCGGATCGAAGTGATGATTTAGACTATTTAGATGATGAATCGAGACGGTCAAAGCGGGATAGGAAAAAACCCGAGAGATACGGAAATCCAATTGAAACAAAAATTGCATATGTTCATGTAGTAAGTGCGAAAAATCCACTAACGTACGCTGAAGCGGTAAATAGCGACGAAAGTAAATTATGACTAGAAGCAATGAATAGAGAGATGTTTTGCTTAAATAAAAATAAGACTTGTATATTAGTGAGGATGGAACAATCTTTATAATATTATTTGTTGATGATCTCTTGATTTGTGGGAAAAATAAGAAAAGAATTGATGAAATAAAAAAGGGTTTGTCAAAAAGATTTTCCATGAAAGATTTAGGAAAAGTAGAAAAATATTTAGGCATAAGAATAAAATATGATCAAAAGAATGGTGAGATGACACTAGACCAAAGTGAATATATCGAGTCACTAGCAGTTAAGTATAATTTAGAACACGCAAAATTGTACCAGACTCCAATGGAGCAAAATTTGAGCGTTGAACCCGCGCAGTCAGTACCCGAGAATATAAAATATAGAAATATAATTGGAGCGTTGCTGTATATAAGTACAGGCACGAGACCCGAGATAAGTTATAGTGTAAACTATCTCAGTAGATTTCAAAATAGTTATGATGAGACGCATTATAAATATGCATTAAAAATATTGAAATATTTGTATTCGACAAAAGACTTGAAACTAACTTATAGAAGAGATTTAAAGGCAGAAATTCTAGACTGTTTTGTGGATGCTGACTGGGCAGGCGATAAGTTAGATCGTAAGTCGACAACAGGCTATGTCATTAGATTATCTGGAAACGTAATATATTAGAAATCCCGAAAACAGGGCAGTGTAACGAAATCCTCCACCGCCGCTGAATATGTAGCGTTGTCTGAACTTGTAAGTGAGATTAAAGTAGTAAAAAATTTATTGATTGATTTTAAAGTAAAAATTGAAAAACCGATCAAAATATTTGAGGACAACTCAGGTGCAATTGCGATAGCAAAATTTGGAAACTTAACAAAAAATTCAAAATATATCGAAGTACATCATCATTTTGTTAACGAGAGTTATGAGCAAGGTGTTATAGAAATCTTGAAAGTAGATTCAGAGTCAAATCTGGCAGATATTTTGACAAAAGCTCTAGGCAGAGTTAAGTTTGAGAAATTTAGAAATTTATTAAGAATTATTTGAATTTAATTTTGTCGAAATTTAAAAAACGTTAATTTTGATTTGAATCAGACTTCTAAACCAGAGAAGTAAAAATTAAAAATTTTAAGATATGGAATTTTTGTATTATCAAATAAAAGGTATTGCGAGTAGAAGATTGTGTAGCGTATAAATTAAGGAGGTGTGTTGGAATTTGAGTAATTTCTCCGCTACACGTGATCAGCTGATGTGCTTCGCTGTATGCGCGAGAGTGAGTGAGTGCGTGTCGCTCGACTAGCGAGCGCGGTGCTGAACTGGGTAGAACGTATCGAACCATAAAAGCCTAAGCATGGACGATACACAGCTGATCACGAGTATACTTGTATCCATGTGAATCATGGAGGTAATTAGGTATAACTCAATAAATATATATTAGTTCAAGAGAAGAAAGCTGTAGTCAAGTGAGTGAACACCTTATTTCACCGATCCAGACCGATTTTCCAAACAAAGTTGATACTAACATAGGTCCGAAAATGCGTTGTTTTCGAGTTATTGCCATTTTTATGTTAAAATTTGAAATTGCTTTACTTTCTAATTTTGTTGTCAAAATTGAAACACGAGATGGTTTTTATGAGTTTCAAAACATAACCAAAGTCAAATAAAAGTTGCGGGCTGCTTTAGTACTAGCCAGGAGGCGCACAGTGGATTGACGCGTAAGAAATAGCGGACACATAGATAAAAAAAACTCATTTGTCGAAATTACCACTTCTGATTGTAAATTCTAATAGTAAATTAGTTGTAGATTATTGTAATAACTTTAATAATTTGTAACATTTCCATAATTTCCATACAAATTTACTGCAATATAGATCAACCTGATACATATAATTTTTTTATATTTTCGCGTCAAGTTTTTAGATCGCTCTATTTTCATACGGTTTTCACGATCCAATAAAGATTTTTCTTATGGTATAGTACATATTTAAATATACAAAAATGATCGTAAAAACAATTTTATAGCTTTTCTGGAATATTTTCCAGAATAATATCTGATTAATGGTAAAAAGTACACGTTATTTAATTTGTCATTGAGTTTTAAAAAAATGTTTAAGATTGATAGCATTTTTAATGGGTGAAGTACATACAGTAAACATTGTACTACAAGCTCAAAGAAGAATGAACTGCTGCTAGGTGCAGCTTTGCAAAATATATGTAAAATTGTCTAAGCGAAACACGTATTTTAATTAAGTTATTGTATAGGAAATTTCAACACAATTATTGTGAGGTTTTACCGCTGGCATTTGCTAGGTACTTTGTACCTACCCAAGATGCACCATGTGGAGGTTGCACAGTCGGATTTGCATCTCGTGTGTGTGTGTGTGTGTTTGCGCGCGCAGTCATGCGTGCGTGGATGTAAAATAAAAGGATTACTTTAAAAGTTGTAGCGTTTCTGCAAATAGTTCTTGTTCTTTCTTTTTTGTTAGATTGGGTCGTAGGCTTGAAATAACAGGATCAGAAGAAACTAGGAGGTGATGTGAAACATCTTCGTTTGTGGCTATTCTATTAATTTTTCGTGAATGCATTTCTCTGTACTTTCTAAACTCTTTATTGCGAGCTTCACTTGCCTCTTCGGATAGTTGACCTATAGGAATTGTAAAATTTCTTATGATTTTTTCTCCGTGTATGAGGAGTTTATGTATAGATGAAGGCATGTAATACCAATTGTAATTATCAACAAACAGTCTTGCTGTTTCTAACGCATACTTGCCAAATTTCTTAGCATCTACTGCTTCTCCACATGAAATAGCTTGCAGAATGACTGCAAATTTTTGGATTAATTCCTTATTTATTTAATCCGTGTTTCCAATGATGGAAACACGGCCAGACGATTCTTTTCCGAAGTGGACATAACAGCGAATATTACTGGATTAAATAAGGAATTAATCCAAAAATTTGCAGTCATTCTGCAAGCTATTTCATGTGAGTCCACGCGGCGCACACGCGACGCATGAAACTCGCTATTTGTCGCGGGTCGCGGGGAGGGGATACCGACCCCCGCGAAGATCGCATAAATAGGATGAAGCGATCGACACTGAAATCAATAATCCCTCGATTATTAGAAGCGTTAAGAGGACGATATGGCAGTACGATACACAAACGAAGAATATTACGACATGCTGATGGCACTTGGCGAGTGTCATGGGCAGTATTACGTAGCTGCAAGACGGTACGCCGAATTATATCCAAATCGAGCAAGACATCCGTCGGCTCCCGTCATACTTCGAGCAGCTCAAAGATTATACGAGACTGGCAATGTCCTTCCGAACATGCACGACACTGGGAGAGATCGCGAGGCGAGAAATTTGCGGGGCATGGAGCAAGTTGTACGTGCTTTCGAGCATAATCCTGAAACGAGTATTCGGGTGGTTGCTCGAGAACACAATCTATCCTATGGAACTGTACAAAGAGTACTCAAAGAAGAAAAGTTGCACGCATTTCACTACACACGCGTGCAACATTTGGAACCAGGAGATCATCATGCAAGAAGAACGTTCTGCGAAGATTTTCTGAGAAAAGAGATCCCAGATTCTCTTCTCGTGTGATATTCAGCGATGAATCATTATTCACACGAGAAGGACATTTTAATTCGCATAATATGCATTTTTGGAGCGATGAAAATCCCACAGTTACGCGACCCAGAAGCTTCCAAACTCGCTGGAAGATAAATCTGTGGGCTGGAATAATGGGAACTCAAATACTTGGTCCGATTGTTCTTCCGGATATTTTAACTGGCCAAACATACGTGAAACTTTTAAGAGATAATCTACCAGATTTCTTAGAAGAAGTTCCATTATTGGAGAGAAACAAGATTGTGTTTCAACAAGACGGTGCTGGGCCACACAACGCCAGAATTGTTACCAATTACTTGAATGAGCACTTTCCTGGACGCTGGATGGGTCGGTACGGTCCGATATGTTGGCCCACAAGATCTCCGGATCTCAATCCTTTAGATTTTTTTTTTATGGGGATATTGTAAGGAAAAAGTTTATAAAACGCTTTCCCAGGATGTCGACGATTTAGATACAAGATTGCGACATGCTATTTGGGCCATCGACGAAGAAATGATGGAGAACGTCGAAAGAAATTTATTAAAACGCATGAGAGCTTGCGAGAATGGATGGTGGTCATTTTGAGCACCTGTTATAAAATTTTTCCGACTTCAAACCAATCCGCTCTTCTCAGAGCGACCAAAGATAATCCGCTCTTTTCAAGGCGACCAACACATTTCTACGTGGAACATCTTGTATTCGCAGTAATACTACACGTAATAGGCTTAACGTGCGCTGTGCAGTTAAGTATTTAACGCGTTTTTTTCTTAAAGTGATTTTAATAATTAATTAATCGGTAGTAATTAATTGCATTAACCGTTATAATTGTTCTTGATCGAGTGCGCGAGTAAATTCGTAAAAGTGTTGATTACGTGATACAATTAATAAAAATAGGAAAACTTCTACTTAATTACTGTAATGTAATCAAGTAGAAGTTTTCCTTTTACTGTGATGTGATTGTGCGTAATGTGTTTCTTTCTTCGAGTAATTCTCAGTCATCGAACGATTAATCGGTAGTAATTAACAGTGATAAACCGGTAGATTTGTTTATTAATCTTATCGGTCAAGTGCGTGAGTAAATCCGTGAAAGTGTCGATACGTGATACAATTTGTCAAAGAAAAAACTTCTCGCTTATTACTCGGTGTGTCTCTCGCACATGGAAACGTCTCATTGATATCAACGGTCATGAAGCAAATATTCATCAGCAGTATGAAGACATCGAATCTCTGCAAGGTAAGAATGAATGAGTGAGTAATTGTGTGTGTGTGCGTGCGTGCGTGCGTGCGTGCGTGCGTGCGTGCGTGCGTGCGTGCGTGCGTGTGTGTGTACGCGTACATCCATCGCTTGTAGCAAGCACCGAGCACTGATCGCAGCGAGCACCCCACATAGTCATCCGCGTCGGACGGTGAGTCGCGCCGCCCCTGCCTACCTCACAGTCTTACATACAGGTCTTGCAACTCCCATGGGGGCGACTCACTTCTCGAAGACACGTTAGATAGTTCAGCGTCCGACCGAAAGAGGCGCAGCTATCGAGTGCTCCTCCATGTGAGAGAGATAGACTGAGTTTTCTCTCTTTAAGTAATATATAATACAATCGAGGGTTGGGGAAAGAGAGTAGTCGAAATCGGGGTTATACTCGATGATGTCGTCGGCATCCCAATTCTCGTGCTCCAAAGTCCAACTTTTGTTGAATCTCTCGACGGTACTTTGCACTCTTCGCCTCATCGTTTTGTCCATACAGATATTTTAGCTCGCTCAATGTCACGAGAATTTGCGGCGATGCCTCGTCCGAAACTGTGCAATTCCCATGCTTCGGCGGCTTGATTATGCTGTACACCGAGAGCAATTTGTACAGTTGCAAGAACGTTGGACAGTTTGGATGGTCATTGCATCCCGCTGCTTGGCGTATGGTGCTGAAAAATTTCTAGAAAAGTGAAAAACGCGTCAAAAATATTTTCGGAAAAAATACATGAGAAATATTGTTGTCTAATTACTTCCAAGTTATCCTGGTTGACTTTTCCCGTTAGCAAGTATTGAAAATCGAATTTGTCGATAAGGTAGCGACACAACTCCATCGTGGATTGAAGGGATACTCGCAAACCTTGTGCTGTTTCTCGGGTCAAAAATTCGTCTTCCGTTATGTCACCTTTCCGTACCGCCCATTCCCACCGATTCAGCCATTTCAGGGACTCCTCTAACATCTGTGAATGATTATGGATATACGTATATATATAAATGTATAAATCTTAATGTTTTGTAAATGATTAGATGATCCCTTGTCATGTTAGCGTTTCAATTATTCGGCAACTAGATTACCTTGTAGTCTTTAGTGTCCGGCGTAAGACCTTCGTTGGGAGATTTGCGGTTTAGCGCGTCGAAAATGTCGTTGATACGCTTACAAAAGGAGATTGTCTCCTCACACCCATCAAGCACCGTACATTTTTTAGACAAGTAAAATGCCAAGCCATCGGCAACGGAATTGCTAAAAATCTGTAATAAAAAAAATCATTAGGTGAACAGGGGATAAAAAAGGTTTCGGATCGCGTAAAGTTGCCCTTAACAAATAACTTGGCACAGTGTTTAAAATGCAATGTAAACGTGCAGTGAAAAGTAACTAAGGTGAACGAGCAACAGGGATTTAGTTATCTCAGTATATTTACAAAAGCTCCTCCTGATGAGCAAAGACACAATAAAAGAATAACATAAATATCCATTCACATATACGACAAGAACATAAAATATTAGCGCAATTAAAATATAAGCAAAATAATTTCTGTACGACTTTATGAGTGTCGTGATCGCAAATCGCAAAACAATAGTATGTCGTTATCAAATATATTATCAAAAGAACACTGAACGTCGTGACGTCATGATTATCCCGCAAATGCAATGAAACACGTGTAATTGTTTACGTAAAACGCACGGAAACTTAAAGCTACTCAATTGAATAATAAGCAACGCAATGCTGAGAATAATAAATCGTATGAATCTTAAATCTAACGCAATATAATACTGTAAGGCTTTTAATGCCTAGTCGGAAAGTCTTTATTCCTTTTACGGAAATGTAATTTGATATGCTTCTCGAGCTGAACAATGAGGTATCGAATTTCAAAGTAATTGTAGTTCACCGCAATTCAGACTGAATGTTATATAATTGAATTATTCAGAGACGCGCCTCGAGTAAAACACATTGAGGATTAGCAAGATAATATTCGACGCGTGAATGTTGTGTAAGTCGATCTTTGGCCAATTAATCTCACGATCGTGAAAAGCGACTGTCTTATAGCAGCGTTATCCGACGCATATCGGAAAGGCTTGTACAAGCCTGCAGTTGCGTGGTTCACGCTTATCCGAAAGTTCGGAAGAAATATGAAAAGTACTTAACGTGGTTGCAAGCAGCTCCATCGTTGCATGTGACGATAGTTAAGGATGTAATCCTGGTATTGGTCCACGTATACTCTTCCTTCGCAATAAGTGCGCATGTAATGCGTCCCTCTCATGTAATACGGAATGTTCTCGTTGCGGCAGGAATACTGTCTCTTCGTGCTACGCACGACTTTCACACGCACGCAGCATTCAATCCGATCGCGAGCTTTAGAACCGTACCACACGCGGTAGCGTGGGCATGAGGCAGAATGCCTCGTAAAGAATGCGTAATGCTACAGATTGGTCAACTTCTCATTCACAACTCGCGATACTATTCTCAATATCCGACTGATCTCGTTTGAACACACTTTATCGTGCCTACTCAATTAACTCAACGTATCTTTGCAATCGCACGAGTGATTAATGAAATCGAGTAACGGTCGAAACGTGCTTTCGGTGCCACGGACCTTGAGCGAATGGCTCAGAACGCGGCTCGTCACGTATCGTTGCGTCGCAAGCGCGGACCGGTAACAACCAAAGGACGATCGGCAGCGCGCCCTTGGCTTCCGGCGCCGCGGTCGCCGCGTTGCTGTCGATGTCACTAGCGAGTCGATATTTTCGAGAACGCGCTAAATTTGAACACACAGTTATCACAAATAAAGAAATGGCCAACTTTTTATTGATGTTCTTTTCGCCGTGTGCACGGTCAAGAAAGCTGCTAATTTTTCGTCGCACAAATGTCGTAATATAAATAAAAATACCTGTGTCGCAAGTCGAACGCGCATTTTTGACGTATTGTCGGGGGAAACGTGTCTCTGCGTGATTTTCGGACACGCTCTAGCATTTCCCACGTGCTGACTATCCAGTTTGAACAAATCCACGAAGTACTTCCACTCGATGTAATCACTTGTGGAACTGACCTACGGAAAAATTGACTGCATAACATTTCGTCGGCTAATCGTAAAGGTTTTTATTATTTACATGCAATCGAGATGCACTCTTTGAGATTAATTACAGCAACTCTTGTACGATTTATGAAAACGCGATTAGAAATGTGCTGCGAATTCGCGACTCGTCGCTGCGGCGAGAAAAAAACTTGAAGCAGGCAAAAGGGTTACGTCTTTGTCTTTTAATTCACTTATTTCGCAACTTACCCTCAGTCGTTTTTTATTGTGTAGCCGATTTCGAATAGTCTTCATCAGATGAGGAGAATCGGAGAAGACGAATACTTTTCGGTCGCTGTCGAGAGGGTGGCTAAACCATGTTTTCGTATCGTCGATGGAGCTCGTGACACCCAATATAGCACCCATTTTCTTATTCGTTGACGCGCCGTCAGCAATAATTCCGTGAATTTTTGCTCCGGTTTCTTCGAGGTAGATGATAGCTTTAACAACTAATTTTGCTAATTCCTCTCCTTTAACGGGATTCTTTGACGCGAAGACAGCAATGGGCTGTGTGTACGTGTCGGCAAGCGGTTGGAACATGAGAACCAAACCATGAGTTGCTTGATCGTCGATGCTCGTCGATTGTGGCCCATCATTTCCGAAATCTGTCAAGCCAACGTACGTCAAATTCCGCGAGCACTCTGCCACATATTTTCTTATATTGATTTCGTCCAACAAAATCACACCGTAGCGTTGCAGAGAAGTTTTACGCTCAAAATGCTTCTTCAGCAGCTGCGAGAAGTTTTCATCGAAACCGCACTTCATATTTATCAATGAAAAATAGCTCCGAATCGTGCGTGTGCAAGGCAGAACGTAATTTTTCCGCATAAACTCGTAATATGCCGGCGAGCGGATGTTCATTAGTATGCACAACATTATCCACTGTTCTGTGTAGCGTCGGCCTTTTGCATCCTTCTTCGTCGCGGCTTCAACGATCTCTCGGAGTACAGTTTTTTGAGAATCAGGAACTTTTAAATCGGAAAACTTTCTCTCGAGACTTTCAGCACTTATCTTCGACATTTCATCTTTTGTCTCGTTCAAAGATTGCAGCAGCAATGTTACGCGTGCTTTAGCTCGATTCTTCTTGCGTCTTTCGACACTTTTTTTTCGTCGCATTGCCTCCAATTTTTTCTTTTCCACGGGGTTTGAAGAGCTGAAAACTCGATTCAGTGTTTTGCTCTTCTTGAATCGCGCCTCCTTCTGCAATTGGACTTTTCGCAGTTTCGAACAGTTGTCACATCTCTTTTTTTTTTTAGATTAGCGAACAATCGTTCTGGTGCCATCTCTCAAGACCGTCTCTGAACACTGAGTCCGCTTGCAAGTGATAAACACTAACGGCGCCTATTCCGCTGCATAGGTTCAATTTTCCGAAATTTGTCAAAATATGCGGCAATGCTCCGGTGCTGTCCAAAATTTCCGCAAGCTTTCCTTCTGCGGGATTGACGACGTGTCCATAGACGTGGTAGCTTAGCGTTTTGTCGGCATGGAGAATCACACACTTCTCAATCACTGGTGATTCTACTCCATTTTTCACCAGTGCTCGAGCATGTGAAAACAAGAGACTCTTGCCAGACAATTCTCCAACACTCCACGATTTAGGAATCACAGCCGAGCAGTTTTGCCTATCCTCCACACCACCCACGCGATGGGTATTACCTGCAATACGTTTTGTTTCATTCAACCTATATATACGGTATACAAGATTCTTTATAAACTTTGGCGAGCAACCTCAGGAATAAACAAATGATAAATCAAAAAAGTTTGCATCACCGAATGCGCATCCCTATTCTTGTATTGGTACATTTGCGATTACTCTCGTCATGAATATGAGCGTACAAACGTGAATCTTGATAGAAGTTAATAGAAAACGAGAAGCATCTTGTTAATAGAAAAACTCCGATAATTCTTAACTTACCCTCGTTGACTATCACAGTTGACAGATAAAATCCTCTGGTAACTCCGACATTGGCACTGTCGTTTGTGCTGGAGCTGATGTTTCGGAGCTCTGTTGACCGTCCAGAGAAATTGTCGTTTCGGTGGATGCGAGTTGAGTTGCAGAAGTAAGCCATGGCCTTTCTACGGAAACATCATCTGCAGCTAATGATGGAAAAAAGTGATTTGAGTAACATTATACCGACCATATGATTGAAGGAGAATTTGAACTGCACATTACCTGCGATTTCTGATTGATCGCCCATATTGTTGATCAGCGCAGTCGAAACAGGAAGCTCATATGATTGCGTCTCTTGGTGAATTGGGGAAGAATCCATTGCGTACTCTGCGACTGAAGCCACTGCCAAAGATTCATTCGATGTATTGACATCGAATATTGTTGGAATAGCAGAACTGTCTAGCCGAGGATGTTTAAATGGCACCTGAAAAGATAAATATTATTTATTCAAAACAAAAATGAACAGTACATAAAAATCAAATTTGACATGTTGCAAAGGAATCTCCTGAGAATCACTAACTTCAGCAATGATTTTTCCGTTAACATCCCGTTTCACATACTTTGTGATCATGTACTTAGTCTTGAAATGCGTTTTGCAAACGAAATGAGACGTCTTCAACTCTATTTCACCGGGTATTGCAGCTTGCCACAGTTTTAACATTTCGGAGTCAGCCGGCATTTTGAACAGCGAATTATTGGTCGCGTTCTTATAACTCGACTTGCATACGACGCACGATCTCCCCATTTTTCACACATTTGTCAAAAATACTAAACACTAATTATACGTATATTCCGAGATTCCGAGATATAATTACGCGACCGACGCTAACGAGAAGAGCAGAGAGACGCTGTTAAACGAGAAATTTACAGGTTATGTCACTCGGGGGCACTCGATAGCAGCGACACGTCTAGACGATGCGAACAACTAAAAATTGCTTCAATATCTGAGTCACCCCCACCACTGAAATTTGCCAGAGTCGCAAGACCTGTATGTAAGACCGTGGCCTACCTTCCGTACTCGTTCCGTGATTCGCTGACTATTTCTTGTAATAACTCAAAAACTAAGCTTCGGACAAAGTTTTGGTAAAAGAAAAATCGTCTCAAAATTAAGTCAGGAATACGACATTTTAAGGACAAACGATAGTTTCGAATCACCCTGTATATATGCATTATAATAGTATATCAATATATCATTGTAGTCTATATATATAAAATAGAATGTTTGTATGTATGTATGTATGTATGTATGTATGTATGTATGTATGTATGTATGTATGTATGTATGTTCTTTATACACTCTTAAACTATTCGACCGAATTTTTACCAAAAGTATATAAAATAGGGGTAGAATTTTCCGGGGAGTGTTATAGAGTGTATAGTTTTTCACTACCGATCTTTTTGGGAACCGGTATCCGAAATTTTTCCAATTTTTCGGGAAATAATTGACCGAATCTTAAAGAATTGTATATAAAACAGGGGTAGAATTTCCCGGGGAGTGCCATAAAGTGTATAATTTTTCATTACCGATTTTTTGGGAAACCGGTATCAGAAATTTTTTCAATTTTTCGGGAAATAATTGACCGAATCTTAAAGAATTGTATATAAAACAGGGGTAGAATTTCCCGGGGAGTGCTATAAACTGTATAGTTTTTTGTTACCGATCTTTTTGGGAATCGGTATCCGAACTGATAAAGGAATTTTTTTCGATTATGGATATTGAAACACAAATAAAGTCGTTTGAAGAAAAACGACTCCCGGGCGAAGCCCGGGTAACCAGCTAGTATTATATAAATAAAAGTTGAACTAGCAATAATATATCTAACCTGCAAATATAAAAAAACAGAATGTTGAATTTATTTGATAAAATATAATAAAAAAATTTGTAACAAAAAGGACCCCGCACAAAACCATAGGAAAAAGCCGTTCAACTGAATTGGCTAAAACTTTGGGAATCGGTAGTTTATGTGATGCTGATCAAAAGTTTCAATGGGCCCGAAGTCCGAAAATGGCCAGTTTTCAAGATACGAGAGGTCAAAAGTTGGGAATATGGCCAACAGATCTAGCTTACATGGGTTATCTACGCACGCCGCACGCATCGACGGCACTCATCGAGACGGAACTTGTTCCTGTTGATCCTGGATAGCGCTAAGAACGGGTAGCGCAAGCCAAGAGCCATATACTCGATCTGGCCGTATCAGTAACTTGGCCATATTAGCTGCACGAATGTTGCGTAGCTATTGCTTATCCTGACAGTCTTCACACATCCTCTGAACAAGTCCCGTCTCAATGCGGAACAAGTTCCGTCTCAATGAATGCCGTCGATGCGTGCGGCGTGCGTAGATAACCCATGTAAGCTAGATCTGTTGGCCATATTCCCAATTTTTGACCTCTTGTATCTTGAAAACTGGCCATTTTCGGACTTCGCGCCCATTGAAACTTTTGATCAGCATCACATAAACTACCGATTCCCAAAGTTTTAGCCAATTCGGTTGAACGGCTTTTTCCTATGATTTTGTGCGGGGTCCTTTATTATTGTGATGTAAGATAATTTGAATTAATTACCTCAATGATACTCTTGATAATTGCTTTGTCGCCTTTGTCCATATTTTCCAGCTTTTCCGCCTTTTTATTAAGTATAAACCACGGTCTTACATACAGGTCTCGCAACTCGATAGAATTTCAGTAGTGGGGGTGACTCCAATATCGAAGTCATTTTGGTGTTGCTGCTATCAAGGGATGTTGGTTTGAAAGTGCCAACACTGCCAACGTAACCTATGTATTCCTCATTGCGTCGAATAGCATAGCTGGCTTTCGGCTCTTTGAGATTAGCAAACCCACCTACCCTGATAACCGCCAACGATAAAAAACTATAAAAAATTTCTTATCGTTTTTAATATGGTTAGTGAATCGTTTATTTACGATACTCTATCAGAAATTCACGTTACAAAATACTTGGGATCCTATTGTAAATGTCTTATCAGCTGCACATCAGTTTCTATCGTTTTTAATATGGTTAGTGAATCGTTTATTTACGATACTCCATCAGAAACTCACGTTACAAAATACTTAGGATCCTATCGTAAATGTTTTATCAACTGCACATCAGTTTCTATCGTTTTTAATATGGTTAATGAATCGGTTTTAGTCAATCCATTTCAATCGTTACGAATCCGTGAATTAAGGAATCATACCGATTCATTTTTTTCAATCGGTTTTTATCGTTTTGAAGAACGCCGGGAGCGGGGCAACTAGTGCCAGGAGTCGGAGGCCGCTGGGCTCTGTGTTCGGTGTCCGGGGCGGCTACTGCCAGGAGGTTCTTACAGGAAGAGATCCCTCCAGTTACGATACTGGATTTCTCTGCTTTTTGCCTCGCAGAGGGGTCTGCTTATATATTATGACTGGATGTATTTTAAATACGAGAAGCGCTTTCCATCATGCGCGGCCTAGCGGCATTGTCGCGAACTAATCGCCGATTGGTTGATGTGGATTCTATTTATATCATTGATATACGATAGAAAACGAACCGATTTGATGCCGTAAAGAAGATGACAAGTTGTATGTCAGAAAATCCTCATAAGAAACGATAGATGTGTTGGTTCGG
This sequence comes from Temnothorax nylanderi, assembly GCF_030848795.1. Lineage (NCBI taxonomy): Eukaryota > Metazoa > Arthropoda > Insecta > Hymenoptera > Formicidae > Temnothorax > Temnothorax nylanderi. The sequence goes on from NW_027249219.1 coordinate 49,204, forward strand.
TTAAGTCATATAAATATCGATGAGATGTCTATTATTTTATTCTTATATATCCATATTAATGCATACGGTAAAATTATTACCATAAATAACGATATATACTATATCGCGTATATACGATTGATTCAGACGGGGGGGGGGGGGTGGGGCTCCGTTTGCCTACAATCCTGATTGCCAACAGCTTCGTTTGCCCACAACATTTTGCCTACAGCTTCGTTTGCCGACATTCCCGATTGCTTACAGAGCAATTGCCTACAAGCATTATTGCGCACATGTAATAGTTAAAAATACGAACGTACGTTTGCGCACATGGCCAAACACATTGCACACATGACTTTATTGCACACAAGCAGATTGCACACATGACATTATTGCGCACTGTCACGTCTTTTTCACGCCCGAGGCGCACGACGGACAAAAGGGTTAGGGAGAGAAGGATGGTAGGCCTCTCCGACGATTCCTTGCACAGTCCGGCAAATCGACACGAAATTTTAGTGTTGGGCGCCAGACGCGTAGACTCGCGTCCACTAAGTACTCTAAGATCGCGAAAACCCGAAGAAACACAAAACGCAATGAAACCGGCGTGCGAGAGATCGGCCAGCTCGACCTAACGGTTATGGGCGGGGTTGAGGAAGGGCAGCGCAAGATTCGGCGGGGTGACGCATAAATCACACACTCACATATTTAAAAATGAATAACAACGTTTATTCCAAGATAACTCTCAGGTGAAACAGTCAGTGCCAGTGCCAGTGCCAGTGCTTTCATTACTAAACCATAGAAATCAAGCAAATAAATGATAAGGCGGGCGTCAGAAATCAAACAAACAATAATGGTAACGCGGACGTCAGAAATGAACGGAATAGATTAGACATTAAGTTATTGTACAGTGAACGCGCGGAATGCGCTGGTACCGCATAAGAGAACAATAGTAGAAAACTAAACTTACGCGTAATATAGAACATCGGGCAAAAGATACGACCGAATACGAAATAATCGAAGTAAACGCGAAATAATAGAGTAACTAGGAAGTAGGATCGAACGTGAAATATCGCGAAATGGTGGTGCGTCACGATCGGAGCGCGTGAACGCAACGTCCAAAGCCACGCAGGGATTCTGTCGCCGAATTAACTAACGCAAGTAATAATCGTAGCGCAAGCAACGTCCCAACGCAATTATGACCGAACGCAACACACGCTATCGCCAGTGATATTCTAACGCGAAGGATGAGGCGCCGGGGCACTCGGCATAACGCGGAATACTATAACTAACTCGAGGAAAGCGACAGTGATCTAACACAGGAGGAAAAATACGGAGTTACCGCGAGTAATAATGGACGCAAGTACCATTCTAACGCAAATAATAAGTCCACGCGAGTAACATTCTAATGCAAATAAACATTCTAACGCCAATAGTCAACGCGAGTAACATTCTAACGCAAATAATAAATAATCGAGCCTGGTCGATTCGAGTGTCGCGTGTGAAATCTAAGTCCCGACCACACGAATTACGACGCACAATGAAACACGCGGTCGCGAACACGAAGGTCGCGAGAAATGGCGAATTCGCGATATCGAAATCCGTTTCGGACGCGTCTACCGCGATCTCCAGGGGTTTGCAAGTTCCGGTCGCGATTCCATGGCCACGAGACTATTCCGGTGCCCCTCGCTGTCGTTCTCGATCGCTCACTAAACGCCTTGTCGGCGAACGACTCTAATTGTCGAAACACTAATTATTTCCGAGCGAGAGCGCAACCCGGAGGGCTCCACGAACCCATGTGACAACTCGTCTCGCGTGAAAAGTGTATGCGTGAACTATTTCGACATATATATTAGTCATTTATGCCTTCCAATACTTAAAATAGCTGCTGTATTTTTCAAACTTTTTTTGTTTATAACTTTTTAACGAACAATGACCGCCGGCTAAAACCTTCTAAAGGTCACTCAGGAGGGTGACCTTGACAACATATGTCAAGGTCAAGGTCATCTGAGAGGATGTCCCTTTTATGCATAATTAACAATATGTGCATTCAGGAAATTAATAGAGAATATATAATGTTTCATTATGTATATGTATAAACGAGCTTGTAAAGCGCGTCACAAACCCATGTGGCACCTCGTTTCGCGTAGAAAGTGTATGCGTGAACTATTTCGACATATATATTAGTCATTTATGCCTTCCAATACTCAAAATAGCTGCTATATTTTCCAAACTTTTTTTTGTTAATAACTTTTTAACGAATAACGAGCGACGGCTAAAACCTTCTGAAGGTCACTCGGGGTCATGACCTTGACAACATATATCAAGGTCATTGAAATCGGAGAGGAGGCCCCTTTTATGCATAAATACCCACAATTATACATTAGTAAGTTGTCTCTATTAAAAAGTTTCGAATAATACCAAAAATATATTAAAACCATCTGAATAAATGATTGCAAATATTATTTTATAAATTAGTAGTAAAAGAACGACTTTAGTATAGTCAATCAACGTTTTAATATTACTAATATTGCGACGTACGCGAAATTAAAGAGTAACATAATTTAGAAATGTATTTGGATTTAACTGAACTCGGAAACGCGGGCGTTTTAAATGAAATCTCTATCGACACTTTCTCGCTTGTCGTGTCGGATAACCCGCGCGTGAATGAAAACTGACCATCGCAAATCGACCGATGGCAGATCTTGACCTACTGACACACTGTTGACGAATGACGACGCGCCGTAAGTTCTATGGGTTTTTATACCCACACAAGCCAAAGAACGCGCCAGGGATGACGAATGCTTAGCGAAGGTCAAAATGGAATAGAAGCTTCTCGAACTGAAATACCGAAGATGCAGATAGCCAGTTATCTTTGTAATTAGAGAATCGATCGTCGAAAAGGCCGTGCCGGAGAATCAGAGTGACTCGACATCGTACGGAGAATAATTCTGAAGACGTGAGCGCAAAACGGATAAGCGGCGATCCGCTGGATAAATATCGTGTTACACTTCCGCCGTCACTCATGACACTGTCGACTAATTAAGAATAAGAATATTTAAGAACATTCGTGATCTCGAGCATTCGCGATCTCGAACAATAAGTTGCTATAAAATTTGTCTTGGTCTGCACGAAATTATGTTTATATGCAAAATGCGATAAAAATATATTGTAAATAATTTAAATGTACATAATTTACAAATATATTGTAAATATATTTTTATCAATTTACAATATACTTTTAAATATATATATATATAGAGGAAAGTTCCCTATCTATATATATAAGTACCGTCTGTCTGTATGACCGCGAACTACTCATTCGTTAGTGGACCGAATTTCTTCAAACCGGTGCCAAAATTTTTCTAATCTTCCGGGGAGTGCTGTAAAGTATATAATTTTTCGTTACCGATTTTTTTGGAAACCGGTATCAGAAATTTTTCCAATTTTTCGGGAAATAATTGACCGAATCTCAAAGAATTACATATGAAACAGGGGTAGAATTTTCCGGGGAGTGCTGTAAAGTATATAAGTTTTCGTTACCGATCTTTTTGGAAACCGGTATCCGAAATTTTTCCAATTTTTCGGGAATTAATTGACCGAATTTTAAAGAATTGTATATGAAGTAGGGGTAGAATTTCCCGGGAAGTGCCATAAAGTGTATAATTTTTTGTTACCGATCTTTTTGGGAACCGGTATCAGAAATTTTTCCAATTTTTCGGGAAATAATTGACCGAATCTTAAAGAATTGTATATGAAATAGGGGTAGAATTTTCCGGGGAGTACTATAAAGTGTATAATTTTTTGTTACCGATTTTTTTGGAAACCGGTTCCGAAATTTTTCCAATTTTTCCGGAAATAATTGACTGAATTTCAAAGAATTGTATATGAAGTAGGGGTAGAATTTCCCGGGAGTTGCTATAAAGAATGTAATAGAATTAGAAAAATTGCTAATAATAAAGGGGTTTCCGATTTTTGTTTAAAAAAATGTATGTGATTGCTCTAATTTCCGCAAATTTTGAGAAATCAAACTGAATTTTTTAAATAATTTATATTTTTATTTTTACTTTTTTGTTACCGATTTTTTGGAAATCGGTTTCAAAAAAATCGGTTATAAAAACTACTCATTCGTTAGTGGATCGAATTTCCAAGTATGGTATATGAAGTAGGGGTAGAATTTTTCTGGGTGTGCCATAAAGTGTATAATTTTTTGTTACCGATCTTTTTGAATATTTCGTAAACTACTTTCTTCACTTTTCGGTAACTGTACCTTAATACTTTTATGCAGAATAACTAGAAGAATCATATTATGTAAAAAAAATCTTACAAGTCCAGTAAAAAAAAACGAAGTTGACTTTTGCATCTCCTCCACATCTTTGCCTACAAAAAAACTATTGACCTCAGATTATGTCACGCTTGAAACCAAGCAAAATTGGTCTGATGCATTTTTTTCTATCGCTAAAAGCAGGCGAGTTATTCAGATGGCCTGTTTTAGATGCCTCACCCTTATAAAAAAAATATTTTTTATATTGTATTGGCTGTTCAGCAGAACGTTTATTTTGCAACTGTTGGAAGTTTTTTAAGCTTAGATTGGATTATCCCTCTAGATCTAATACTAGGTGCGCAACTAAGTTTCCGGGTTTCACACATAGATGGCACCAATAACACATGTACTCGACTTACATGTCTGAAGTTGTCTGAAGTTATAGCTTGGATATCTGTTAACAATAACCAGTCGTTATATAAACACATATCGCAACGCAAAAATATTTTTTCTAACAACGGAGATGTCGAGTTTTGTGCCAAATAAACAGCATTTGCGGGAAGCTTTGCTTTTCTGCTTTAACTTGAAAAAAAAATGCAGCTGAAGCATGTCGTTTGCTTGAGGAGGCCTACGGCGAACATGCACCATCGAAAACTACCTGTGAAGATTGGTTTAAACGCTTCAGAAGTGGCGATTTCGACACTGAGGACAAGGAGCGCTTTGGTGGGACCAGAAAGGAATCGTGTACTATGAGCTGCTGAAACCGGGCGAAACTGTCAATGGGCATCGCTACCGACAACAACTGATCAATTTAAACCATACATTGCTCGAAAAACGGCCAGAATGGGACACGAGACACGAACGAGTGATATTGCAGCACGACAACGCTCCGTGCCATCGCAGTTCCATCGTCCAGGACACCATCAAAACGCTGAAATGGGATCTGCTACCGCACCCGCCGTATTCGCCAGACCTGGCGCCTTCCGATTATCACTTGTTCCGGTAGATGGCGCATGGCTTGGCTGGGCTACACTTGACCAATTTCGAAGAAGTGCAAAATTGGTTGGATGAATGGTTTCGGTCCAAAGACGCGTCGTTTTATTGTCGCGGTATTCATGTATTGCCAGAGAGATGGCGAAAATGTATAGCTAGCGAGGGACGATACTTTGAATAAACCATTTTTTGTATTTCTCTTGAAATTTTCCATTTTTTATTGATCAAAAAAACCCGGAAACTTAGTTGCGCACCTAGTAGAATAATCCAATCTGAGCTTAGAAAACTTCCAACAGTTGCAAAATAAACATTCTGCTGAATGTGGCCATATTCACAAAGCTCACGAAACTGCTTCAAAATTGCATAACCTGTGTATCGTGACACTATTTTGTTTACATTTATCGTTGCGTTGTTAGCGGTTGCTATGGTGATTTTGCAAGATGGCGGAAACTTGGTGTTGCGCAGAACGCGACGAAAATTCGTCCGAGAAAATAGCACACCTTGTTAGCAATGTCGGTAAATGGCGCGTCGGTAGCGACGCTACATAAGGTCTTCCGCCGCACTTCGAGCTGTTTGGATCCAAAATGGCGACCACAACGCTTAGCTGATCCAAGGTCCGCGAATGGCGAACTACGCACACAGTAACAACTATTGTACGACGTGCACTAATACACAATCACTGGATCCAAAATGGCGGCCGTCGGAAGACCTTATGTAGCGTCGCTACCGACGCGCCATTTACCGACCTTGCTTGTTAGTTACACCATGGTAGTCATCAGCCTTCCTAAAGAAGAAGAAGGAGAAGGGGCCTGTAGTCGCATTCTAATTGGTTTCGCCATTTTATTACAAAAGGTTGATTGAGTCAATACGCGTCAGTCCACTGAGTGGCCAGACTCTTATATAGCATATTGAGAGCGGCCATCCCGCTTCGGGGGCGCCTGTTTTAATCTGCCTTTTGAGAAAGTGGACGTCAACTACGTCGTTACGCTTGGTAACGATACATGGGTTCGTATCCGTGCTATGGTTTGTGTCCGAACTACTCAGATGGAGGGGATATGCTGGTCGCGCAAGCCCCTCCTCTGTCCGTGTACGCTCGGCACTCGGCAAGCTTTGAGCGGGGAGAGAAGGCCAGACATACGATCTGCTGTCTCCTCTCTTGAGCTGTGACGTAACTCCTTAGCACGCGCCGGCTATACCACGATGCCAAGTAACTAAAATTCGTAAATGTAATGTATTGTTACGTCCTACGAACTCCACGATTTTCCTTTTCGCGGGAATTCCTATGCGCCTAAGATAGCCCTTAAGATTAGGATAAGTAAACTGAGCACGGACGGTTATCGATTGGCGAGTGAGCTTTGATCTCTCACATTCCTTTTTTTTTATAATCAAACTACCTATTTGCTTAGGCGACTAAAAGCGACCTTCCAGATGAATTATCGACAGACGGGGCATACGTGATCGGATTTTCGTCAGCTTTGTCTGGTCCGTAACTATAAACCCGGCGACACGACGCACCAAAGGGGCCTTAATCTTAGACAGAGTTTGATGAGGATCTTTATTGCATCGAGCGAGCTTTCTAAAATTGCTCGTACGATGTTTCCGACAAACAGAAACAAGGCCTAAGACGTGCCTGTAAATACACGTGGCGGAAGTTTCTGTTTGCATTGAACATACCATTAAGATTGAGGAGTATGCATCGTCTGTTAATACAAACAGGGTCGCGAGATAAATAAGGGACCCAGAGCTTAATAAAAGAGAAATCGGCGATAATCAAAAAACAAGATGAGTCACTGGAAGAATCGATGGGTTGCACCCTCAATAAGACAGTGGAAGCCTTACGAGAAAACTCACCAATGAATAGCCGTAAAAATCGATAACCGTATCTAGCTTTCCAGGATAGGCGAAAACTCAAAAATCCACCTCTTGGGTGAGAAACATCCCGCCAACGAGAAATCCTCTAAACGAAAATTAGACACATTCTACAACGAAATCCACCCCTTCCATTCCTTAAATCTTTCTATAAACCCCGACATTGCGGCACTCGCTCTCAAAAGCTTCTCAGTCTTTTCAAGCCTCTCAAGATTTAGTCTACAGTTCGGCATTATAATCGTGATCTCTTCTGTTTTCGAGTCACGATTCCGCGCTTAGAGTCTGTGCAAGAGATCCAACAGCACATCAGTCGCTCTGACTCATCCACCAACGACACCAACGTCCATTTCGAGAAGAAACCCACTCTAACGTTTTGAACTCACCAAATAGTAAGTCCTATATATATATATATATATATATTGTATATATATCGCTTTTTTTTATTCACTTGTACATTCTCGTGTTCGGGAAGTCTCTCGGTTATACTCTTCCATCCCTCTAACTCCTTTTTGACTATTTCGTTATTCCGGGTTAGCTGATTTATTGGCGGACTCAGAGTAATCTCTTTTCTCTATTACTTCGGGTTAGCTGACTCGTCGGCGGACTCGGAGTATTCCTTTCTATTACTTCGGGTTAGCTGATTTATCGGCGGACTCAGGGTATTCCTCTATTATTTCGGGTTAGCTGATTCGTCGGTGGACTCAGGGTATTCTCATTATTCCGGGTTAGCTGATTTATCGGCTGACTCAGAGTAATTTCTTTTCTCTCTTGCTTCGGGTTAGCTGATTCGTCGGTGGACTCCGGGTATTCTCGTTATTCCGGGTTAGCTGATTTATCGGCGGACTCAGAGTAATCTCTTTTCTCTCCTGCTTCGGGTTAGTTGACTTGTCGGCGGACTCGGGATATTCCTTCGTTATTCCGGATTAGCTGATTTATCGGCGGACTCGGAGTAATCTCTTTCCCCTATTACTTCGGGTTAGCTGACTCGTCAGCGGACCCGTATCTCTATTTGATATCACTGCTGGTAAGGTCAGCAGATTTTCTCCCTTTAATTTCAATCCCCAAAACCAGAGTCGACTTCCCCGCGGTTAACGGACTTCAATAATTAACAATCCGCTAACTTGTAGTGGATTCGCGCGGTCCCACCGAAACCCATAAGAAGTCCCGAAACGCTGCGAAACATGAGTGGAATCGACGGAACAAGCGGGCACGAAAGAAGTTTGAAAAACAAGCGTTAGAGTCCCTCCGTCAAGAGCAAAATAACGCCGGTCCTCCGCGACTCACCACTCCACCGCCTCCGCCCGCTCAACCAGAGGAGCCGCCGTCGCCACCTCCCTGATCTCCTCTTAATTCGCCTTCTCGTCTCCTTCCTTATCGCGTGATTCCCGACACCCCTAATTCCTCGCCTTTCCTAGAACCTTCATATTCTCCGGTTTGTCCCGGGGAACTTCCCGATTCCCCCTCCCCTGCACCTTCCTCCCACCTAAGTCCCGTATACGAGAGATCGTATTCCCCGGTTCCTCGCGAGGAACTTTCCTCTCCAGCGATCTCTGTTACCTCGACCGTAGAATTAATCTAAGAGGTACCGCATTTTCCTGCCCCGCGGAGCCGGGATCGTCTGGGCGAGGGCTTAGAGGGGCACAGTAGGAAACGGACACACAACGGTTACAATCGGATACAGTGCTAATCGGACACAGTAGCAAACGGACACAGCAACAATCGGGCACATTGCTAATCGGACACAGTGCCAATCGGACACAGTAGGAAACGAACACACGAGAGTTGCAATCGGACACAGTAGGAAACGGACACAGTAACAATCGGACACATTGCCAATCGGCACAGTGATAATCGGACACGGTAAAAAACGGACACAGTGCCAATCGGACACGTAGGAAACGGACACACGGTGGTTGCAATCGGATACAGTGCTAATGCATATCACTTACAATTAGCTTTCAATGATAAATATATCCTATATAATATATCAAAGTACATGCGTGGGCGGGGGGGGGCTTCGCCCCCCTGCATTCCCCCATGGTCGATGTGGGTGAACCTTAAAGCGTGGGCGAGGGGGGCTTCGCCCCCCCGCACCCCCCCAGGGGCACGCCTACGGCGTGCCCGGGTGTAAAGTGGATCTCGCTTTAAGCGTGAGCGGGGGGGCTTCGCCCCCCTGCACCCCCCATGCGCGTGGACCTTGCTTTATAATTTATAAAGCTCATGCATGAAGGGGGGTGCAGCAAAAGAGCAGTATGTCATTAGAAATGATTTTAAAGTTAGAAAAACTGTCACCGAGCATGAAATCACGAATACAACGTGTAGAATATGGCTCTGTGATTGGTTTACAACATCTTAAGATTGTACTTAAAACAGTCTTAAATATAAGATCGAACTATATTAACCAGTTCACTGGTAATGACGCATATATGCGCGGAAAAAAAAGTGCCACTACTGGTAATGACGCATATATGCGCACCATGAATATTTCTTCCAATGTTTAACGGATTTGAATATAACTTGGTACACCCATGCTTTTTGGGTCGCTGAAAACAGGTCTTACCAGTTTTGGCACAAAACGTTGATTTCGCGTTACCAGTGAACCGGTTAATACTGGGCTATGTGTCCGTTTCTTGCTGTGTCCGATTGCAACCATCGTGTGTTCGTTTCCTACTGTGTCCGATTGGCAATGTGTCCGATTGTTGCTGTGTCCGTTTCCTACTGTGTCCGATTAGCACTGTGTCCGATTAGCACTGTGTCCGATTGTAACCGTTGTGTGTCCGTTTCCTACTGTGTCCGATTGTCACTGTGTCCGATTGATTCAACCTGCTGTGTCCGATTTATTCTGTGCGCAACTGGGATTTCCCCGTTCGACCTAGTCGGACTTCATTCCATCATACAGACAGCAGACCCCCACCACGCCGTCCCCGTCTCTTTTCCCGATCATGAATTTTCGTACCTAATTCCCATTAACCTTCTGTACAACATATTCCAACAACCCACCGTCACCCTCGAGGAGATAATCGATCCCGAGGTGATCACGTTAGATTAACTTATAACTCATCCTTTAGTATAAATTTTATTTATTATAAATTTTATATGTTTTAATTTAATTTAGTAGGATACATACACATATACACCACACGCACACTTAGTTAAAGAATTATGTAATTCAATTCCGATCTCGATTGTAATAATATAGGGCTGTCCATTTCCAAATAGGTTTCCCCTTAGAAATCCTGCCCGATTACCCCCGCACTTTTGTAACACTCGCGAAGAATGCACACAAACATACACCTTACACATACATTCTACACTTAAATTTATCTTAAATGTTTTCAATCCCACGTATAATTTGTCTAGTTCTCACTTATTGTAATATTGATAGTTTACTTAACTTACATTTTTAATAAATGTTTTATTTATGCTAAATATAAATCTCCATCTCATTTATAACTTAAGACCTCACCCACTACTCATCCCCCTCTCGAAATCGCACGAGGTCCGATCCTGAGTTAAAGGGATTAAATTCTCTGACTCAAAAGAGGACGGATGATCGCACCATTCGCACCGCTTACGGAAGCGTCCTAGCGTACCTACGGACGTTGACCTTTCCTGAGCCATTGAAAGTGCGTTTGGCTCGCGCCACGCGCTTCAGAGCGTGTACCTGCGAGCGACATTTGTAAGTATCTGGTTGCGTCCTTCCTTACCCCTACCCCTCTGGTTAGCCTTTCCTTCGCTTCCCAGTTTTTCTTATCCTAATCCTGGGGTTGGACGTAACAGTATAGAAACCCCGTTCTGGCCAATATGCTTTTCTATCTAAAAAAGTCTTACATTAAAAACCTTTACTTTAGCATAATAATATTTAAATTTAATATTTAAATGCATAACAATAATTATATTATTAACTATATCGAGAAAAAAAATGGTAGTTTATAATGTTCCTTTTACTCTTATTAAATTTATTTTAGCTATGCATATTCAAGCGGTCAAATTACGAGCAACAACAGAAGGATATTGGATAAAAATAAAAGCACTTTATTAAATAAACAATACACATGGGTAAAATTTGGACTGTACTTACAATTAGTCTTCTTCGGAACGGGTTACTATGAATATAAAAGAAGAACACAAATATCAAGAAACATGATAATGTTTAAGGGGGGAGGGTCGAGTAAATGACTTAAATTTTGCGATTTTTTTTTGAAGAGAATAATAAATCGATTGTTTTGAAAATTAGTGCATGTTTTTATTTAGTATTTAAACTACACACAGGAATTTTTTTATGTAAAAATAATGAAAATTTATTGAGCAGTAGCTGGTTGAAGTTGCCTCCTCATGAAACGCGCCGGGGATTGCAGAGACCGCTCTAATCATCTGAAATCAAAATTCGGGGAAAATTTCATCAATTTATGAAAAAACGCTCAGCATGAACCTATTTAAGAAAAAAAATCTAAAATTAAAAAAAAAAATAATTTTAAAAAATAGAAAAAAATCGTTTTTTAAAATTATTTTTTTTTATTTTAGATTGTTTTTCTTAAATAGGTTCATGCTGAGCATTTTTTCATAAATTGATGAAATTTTCCCCGAATTTTGATTTCAGATGATTAGAACGGTCTCTGCGATCCCCGGCGCGTTTCATGAGGAGGCAACTTCAACCAGCTACTGGTCAATGAATTTTTATTATTTTTATATAAAAAAATTCCTGTGTGTAGTTTAAATACTAAATAAAAACATGCACTAATTTTCAAAACAATTGATTTATTATCCTCTTAAAAAAAAATCGCAAAATTTAAGTCATTTTAGGTCATTTACTTGACCCTCCCTCCTTAAGTTAACATGCTAAAACATTAAACAATCTCCTAATAATATAAACAAAATAAACAATAATTTAAATTAAATCACAAATATAAAAACGCCGGAATAATCGAATGAAACCATGACAAGATAAATTTATATTTATATTGAGAAGTGGTAAAATCTCTTCCGTCAGAAAGAGAATGTAAAAAATTATTAAGAGGGTAGGTATTCTGATTTAAAAGATCTTTAAAATAGATATTTTTCAGGAATTTTTTATAGGGAAACGAAGAAAGTGAATAATGTTAAACTTCGCATGTTCTTTAACCTTATTTTAAAAATATATTTTTATTTTTTAAGTAAGAAAAATGCTCTCCTTTTCTATGTTATATCCTGATCACTAGAAGGTGTAAAAGACAGACGGAGTCAATGATTCTAGCTGTTCTATCTAGGTATCAGAAACGCAAAAACCAAAAATTTTCTTATTTAGAATAAGTGTGGCTATTGTCTGAACTACAATAAACATTATACGTTTATTAGTTTTCTTCTTTTAATAAAATACTAACAAAATTTTGAAAAAAGTTATATTTTTAATAATAAGAGAAATAAGACCGTTATAACCGTTATAAAATCAATCAATATTAAATAAGCCGTTTATGGTCCGAGCTTGGATGTTAGTAGCCTAATAATATTTTTTGTGTACTACACGTATATTTTTTTCAACCTTAATAAATAGTGGTAAATTCTCTACTATTATTCAAGGTCGGTAAATGGCGCGTCGGTAGCGACGCTACATAAGGTCTTCCGACGGCCGCCATTTTGGATCCAGTGACTGTGTATTAGTGCACGTCGTACAATAGTTGTTACTGTGTGCGTAGTTCGCCATTCGCGGACCTTGGATCAGCTGAGCATTGTGGTCGCCATTTTGAATCCAAACAGCTCGAAGTGCGGCGGAAGATCTTATGTAACGTCGCTACCGACGCGCCATTTACCGACCTTGCTATTATTTAAATCGATTTAATTAGAGGGGAGTGAGGGGATTTTACTACTCCAACAGGAGCCGTGTTGTAAGTCTGACAAGTTAGTCGGCGCGCAGTTTATTAAGGTTATTAAGGTTGGAAAAAATATATGAGTATAGTACATAAAAAATATTATTAGGCTACTAAAATCGAAGCTCGGACCGTAAATGGTTTATTTAAGGTAGATACTGCGTTGTCGTGAGTCAAAATAGAGCACTCGAAAAAAAATTTTTATTAATGTATTAAAAAATGTATATTTGGTATCACCTTGTTCCGTGCAACTTCTAGTCTCCAGAAATGTATAATAACACCATATAATTAATCCCAGATACAGGTAATTAATTAAAAACGAAGTGTCTTACACGCGGGTACCAACTTCACATTTGTCAGAACGACTGTAATAAAAAATCTAAAAAATTGGGTGCAATATAGTCTTAAGGTTCTCAACTATCATAATAATGATAAAAAATGACTTTCTGGAAGTTTTGGGTCATTAATTGTATAAATAACTATAATTTTTATCGCATCGAAATTACGACCGAAACGTGGCAACGTTGCAATATTTCGAGATTGGTAAGACTGTTAACCACATGTTGACGTGTTGTATACTATGTGTTACGCGCAAAAATATGACGACGCCGGCTACTCGTGTCCGCGATAAAAACGGCCAGTTTTCTACGAAACGAAAAATAAAGTGGAAAGAAAATTTGAGTATAGCATGTAAGCGACGAAAAGTGCAAAACGAAGATCTCTCCGATTGTATCCCCGAAGGCCGTCGTATCGTTGATGTGGCAAAATTGGCCGAAGAAATGTGGTGCCGAGACTGCGACGTGGCACTGTCATTTCGATACGTCATACACGAAATCAAAATTGGTCTTGCGAGTATCTTTACGATCAAATGCCACGTGTGCTTACTGTTACATACCGTGCACACTTCGAAATGGCATTACCGAACCGATACATGCTCCAGACAATTGAGACAATACGTTGTAAATGTAAAAAGTGCTATTGGTAAGTACATTACCTACAATCTATATGGAGCCGGTCGGTGCATTATTAGGTCTTCAACTTATATAATACTTTTGTCTAGCTATACTCGATTGTGGAATTGGTGTGACTCATCTGAATACCATTCTATCAGAATTAAATATTCCAAGTGTGCATGACACGTCGATTAAGAGGTATGAACGATTTGTTGGAAAAAAGATCGAAGAAATCGCCAAAGAGAGCTGTCGTGACGCATTACGATTGGAAAAGGATTTAAGTGAAGTAGCTGAAGGGTAAGATCATATAGTGTTGATTGTCTATATATCTCCAATATATATTTCCAACTTCTTGCAAAAGATGAAAATTTACGAAGTAGCAGTTAACGAAAAATAGTTAATAGCAGCTCAGTATTTCCATACATAAAAAATTGTAAAAAATGTAGTCATAAAATTATTGATTCCATAGTTGACACTAATTATCAATATTTTTAGGTTATTCGAGCATCGCTGAGAAAAGGAACGAATGATTACTGAGTATTATATGTAATAAGATACTTATTCCATAGAAACAACCAATTTGCTGTGTCAAGTAATACAGATTTTTGCTCCAGCATTTATTTCCAGTCCGCTATTGCTATTCTCGATGGTTCATCATTGTAGGGTTCGCCAACGCCACTGTTCCATGCAGTTACTCTTCATTGGTTATTGTTATTGCCACCACTCGGCTTGATATTTATTTTCCTAAACTAATGTGCATGCTTTCGATATTGCAGTTCTTCGAAAAAAAAGTTTTTTCAGTCATGGGAGGAATTATCGCTGCTATAATACCCTTAGTGAGCATTGCTGTGGCAAAGCACAATTTTCCTTTTTGCATGATTTTCTTTTTCCTGTATGAGACATCTCAGCATGTCCCTATATTAAATACACCCTCTGGTTTGAGAATTATTAATATTGCTGATTATGGTTTTGTTGTTATTTATCTTCCTCTAATTTTTTAAACATTTTCTGTGGCACTTTTTATTTGCATTTGCACACAATTTATATATGAAGGGCACGTGAACTGTATGCATTTTTACTTCATGCTATCCTGTTTTATTCTCATATTTTAATCGCATTTTCCTTTTTGTTTCACACCTAATTCCCCAGTTTTAAAAATGTGGCAAGTACTGTAGAAAGTACTGGCGAACCTTCTACATTCGGCACAACTGACGAGCAACAAAACCAAAGGGAATTATCAAAATCTCCAACGAAAATAAAGGTTTCGTACGACGCTGGATGGCAAAAAAAAGGATCTGGACGCTGTTACAATAGTCTCACCGGTAATTGATATTGTGAATTATCTAATGAATATGTATGTCGCTCATATAGGATATATGTACATGTTTCCTCGTGTTTTGGTGTTTCAGCACATGCAATAGCGATAGGGGCTAAAGGTGGTAAAGTTTGCGGTTATGCCACTCGCAATAAACGCTGCGTACTATGCGAAAGAGGGCATTCACCGGATGACCACGATTGTAGAATCAACCATACGGGCAGTTCGAAATCAATGGAACAGAAAATGGCTGTGGATATTGTCACAAAAAATCCGATGCTACAAGAGGAGAATGTACAAATTGGTACAATCATAGGAGACGACGATTCGTCCACTATCGCCAATGTACGTCGCGAAGCACATCATGCAGTCGAGAAAGAATCGGACAAGAATCACGCAACGTGCACCCTCAGCAAGGATATGTGGAAACTAAAAATTCCGAGCAAAATCATTGAATACATGAAATATTGCTTCGGTTGCGTATTGCTGAAGAACAAAGGAAATGTCGAGAACGTACGAGCTGGTCTTCTCAATATCGTTCCGCATGCATTCGATGATCACGAAAAGTGTGGCATGTGGTGCGCATATAAGGAAGATCCGACGAACTATAAGCACCGGTTACTGCCTGGAGGAAAAGGTCTCACGGATCCTAATATGAAGGCCTCTCTGACTGCAATTTTCAAGAAATTCGCTGCTAATGCTGAAAAACTTGCACCGTGTGGATCGACTCAGGCGAATGAAGCATTTCACACGATAGTCGCAAGCAAAGCGCCGAAATCTCGACATTATGGGGGTTCGGAATCTAATGATTTTCGTGTTGCAGCCGCGGTTTGCCAAAAAAACTACGGTACGGCTTACGTAATAAATATCCACGAGAAACTAGATATCTCCCCAGGAAAAAACACGGCAAAGTTTCGAGAAAAAAAGGACAAGATTAAGAAAGCTCTGCGAAAATCGGCAAAAACTGTTGAGGCAAAAAAAAGACGACGATCTCTTTTCCAAGGACGACATGCAATGAATAACAATGCAGAAAGTAGGGAGGGCATCACGTATTCATCTGGATGTGGGTTTAACGCAATGGTGGACGTTGATAATCCAATCTCTCTTCAGAACGAAGGGATCCCCAATGACAGCATTCTCGTATTTTTTGATCTGGAAACAACCGGTCTCAACAGCACTTCTGAAATCATCCAAATATCAGCGAAACGTGGTCCAGAGGAATTCGATGCATATATGCTACCAACTCACGAAATTTCTCGAGCGGCATCTATTGTTACTGGTACGGTTTGCTCGCGAATAATACTAATCATTGGTAGGATGAAGCACCCGTCACTTAGTAATTAATGTATGGATATTTTCCTTGTGTTTTTTAGGACTAACAGTCGAAAATGGGGAGCTGAATTTACACGGTCAACAAGTAGTGACGACACCACGTAGAGTTGCGATGTTGCGGTTCTTAGAATTTATAAAACCAGGTCCAACAATTCTCGTGGCTCACAATGGCCGGCGATTCGATACTCCTATGCTGCTCAGAGAATTACAGAGTCTTGGTCTCATGGTCGAATTTCGAGCAATCGCTTGTGGCTTTTGTGATAGTCTGCCTGTCCTAAAAAAAAAACTTCCCGAACGAGTGAAAGCTAAGCAGTCTTTCCGCTTATCGGTTTTAGCGGAAGAATTTATCGGAGATAACGCTTCTGCCGGCGCTCATAATGGGGCTGTCGATGTAAGAATTCTGGAAGATATTATTCGAGTTGTAGGTATAACCGACGAAGAGCTTCGCGGTGAGAGTATATCTATTGAGGGGATTTTCATCGAAGAAGCGCAGAACGCAAAAACTAAGTTAAATAAGAATTCGTTCGACTGTATCAAGGAAGGCGTTTCAGCAGGCATGAAAACGAAAATGGCAAAAGCTGGTTTAACATTTAATCATTTAAAAGAATCATTTTTGGAAGGCGGCGAGGACGCTGTAACAGTTCTCTTAGCCTCAGATGTCAACGGACATCCTCGTGTCACGAAAAATAAAAAAGTTATTCAACGTATAATCACGCAAATAAAGAATGTCATAGAGAACTCGTAATTACAGTTGTTGATTATTTTCATGCACCCTTAGACTTCTTACTCCTTCTAAACCGTCTAAAGCAAATCCAAAATACATGCAAATACATTTGTGGGGGCTCATTATCCTAATAAACTAAACAATATACTGGGTAATTTTCATTTCTAGATTAAATTGATATTTCGCAAATAAATTTCACGCTTATACTTTGAATTGCGTCAAAGCATGTTGAGAGCTTCTGATTATTTTGACATCTGCGCCGACTGTGAGGTTAAGTGCGGTCCGCGCTGTTGCCAAGTTTTGATGGCCGACTAGCCAGAGCTTCTCTGTTAGCTACATTTTGTTTGCTTTAATATTGAATATCTTTTTATTGCAATGGTGAACTAACGTTTTTTTTTTTAAATCATTCGTAATAGTTTAATTGATAAGATCTTCTGTTTTCCAAACCTCAA
The DNA here is from genome assembly GCF_030848795.1 of Temnothorax nylanderi. Classification (NCBI taxonomy): domain Eukaryota; kingdom Metazoa; phylum Arthropoda; class Insecta; order Hymenoptera; family Formicidae; genus Temnothorax; species Temnothorax nylanderi. The sequence continues at coordinate 66,922 of NW_027249219.1, forward strand.
TCTTTTTTTAAAATACTCGTAAAATCTCGTGAATTACGATTTTGCACGTCGTTCACACATACCCTAATGTAAAACTGACCAACTTTGAATGCTTATATTTCCGTAATTACGTGGTAAAAAATCGTGAATTAATTCCTGATCACGTATAATGCCCTATAGAATAACATAGTTTCATGCCAATCAAAAATCTTTGTTTTCGCTGATGCAGTATCTACCTTAATATTAATTGATAATATTTTTAATATGTAGAAAGGCCGTCTAGAATGGAAATTTGGTTTAGTTCTAGTTTAGACGATAGCCACATATATATACTTCTTCTGAATAAGAAAATTTCAGCTCTTTGCGTTTCAGATACCCGGGAAAAAAAGATTATATATAATTATATATAAATATATATGATTATATATGACGCAATTATATATGAATTTTGTCTCTATATGATCATATATAATTATATATAATCATATATAAACATACATAATGAGATTATATATATGTATATATATATATATATATATATATATATATATATATATAATGATATGATCATATATAGTCAATATATATTGAAAAAGAACTGTTTGACTTCGATAATAAAGCATTGATAAATTAAATGTATATTTTTTCAAAAGCTATAGAATCAAAAGTGAAATGATTTATCCCATATATTATAACTTGGCGCTGCTTCTTATACCACTGTTTGTCAAATTTTAAATACGAGAAACGAATCCTATCGGAAGCCATCTATCGGATAGTCCGAATTTAAAAGTGTAATATATGTATAATGCACATGTGTTGTGTTTATATATGGTTATATATTGTTGCGCTCGCCGCGTCGCTCTATCACACACTCACACTCTCGCGCTCGCACTCCCGACGCTCGCGGAAATAAGGGAAAACACTGCGGATGAAAAGGAAAACAATCTCAATGTTTATTAACGTCGCGATACAGAAGAGCGTGGACACACGTCCGATCGGTCCAGCAGCTCAAGACAAAATCCGTCAGCTGTTCCGTTAAATCAATAAATCAATAAATCAATATCTAGCTTGTTGCTAAGGACATTCGCATCTTGACGGAAGACTGTTTGTTGCACGCTTCAGCTCGGAGCCCGAAAAGGATACCGGGCGGCACGCACGCAACACTGCCCCCCTTCTTCAGATTGTCGTCTCGACAATCAGGGAGGCAGCTTGCAACAACTCCTCGGGAGACCGCTACTCCTGGACGGCTTCCTGCCCTCCTCGTGCTGCTGCAACGAGTTACCGGGCTCCGTCCATCCCAGCCTCCACAACAGGTCCTCTCCATCGTGCGATTCTAGGATACCGGAACGGCCTCCTGCCCTACCCTGGGCTGCTGCCACAGGTTACCGGGCGCCGTCCTCTTCTTGGTCCCAAACGCACTCCGGAGCTTCTTCTTCTCATAGAGCTGGCCAGGCTCCATGACGAAGACTTTAACTCCTGCCTTCTGCCGCCGGTACTCCTCTTCCCTCTTGAGCTTTGCGCGCTTGGGTCTTCTTTCTTCGGGATCAGAGGGGGAAAACTTCCGTGGACCCATCGCTCTAAGCTCTCTGTCCCCTGCCTCGGCATTCGCCCTCAGTCTCACGGGAAAACCACGGTCAAAAACCGTGAGAGAGGCAGAAAGGTTTCCAGAAAAAACTTCAAAATTTCCCTGCCGCTACGCCTTAACAGTCTGATGTTAAAATCTGAAACAGAACATTAGAAACGCAGAAAAATCGAACAAAAACTAATTAGTAACTTCTTTAAAATAATTAAAGTACGGGCTCAGACTCATTTCCCGAGAGACTATTCTGATCAATAAAACCGAGCGTTTTCGTACGCTCGATCGCTATTCTAAGCGACGTTACTCCCTCAACTTGAAGGGTGCGCTTCACAAAGCCGTCGGACAACGCGGCGTCGAATTGAGAGCTCGCAATTTTATCGCGAACTTCATGAGAACATTCTGGATACGCCTTCTGCGAAAGCCTCTCTAAATCCGCGCCCAACGCTGCGAAATCCTCGCCCGGGCGTTGTTTCCGATTTGTGAACTGTAGATAATAATTCTGAGCGAGTTCGCTTTCACCGAAACGCAACTCCAACTTTGCTTTTAACTCCGCGAAAGAGAGGGACTCGATCCCGTCGGCGTACGTATCAAGTAAAGAACGCGCTTTCCCCCGCAAGCACGACGCCAAAACAACAGCTTTTTCCGTCTCACTCCATCTATTTGCAACGGCAATGAGCGAGAACTGCGAAAGAAATTCGCGTAACAGCGCCGTCCCGTCGTACGTATCGGGCTTCAATTTTATCCCGCGAGAAATTCCATCTCCGGACGCGTCTACACTCGCGCCCGCTACTCGCACCGCGCCGCTCGCGTTTTCGCCCGAAGGAAAATTATTGCAGGGACTTAGCTGTGAAATCCTCTCTTGAATATGATGAAGCTCGTCATCACGCACAGTGGGAAAAAAGGCTCACTTTTTGGACAAAAATCGACCGACAGTGCAATTCTTAACCGATTTCAGAAACTTTTTTTTGGATTTGCTTGTAATAAAATGCTCTATAACATAGCATTGCGCGTTTTTTAAAACAAAGCTTGAATTCAAAATGGCGGATCAAAAATGACTGTCAAAAGTCCTGAAATGATATTGAATATGATATCTCACCTACAATATTGAATATATTTACAACCAAAACACATATGTATAGGGTTTTTGGGTCGCTAAATATAAATTAATCAATTTAAAAATTTTCAATTCAAAATGGCATTCAATATGAAAGTCAAAAATATTGAAATTATATAATATATAATAGATTTACAGAAAAATGAGTAAAAATTTAATAAATTCTTATTTTTTAATGTTTTTCACAGTTTGTAATATTTAATTGACAAATAGATAACAGAATTTTGTTACATTGCTTTATTACAACTGATTATATAAAGCAATACTTAAGCCCTTTTACCGCGTCAAGGTATCTGTCATTAAAAGGATTTTTGTTTTTTTGCGTTTTAATCTTTTTTGTGTTTTTTTGTATTTTTTTGTTTTTCTATTAATTTTTTTTGTTTTTTATTCTTATTTCCTAATCGCTATATGCTGCGCGTTATTTACACACACACACACACACACGCACACGCGCACGCACACGCACACGCACACGCACACGCACACGCACACGCACACGCACACGCACACGCACACGCACACGCACACGCACACACACACGCACACGCGCACACACACACACACACACACACACACAAACTTCTTATATTTTTATATTTTATACAGTTCTAAAATAAAAAATCTTTTATGTTCTTATTTTAAGACTCCATTAAGAGATCTTTTATTTCAGATTGTTGACGTCTCCGGGCGTAACTCCGTTGCGCCAATTAACGTAAGTGCGGGTTCTACCCCGACAGAGATAAGGCGTGCGAATGAGTGAGGACCCTTTGATAGTTCACAATCGAGCAAAGCTCTCGTTTAATCAACCTTTGTACAGTACGGTTCATAAGAGACACACCCTTACATTAATCAGGCGCGGTATGCCGGTTCACATGCAGCGTGCACGTGATGCGAGAGTGTTCACTGGGCGCGAGCGCACGTGACGCGTGAGTGTTCGCCGGTCACGATTTAATGCGCACTTATTGGCGCTGGAAATTAGCGAGCGCACTTGCGGCGGTTAATTAGCTGGCGCATGTGTAGCGCCTACAGTAGATGCACTGAGCACTTATACGCGCGAGCCGAGTAGAGTCTGCCGAGCGCAATACGGCAACGGCGATAAGCGGGCACACGACGGTGCGGAAAGAAGCGCGCACAGAGACGCGAATATTCACCGGTCGCAGGGAGCGACGATGCAATTGCAGGCGCACTGAGGCGCAATGTAATGAGCGCACGACGGCTCGAGTAGCGGGCGTAGTAGCTGCGCGGTAAAGAGCGGGCGCACGACGGCGTGGAGCACCGCGTGAAACGGAGTACAATTTTCGACTACTCAGCAGAAATCACATTGCGTCAACACCCGCGAGGGCCATCGCAATGCTTTGTTTTAATTAGACAGTCGGATTCCCCTAGTCCGTGCCAGTTCTGAGCTGAGCGTTGAATGGCGGCCGAAGAGGACGACCACGACGGCTCGCGCCGCCACGGAAGCCTCGCAGCAAGGAAGATCCGCGGGAGGCCAAGGCACGGGACCGAGCTCGGATCCCCGGGACCAGCGCGAGAACGCCGATCGGTTCACCTCGCCCAGGCCCGGCACGTCAGCCAAACCCGCTTCCCGACCCGGAGCTCTCGCGGTCCCGTTTCGAGAGTTTTCGGGCGCGCGACACGTATTGACCAATAGTTTTCGTTTGCTGGATCACGCGATCCAGGCATGGCAGGATCAATAACGCGTCGGGAGAGACTTCGCGGTCAGGGGTTGACAGGGTGCGGCGCGAAATCAACTCGTACAGAGGGCGAGCAAGGGATGGCGTTACGTGTGTCTAAATCGATCCGCGATCGCGACGGAAAATCCTGAACACAGATGATAAATCTTTTGATGCTTTTTCTTGTTTTATTCTTATGTTACTAATTACAGGATCAGATGAAACTAGAAGATAATGCATTATATCTTCGTTAGTGCATTTTCTTGATTTCATCCTGCTGTTGTGAGCGCGAGTTTTTCTAAAAATTTTATTACTTGCTTCTTGCGCTTCTTCCGACAGGCAACCAATTGGCAAACCTAAATGTTTAATTATGTTACTATCATGTAGTAAAACTTTATGTACAGATGGTGGCATACTGTACCAAGGATACAAATTGAGACATAGTTTTGCGGTATCTAGACAATATTTGTCAAATTTCTCAAGATTTATATCTTTGCCACATGCTGATGTTTGCAAAATGTTACCCAATCGTTTTACCACATCTTTATCCAATCCCGTAATTTCTGCTACCCTTTCAGCGTCTGCAAAAAAAGAACGGGCAACATTTCCCGTGTTTGTTGTCCCTGAGCCTTGCTTTACAATGCCAACGGTTAATGACAGTTTCAATTTTAAAGTCTTTTGGATCTTTTTTTCCCTTTCGGCTTTTAAAATTTTATCTTCTCCCTTTGCGTAGCCCTTTTTAAAATCAAAATTATAACAAATGTGTAATAAATATTCCATAAAACGGATCCAGCAATGCAATGTAGAAAGCCTAAATTTATAATTATATTCATTACATGGAAGACTTTTAATGTATGTTATATTATTTATATTTTTTGGACTTACTTCACAAATGTTACAACAATTCGAGGACTTCTGACCAGTTAAAATGTTGCCAACTCGAGACTTGGCAGTCGGCGAGGCACAAGACGCGATACTCGAAATGCGTGGCATCGTGGCAACGTCGCATAGCCGGCGCGTGCCAAAGCAGCTACGTCATAGCTCAAGAGAGAAGGAGACAGTCGAGACAAGCAGATCGTATGTCTGTCCTTCTCTCCTCGCTCGAAGCTTGCCGAGCGCCGGGCCGCCCGAGCGCGGCCGCCGCGGCCAGCATATCCCCTCCAGCTGGGTAGTTTGGACACGAACCATTAGCACGGACGCAAACCATGTGCAGTTACCAAGCGAAACGACGTAGTTGAGGCGCACTTTCTCAGGCGGCGCGTCGGAAAATATGTCCTCAGTAAAAACACAGGGATGGTTTCTCTCAGGTTTCTCTCTGGCTTTAAATATCAAGCCAATTCCTCACTGCCTGTGGTTGCAATCGAATGAGTTTAGAGTCGCGTGTCTTCATTTTTAATTTGTTTCTTGTCCGAGAGATGGAGCTCTAAGCCTCCGCTTAAGGAGAACAGTCAGTCTTACCAAAGATTCCAACCGGTACGCCTCGCGAAAACAGTCATAGCGATTTTTGTATCAAATAAAGTCTTTGTATTCGGCAAGAAGTGTAGTGCTTCCGAAAACCCTCGTCGTCCTACCAGATCCACAATAACTAACTAAACATTGGTCTTTCGAGCCGGATCTGGGCGAGGCGCGGTTTTCTCGTGCAAATCGGGATTCGAGTTGCGCTCGTCCGAGTGTACAAAGACGAAAAGAGTGTACGTGTGCGGAGAGAGTAGTTTCGCGTGATTAAACGAGCATAATTCCATTAAGCCGAAAGGTCGCGTCGTTGTTGGCCTCACGCAACAGTCAAGCAAAATGTCGGCGCTCGAGAAGATCGTAAGAAAGCGGGCGTACATAAAGGGACGTGTTGGACTTCCGTTTCCGGTGCGATAGAGTGTGACACGTGGTGGTTAGACGAGTGCTTTTCGGCAGTGTGTGAGAGCGTAGGAGAGGACTGGTGGAAGTGTGCATGTGAGAGGGAGAGAGTGGAGGAGCGAGAGTACGTGTGGAAGTGGAGGGAGGTCGTGAAAGAGAAAGATAGAGGGAGAAAAGGGTGCGGAAAGCGTGCGTGAGAGCGGAACGGGCAGGGAGCACGCGAAGCGTAGAGAGGGAAAGCGTGGAGCGGAAAGCGGCCGCGGGCAGGGAGCACGCGAAGTATAGACTGTGCGCAGGGCTGTGAGAGAGACGGGCTAGGGATATAGTTATTAGAAGGGACTCGGACTAGAGGCAGGAAAGATAGAGGACGATGATTGGGAGGATGGGGTATAATGAAGGAGAGGTGGGGGCGCAGGGAATAAGAAGCGGGAGTGGCGGGAAGGTAGAGGATGCGAGAAAAAGGAAAAGGGAAAACGTAGGAGGGCAAGAGAGAGGGGAGGAGGAGGAATCGCTAGATAGGGGTAGTAAAAAGCCGCCCAGATCGCCGGGTAGCGGAAAAAAGGAGAAAAGTGAGTGGAGAGAGGACATGAGGAGGTGGAGGGAGGAAGTGAGGGAGGTGATGAATGAATTGAGGGGGGTGAATGGGTGGAGAGAGGATCTCAGACAGTTGATGGAGGAGGTGAAGGAGGGATTCAAGGAACAGGGGAGGTTGATGAGGGAGGAATTGGAAGAGTTGAGAAGAGAGTGTAGGGAGTGGGAGGGGAAATGAAAGGAGAGGGAGAAGATGATGAGTTGTATAGAGGGGTTGGAAAAGAAGGTAGAGGAGTTGGAAAGAAATAGAGAGGGGAGAGGAAAGGGGGGTAGGGCTGCGAGAGAGGGAGAAGGGGGGAGGTGGGGGATAAGGTAAGAGAGTTGGAGAGAAGGTTAGAAAAGAAGGAGCGTAAAGAGAGGAGGAAAAATGTAATAATAAAAGGACTGGAGGTAAAAGAAGGAAAGAGGAGGGAGGCGGTGGAGGAGGTGTTAAACGTTTTAGGGGTGAGAGGAAATATAGAGGAGGTTAAGAGAGTTGGGGGAGATAGAGAGCAGAATAGGAAGATGGTTCTGGTAAGGATGAGGAGTGAGGAGCAGAGAGGAGAAATTATGAAGAAAAAGAGAGAGCTGAAGGGGAGGAAAGAGAGGATTATGGAAGACTGGACCTGGAAAGAGAGAAAAATGAGGTGGAGGTTAGAGGAAATCGCGAGAAGGGAGAAGAGAAGGAGAAGAAAGGTGAGGATCGGATAGGTTGTGGATAGATGAGCAATGCTGGAAATGGGATGAGGAGGAAGAGGTTCTGAGGGATGGGAGGAAAGAGCAAAGAAGGGAAGAGGAGGGGGGAGAGAAAAGGGGGGAGCAGAATAAGAGAATAGAAGAACGGGTGAAGGGAGGGAAGAGGAGGGAGGGAGAGAGAAGGAGAGAGTGGAGTGTGGCTTTTTGGAATGTGGCTGGGTTGGAGAACAAAGATAAGGAGTTTTGGACGGGGTTGAGGAAATGGGATGTAATGGTGTTGTTGGAAACGTGGCTTGATGATAGAGGGTGGAAAAGAATTAAGGAAAAGTTACCGGGAGGGTATGAGTGGGGAACGCAAGTGGCGAGGAGAAAGAATAAGAAGGGAAGAGCGATGAGGGGAATGGTTATGGGTATAAAGAAGGAGTTGGTGGAGAAGGAGGAAAGGATCGTGGGGGTGGAAGAGGGGATCATGATGGGCAGGGTGAGACTGGGGGAGGACAGGTGGAGGATAGTGGGAGTTTATGCAGGTGAGGGAATTGAGAAGACGCTGAGAGGGCTGGAGCAGTGGGTGGAGGACAGGGAGGCGAGAGTTAGAACTCTGATAGGGGGGGATTTTAACGCGAGGACAGGAGAGAAAGGGAGGGAGTTATGCGGAGAGGATGGTGAGGAAGGGAGAGGGATGCAAGGGAAGAGACGGTCAAAGGATCGGAATATAAATAGGGAGGGCAAGCTTATGGTGGACTTCCTTGGGGAAAGAGGATGGTGTATCTTCAATGGGACCATAAAGGGAGACGAGGAGGGAGAATTCACATATACCGGGGGAAGGGGGTGCACAGTGATAGATTATGTAATAGGTGAGGGAGAGGTAAAAGATAGAGTGGAAAGGATGAGAGTAGGGTATAGGGTGGATTCTGATCATCAGCCGGTGGAAGTATGGGTAAAGGGGGAGCGGAGGGGAGAGGGAAAGGGGACAAAGGAGGAGAAAAGATTTGGAGGGGTGTATGGAACGAAGAAGGGAGAAATAGGTTTAGGCAGAAGCTGGGTTGGGCTAGGGGAAAGAGGGATGGAAGAGGAATGGAAGGAGATGGAGGGGAGGTTGAAAGAAGCAATAAAAGAGACGGAGGAGGAATTGGATGTGGGGGGAAGGAGGAAAGTGGGCTGGTGGGGCAAGGAGTGTTTAGTGAAAAAGAGAGAAGTACGAAGGGAATTAAGAAGGTGGAAAAAAAGGGAGGGAAGGGGGAGGAATATAGGAGGATGAAGCAGGAGTTTAGGGAGTTATGTGAAAAGAAAAAGGAGGAGAATGACGGGTGGGAAAAAAGGGCGGCGGAAGTTAGCAGGGAAAGTAAGGTGTGGGAAATAGTGAATAGGGAGAGGAAAAAGAGGAGGAAAGTGACAGAAGGGATATAGATGGCGGAGTGGAAGGAGCATTTTATGAGGATGCTTGGGGGGGTGGAAGGTAGGGTAGTTAAAGGAGGGAGGGATAGGAGTGGGGAGGGAGAGGAAGGTAAGGAGGAAATAAGTAAGGAGGAAATGAGGAGGGTTTTAAGGAAATTGAAAGAGGGGAAGGCGGCGGGGGTAGATGGCATCCCGAGCGAGGTGCGGAAACACGGGGGGAGGAGTTGGAGGAGTGGGTGAGGAGGTTTTGCAACAGAGTTTGGAAGGGAGAAGGGTGGCCGGAGAGCTGGAAGGAGCGGGTGATCGTGCCCATAACGAAGAAGGGGGAAGGGGAGAGGGTAGAAGACTATAGGGGGTTACCCTGTTATCCACCTTATACAAGGTGTACGTGGCGGTGTTAGCAGAAAGACTGAGGGAGGAAGTGGAACACAAGGAGATCATCCCGCCGAATCAAACGGGATTCAGAAAGGGGATGGGGACAGTGGACAACATTTATGTGCCTAACTACCTTTTTTTATCGTGAGGAAATCTTTGATTACCGGGCTGACGCCCAGTAGCCCCCCGTGTCAGGGGGGAAGACTCCCTCGCCCTTCTGGCAAAGGGACGAGGGGAGTGTGGGATTCCACGCGTGTCGCAAACGGCACGCGCAGCCTACCAACTAAAACCTCACGGGTGTCCTTACCCGCGCCTTATGAGGGCGCCCAGGAACGTTTATCACTGTATCCGGACGCCCCCAGCGCTAGGCCTGGCTGGCCCTCTGCTCTGAGCCGAAGCTCTGTAGCTGTGGAGCAGGGAATATTATAGGTGGCGGGGTGTGGACACCTCCCACCCCGCCTCACCTCCCGTTACTTGTGGGAGGTTGATCGACGACCGGTGCCAGCCGGTAGCGCCGACCTCCCACCTCGAGGCCCAACCCTCGTCGGGGGAAGGGTCCGAGGTGTTTAACACCGCGCGCGGCTTCGAGTGTCGCAATGCCGCCTTGAAAGGCGGTACAGCCCTGTGTAACTGGGCTGTATGTCTATCGTTTAAACGGATCCGCCGCGTCAGGGATTTCTCCCTCCTCGGCGGATCCGTTCCATCTCCTCTTTGGCGGACATTACCTGGTCGCAAAGACCAGGAATGCCCGCCACTTCATTTCGCTCCCGACCACAGCCGCCACCATGGCCGGGAGGGAGAGGTCATTCCCGACCTCCCCCCGTAAGGCACGGTGCTGCACTGCATTCCCCCTTCTCCCCTTCCTATCGCGCTTCGCGCGGGGCCGCGTCCGGGGCACCGCCGCGAGGCCGCAGTCGCCGCCGCCACTCTTCTGACGGCGGCGACACTCTTGGCGGTCGCCTCGGCGTCCACTCCTCCTCCTCCTCTTCTTCCCTGTCGGTCGGAGGGGGCGTACTTCCCCCCTCCTGATCCTCTCGCTCGTTTCCTTCTGCGACATTACACTGCCGCAGAACGCCAGGAATGCCCGCTACATCGTTTTACTCCCGACCATAGCCGCCACTACGGCCGGGAGGGAGAGGTCATTCCCGACCTCTCCCTGTAGGACACGGCGCTGCACAGCCCACGCTGGACATTCTTCCAGCGTGTGCTGCGCCGTGTCCCTCGTCGCGTCACAATGGCAGTTGGTGGCTGCCTCCTTCCCAATGCGACACAGGTACTCACCGAAACATCCATGTCCGGTGAGCATCTGTGTCGCCCTATATGTCAACCCGTGTCGCCGACTGTCCAGCCAATCTGCTAGACAGGGTCGGACAGCATCGACGGTCCTCCTTCCCGCCAATGTGGGATTGGCGAGGTACTCCCGCCATTTGTTAATGAGGACCGTCCTTTCCTGGAGCTTGATTATTCGACTGGCCCTGTTCCAGACAGGCCCCCTCGGGACCCGCAGATGCCTGGTACGCCGATATACTTCGGCTTGTTCCGCAGCCGCGAGCTCCAACGGGGGGAACCCCGACAGGACCGTCGCCGCCGCGTGTGAGACGGTGCGGTAGGCCCGCGACACTCTCAGGGCTATCACGCGTTGCGCTCGGCGTAATACCGCCTTGATTCGCGCTGAGCTCTCTACCCTTGACGCCCAGACTGGGGCGCCATAGAGTGCCACGGACTGCATCGTCGCGGCATAGAGGCGGCGAGCACGTCCGCTCGCCCCCCCCAGGTTTGGCATCAGTCTTGCCAAACTGTTCGCCGCACCCATCATCCTGGGGGCGATGCGAGCGAAGTGCTCGCCAAAGCTCCAGGTTCCGTCCAACCAGAGGCCCAAGAGTTTCATCTGGGCCCCCACAGGGACACGGGTCCCCTCCACTCTGATGTACAGTCCGGGTGGCTTCCCCTTCGTTCTGTCGTGAAAGAAAATAGCTTGTGTTTTCTCGGGAGCCACCCGGAGTCCTAGGTTTTTTACGGCAGCCACCACACACGTCACTGCAACATTGGCCTTGCGTTGGGCCTCCTCCCAGTTGTCTCCCTCGACCCCCAGGAATGTATCGTCCGCGAAGCCGCTCAGCCAGCATCCCGGGGGAAGGGGGATCTTTAGTACGGGGTCATATCCGAGGTTCCACAGGATCGGTCCTAGGACCGCTGGGAACCCCCCGTACCACCAGCCGTACCATGACATTGCCATCTCTGTCGATGAATACCAGGCCCCTGTCCCGAAGGTAGTCAAATATGACCGCAATCAAGTAGGGAGGCACCCCATGACGAATCAACGCCTCCCTAATGACCGGCCAGGGCAGGGAGTTAAAAACATTCGCGATATCGAATGAGACACCTAATAACACCCTGCCCTCCTCCGCAGCGGCCTCCGCGAGGGCCCTGATGCGGTTGATTGCATCCACCGTTGATTTGCCCTCCCGGAAGCCGTATTGGTCCGGCAATAGGTCCGGACCAACCCGGGACAGGTGCTGGACGAGTCGGTCGGCGATAATTCGCTCGAATAGCTTTCCGACTTCGTTCAGCAGGCATATCGGCCTGTATCCAGATGGCTGGTCGGCTGGTTTCCCCGCTTTGGGGAGAACCAACTTGGCCATTTTCCATTGTTTGGGGAACCGGCCTTCCCTCAAACATTTCGTGTAGAACATCCTGAGATGCTCGGCCAGTTCCCCGGTGACCGAGGACCACGCTTTGCTTGGGACTCCGTCAGGCCCAGGAGCTTTGCCCGACTTCATACGCTTGGCGGCCCTTGCGAGCTCCTCCATAGTCACCCCGAGTCCTTCCTCCCACTCCACAGGTGGTGGAGCGGGGGCGTCGCCGGCCCTCTCCCCGAGGTCATCGGGGAAGAGGGTATCGACGACCTGTTTAAGAAACTCGGGGTCTAACGACTCTGTCGTGGGGGGCGCCCATGGTCTGAGTTTATTCAGGGCTATCTTGTACGGGTGCCCCCACGGATCCTCCTCAAGGGCCTGCAGGAGCTCTCCCCAAGCTTTGTCCTTGGGGACACCTTAATGGCCAAAGAGAGGGCCCGCTTGGCGGAGCGATAACCCTCTCCGGCCTCCTCTAATCTGTCAGGGTTTTGACTGCGCCGGGCACGCAGCCAGACCCTTCTAGCGCGGACGGAGGAGTGCCTTAACTCGGCGATCTCGTCCGACCACCAATACGTTTTCCGGCGTGGACTTGGCTTGGATCGGGGCATCCCGGCATCGCATGCCGCGGTCATGATCTCCCCGATCCTTTCTGCCACATCGTCCACGTCAGCTGAGACGTCCTTCGTGATGTCCTCGTCCCAGAGAGAAGTATGGACCGCTGCCCGGAACATTTTGCGGTCCATCTTCCTCCACTGTCACCTCGGGAACCGTTGGTCGATGTCCCGGCGTCGGGCTTGAGCCCCCGGCGAGGCAGCCAGGAGGGAAAACTCGATGTATTCGTGATCTGACATCGTCTCGACCCCCCTGACCACCTTCCATCCCGAAGTTCGGCGCGCGGCAACGGGGTTGGCCCACGTCGTGTCGACGATGGACCCCCCCTCGCCTGCACGCAAGTTTGCGCTGTGCCGGTGTTTAATACACACAGGCCCAAGCCCGCCGCTCATATCTTGAAGGATCTTCCTCGTGCGTTCGTGACCGGAGACCCCCATAACGCCAACTTAGCGTTGAAGTCCCCGGCCACGACTACCGGCGCCGGATTGAACCTCTCGACGCTACGACGAACGTCGTCAAGTATGGCTTCAAACTCCGTCAGACCCAGTCGGGGGGACAAGTATACCCCCACTATTAAAGTCTGGCCCCACCTCACTGCAACGAATCCGTCGCCTGCCTCGACGCGAGTGCAGGCGATCGGGTTCGCCGTCTGTCTCCAAGTAATAGCTACGGAGCCGCACCGGCCAGCCGCCCAACACGGGTGGCTTGATGGGACCGAGTACGGCTCCGAGATGATCCCCAGGCCACTGCCGCGCTCTGCCATGGACTGAACAAGTCCTGGGCAGCGCGGCAGTGGTTTAAGTTGGCCTGGAGAATACCTGGAGGCATTAAAGTTCCTCTACGTTGTCAGAGGCCCCCCTCCTTCTTTTCTCTTGGCCTGTCTTTCGCAGGGGGTTCCTCGCCGGAAGCGCTCTTCCTCAATTGCTTCTTCTTGGCCAGTTTCTTCGTGGCCACGTCTTCCTCGCTCTCCCCCTCGCGAGTTGGTGGTCTCTTGAGGGGGGGTTTTCTTACCTCCATTGCAGTAGAGCAGCCGGACCTACTTCCTGTATCCTCCACCGCCCGCATCTCTACGTCTTCCCTTGGTGCGGGGGGTGGAGTCTGTGTGACCGCTCATCCGGGTCTCCTCTTCTTTCTCGCCGCTGTGCAGGCCTTGCTTCCTGCCCTGTGCGCAGAAGGTCTTTTTAAGTCCGCGCACACGGGGCAGTTGACCTTCTCCCTGCAGTCGCGTGCGCGGTGGCCCTCCGCGCCACACTTATAGCATCTGGCACCCCTGTCCACGGTGCTTGTGCACGTCGCCCGGACGTGGCCCCCCTCCAAACATCGAAAACATTGGAGGGGCCTCGCCTCGAGCTGTTGCACCCTCGCGGTGAACCACCCCAGTTGGAGCTTATTGCTGTTACTTTGGATGGCTCCAATAGCTGCCAAAGGGCACTTCACCCATGCCGTTAGTAATCCGTTGGGGCCTCGTCTAAACGGGCCCACTTGGATTTGTGTCTTTGGGCATTTGCCCAGTTCGACGATGGCATCTGCCACCTCTTCGGGTGATACCGAGTCCTCAATATCGAAGACTCGGATCTTACTTTTTTTTTGTTTCTCACAGGAAGAGGGGAAATACCTCGCCTATTTTACCGGGGGCCGGCCACCCGGGATATGTGGGGCTTGCACCCAGTAAAACCCCTCTCCCTAAACACCGCACAATGGACTATAGTTACGACACGCGGAACACACGAGGCAAACTTCAGGTGTCACAACAGTCCTCACGCTCGAGGCGACATTAATACGTAAACCGAAGACAAGGGACCAACGACAGGTCGAAAAAGGGGGGGGGGGCACTCGCCTCCCAAGGGAACTAGTCCCTAGTCGAATGTCTAGCACAAGTGTCATCATTTGACCGTCTCTGAGATCCCCTATGATACTGCCATGCGGGCGATTATATCATCGAGGGGTCTCTTCATTGACTGCGGAACCATTCCCCAGGAAACCTTACCCCCCCCGGGAAGACGTACACGAACGATTACTGGACGTGTACGAACCATACAAACAGGGACCCCCTATCCGGATAGGGGGTTCCACTCGAAACAAGACAGGCTCCGCATTACGCGTTTTCGCCATCAGCGGAGCCCGTTAACATTGAGGGAAAAACATAAATCCCACCACCCAGAACATGGATCCCGTCGAGCGTTCCCCGCCGTCAGGGATCCGCATCTCCGGCCAGGTACAGCCCGGCAAAGGAAAAGCCGCGCCCCTCCTCTAGACCCCACCCCCGAAGAAGTGGGGCCCAGGGGAAGGGCGCAAAGTAATCAAATCGGGAGCCCACCACAAGACCACGGAAATCCACCCAGGGGCGGCCAACCACGGTCTGCCGCCACAAAGAGGCTACCGGCAACCACTGCGACAGTGGGGCTGGAGCCCCAAAACAGCAGCGAGCGGCAATCCGCGGCCGACCAACCCCAGGAGAACCCCACGGCCAACAGCGGCGAGCATCCTGAAAAAACCAAACCTAGCAAAACCCGCCAGAACCAAACCCCATTGAGCCCCCGCGGTCCCGAGAGGACGACAAACGCCGACCGCTTCCGGGCAGCCCATCCCCCCACGGATCCGGGAGCGTCGCCGGAGACGACGACGCACCGGACCCCAGGTGGAGGGAAGCCCGCCACCGGCCGGCGCCCAACCGCCCCCCACCGAACGCCAAGAACTCCAACAGTAACAACAGAACTCTACCCGCATTAGGAAAAAAGCATCAACGCTCACCGCAAGTCAAATATATGTACAAAAGTTCGCTATCGGTTGAACAGACGTCAACCGTTGTCCGCAGGGTTATCCTCAGGAAGCTGACGTCTTCTTTCGTCCTCTTCCTTCTTCTGTAGCACTCTTTCCGCGAACACAGAAAACGCTCGCCACGCCTCCCTCGAGTCGCAAATCCGCGCGACAACTGTCTCCAATAGCAGATTTTGGCCCAAGACCGCCGTGAGCTCGCCCCGTTCCAAGCCCCAGAACGGACACGAAGTAAGCGTATGTTCCGATGTATCCTCTGGATCGGCACAATATCTACACGCCGGGGTGTCCTCCTTGCTGATCCTGTAGAGGAACGACCCGAAGCATCCATGGCCCGTCAAAAACTGTGTCATTCTGAATGTCAGAAAGCCGGTCCTCCTGTTCAGCCAATCATCGAAATTGGGAGCAATCGCGTCTCGCGTTCTCCTTCCAGGAAGGCGTTGATCTCGGATGTATATCGACCACTCTCGGCGAAGCGCCAACCACTCAGTCGCACGCTCTTCCCTTGGAGAATCGTTTGTGAAGGAACCTTGTTTTTTCAATTCTCTCAAATTCATATAGACCCTTCGTAAGTAGGCCGCGTACATTTGAACCGATGGAACCCTTGCCAAGAGCGTGGCCGTCTCGTACGACACCGTACGGTACGCCATAATAGTCCTCGTTGCCGCCATACGAATTACCCGGCGCAGGAGTCTCCTCTGTGTCTCGGAAGAGTCCAGCTCCATGCTCCAAATCGGAGCCGCATACAAAATCACAGACATAATGACGCTGTAATATAATCGTCGTTTGTTCTCCACGGGACCCCGAAGGTTTGGGAGGATCCCGCAGAGAGCCCTATTTACTTTCGAAACCTTTAAAGCCACGTATTGGAAATGGGAACAAAAATTCCATCTACTGTCCACAATAACCCCCAGATACTTCATTTTATTCTTAATGGGAATTATATTTCCGTCGAAATTTATACGTGAGTTACGCGGACATCTTCCAAAAAATAACGCCTCCGTCTTGTCCCAGGATATCTCCAGGCCCAGAAAATTTAGATTGATTAACAGACGTTCCAAGCATTCGTAGACCAATTCGCATACGGCATCAAAGTCGTCTCCTTCCACAATTAACAGTGTGTTGTCCGCATAGCAAATTAGATGACAGTTTCTTGGCAAAAGGGTCCTCAGAACGTATTCGAACGCGATGTTCCAAAGGAGGGGCCCCAATACCGAACCCTGCGGGACCCCTCTATTTACCCTCCTTGTACGTCTACCATTTGGTGTGTCGAATCTTACCTTCCTCCCGGAAAGATAGGACTCTATTATCCGTCGAAGGTACTTCGGGAAACCCTTTACACGTAATGCCTTTCTTATTGCCCACAGCTTTATGGAATTAAAAGCATTCATTATGTCCAAGGATAGTGCCAAGGCAACTCTGCCGTTAGCACGAGCCTCCGTGATTACCTGTTTGAAAAAAAAGAGAGCATTCGTGGTTGACCGCCTTTTTCGGAAACCGAACTGATGATCGGATAGGTTGGCCGTCCGATTATTCTGCATAAAGTCCCAGAGACGTTCCGCGATGACTCTTTCAAAAATTTTTCCTATTTCATTCAATAAGCACACCGGTCGTGCCTTCGGGACTTCTCCGGGTTGGGAATCTCCTTTGGGAATTAACACTAATTCTGCGGTTTTCCAACTATCTGGAAAAATTTCGTGTCTGAGATAAATGTCGAAGATTTGCGTCAATCTACTTATCATTGTCCCGGGAAATTTCTTCAAAATTACTGCCTTAAAACCATCCGGGCCGGGAACCGTCCCGGTATTTTTCTTCGCGTCGATAGCTCGAGCGACCTCCTGAGACGTGACCGCGACATAATCTACCTCGCAATCTCCCATGTCTACCGGGATTAATTCTCTACCCGGAGGAAACAATTTATTAAGTAGAGCACTCAGAATATCCGGCTCTAGTGTCATCGTCATACTCGGTGTTGACTTACGCAATTTGGCCATTACAATTTTATAAGGCAGTCCCTATGGGTTTTCGTCAAGAGTGGAAATAAGCTCCTGCCAGGCTTTTGATTTGGCTTTGCGTATCTCCGTCTTAAACTCTTTATTTGCCAAAACGTATGCTAATCGTTTACCCGCTGAGATCACCGCAGAGTCCCTGTTGCGGCCTCGAAACCAAATTTTTCTGGCGTTAATCGCCGCAGTTCGTAAACGTGAAATATTATCATTCCACCAGTACGTTTGTCTCCCAGATCCACAACTTGTTCTGGGGACAGCCACCGTACAAGCACTGAGTACAGTTCGATGGATCCAGCGGTCTGGCGGAGCCTGGATCATGTGTTCCCGGTCTCGGGGCGTAACTGCACAGATCCACTCTATGGCTTCTCCATATTGCGATTTGGCTCGTCAGAAATAATAAAATATATGTACAAATGGTCGGATAATGAAGCGATATCCTCCCGGACCGACCAATTTCTTATTTTGCGCACGAGATTTGGGGATGACCAGGTCAAGTCAATGATCGAATTACCCTGGTGACCCACAAAAGTGGGTCTATCACCAGCGTTTACCACCCTGCTAAAAATGTCCGATTGAAACCGATTGAAAAAAGTTCAATCCGTATGAATCCGGTTTCTTAACCCGGAATTCACGGATTCATAACGATTAAACCGATTGAAAACGATTGAAACGGATTCGTATTCAATGATGTAATTTTAATCGGTTTCTATCGGTTTGAATCGGTTTTAGTCAATCCGTTTCAATCGTTATAAATCCATGAATTCCGGATTAAGGAAAAACGATAAAAACCGATTGAAATAAATGAATCGGTGTGAATCCGGATTCACACCGATTCATTTATTTCAATCGGTTTTTATCGTTTTGAATCAGTCTTAGTCAATCCGTTTCAATCGTTATGATTTCGTGAACCCCGTTTTAATTAATGTGAATCCGTCTCTGTCGTTTTTAATAGTATTTACAGGTATATGTTTTTCAATTTGTTTTAATTGGCTAAATAAAGTGCAGGCTAATGAATCGTATTGAATTCGCTATTAAAATAAATAGATGTAATGCGCGATCTAATAATCATGTTTAAATATACGAATGAAATTGGTCATTTATAATTAAATACATTAAAAAGTATAATAAATTGCTTAGATGAGTCAAAATCTTTTTGTCCAAAAACAAAATATATATATTTGTATGAAAATAAAGTAAATAATATCTCTCATAATAAATAATATCATGTAATAATAATATGTAATAAGTAATATTAACAACTTTCTGATGACTTTTTGCTATTTATTTATTACCAATTTTTAAACAAGAAGTATTACTTGTTAGTAATGTTTTATATTTATTTCAATATTAGTCTAGCTAAATCTAGTATATTAAATCAAATTAGAAACATATTTTATTAAAAAATAAACAAACTGTTTATAATAATTGATAATATATACTGCCCTTACATTATTTTTTTGTAGCTGCGCTTACTTAAAATGCATTTCTTAAATATCTATATAAGTCTTAATCATATCCTGCTACATCAAATTTTCATATCATAAACATAAATCATAAACTTTATAATCATATCATAAATTTTATAATCATAAACATTGAAGTTGAAACATTTGAGTTATCTTTTTTAAGAAACTAAAGTTATATACATTCTTTTACTCATAGATCCTGTATACAACATTTATACGGCATCCCTCAACGGATCAAACTTTTCAATTTCTGTCTCAGATAAAGAAATTGAAGTGTTCGGGGACCAATCATAGAATACATCACTCGTTTCAGCATTTTCTTCATTTTCGTTATCAGGTTCACGACTGCAACCTGCAGTACTTTCAGCAGTTTTTTTGTTCACACGAAGGTCTTCAAGATTTTCATTAATTTTAGTTGGACTAGTACTTGCTTGCGTCTTTTTTTCTATTTGAAACTTTTCATTATTGAGGTCTTCGTCAGATTTTGATGACTGTTTAGTCTTGTTCGAGCGTTTACTTGATTTTTTACTCGAACTTTCTCTATCTCTTTTCAATTCGGCTATTTTCTTACCAGCATAAAAATCAAACTTATTTAATTCGCTCAAATAATTTTTTTTCTCGTCTTTTGTTGGTTTATAGGTGTTCTTCATCCAATAAATGTAAAAGTCTGAAAAACAAAAAATTAACGTTATTAATTACTTATCAGAAAAATGACGATTAAGTTAATAACATTACTTTGGAAATCTATAAAATGTTAAACAAAAATTTAAAATACTGATAATAAGATAAAATACTAATAAAATACGGAAAATTTGAAATAGTGATAAATGAAAACGAAATGAAATGGTACTATTTAAAAAAAATACTACACTAACAAAAAATACTCTGAATTTATATGAATATTTATTCCAATTTTCCTAATATATAATATTTATTTGGAATTAACAATATTTATTTGACGTAAAAATACTTATTCGATTTAAAATATATCCTTACCCATAATTAATAAATATTTATTACTTTTAATAATTATATTAATATTGGTTTGAATAAATAAATCGTTAGGAGTACTGGAATATTTATTTGAATTTAATTCAAATTTTTTTAAATGCATTATAAATATACACAGTTACATTAAATAAAATATTCTGTTTTATTGTAAACAAATATTTTTTACCTTCACATGCACCAAATTTGACTGGATCTAATTTTGGACAAGCTTTTTTTCCTAATTGCTTTTTATTACTCTCGAATCCTGATATTGTACTCGTTAATAAAATTTCGAGATCAAAAACTAATGTAAGTATGCTACTAGCACACTGGCGTGGACTTTTTGCAGTATTTAACAAAGTACTGTATCCTGCTTCATGTATCCACTGGTCTCTACCAATGTGTATCTGTAATAAAAAAATATAAATATAAAATTTTTCTAAATTCGAAAATTTTATACATATTTAAAAAAAACTTTATTTACTCTTCGACAATTGTCGCTAGTGCGAAGAGTTCCAATCGGTGGATAGTTGTCTTCATAAAGAATAGACTCTCTGGCATGTAGTTTTTCTACCATAGCTAAGAATTAATACACAATACTTTTATTATACTTAAAAATTTAGAATATATTATGTAAAAATTTTTATAGAAAAATAAAATATTTTTTATATCAAAAAATAAATTATCTTTACCATCACGCTCTTGAAATTTCTCGATTATCGTAACTTGAAGATTTTCATTCAATTCTCTTAGTTTTCTTAATTCGCATGTCTGTTCTTCTAACTTTTTTCTCATATCAGATCTATTGTGTCTTATTTTTTCATTTTCTTTCTTCAGTTCCTTTATTTTCTCTTTTACCTTACAATTTTCTTCTTTTAATGTTATATATTTTGAATTTAATTTGTCAAAATCTACCTTACACTCTGTGACTGGATGAACTTTACATACAGTCTTTATCTAAAAATAATTCTTGCTAAATAAACAGCAACATTTAAAAAAATACAAGTGTAAAGTTATTCATTAATTTATTTTTAAGTTACAAAAAGCTTTGATATTTAAATAAAAATCAAATAAAAATTTTGCATTACGCCATATTATTGTATCACGATATCAATAAGCAAATTCATGCTTTGTAAACATTTTATACGTAAATTTTTGTTTCCTCGAAGAAGAAATTTTAAGATGATAAAATAAAAAGTGTATGTAACATTATTAACGCAACTTTTGAGACCCCAAGTTCCCATAAAAGTAATTTTTAAATTTATACCTATATTATTATATAGGTACTTGTAATTATTAGTAACATATGTTTTTAAAATTATTTATAATGTATAGAACTGCATAGGATTAAAACTATAATGTATGAATCATTTTTACCACAGCTTTCGCATTCGATTTCTTCTGAGTAACTGATTTGTGGACTTTTATATTGTCTGCCTGTTCACTTTCATCTCGTAGCAATTTTTGTATTTTACGTGTAGGTGAGAAACTTTTTGTACACAAAAGATTTTCCTGTGAAAAATATGATTATTTAAACGAAGTTTGTGATCGTACAAACTATATACAGACTATATCTAAAGTTCAAACATTATTATAGCAACTGTCATATAAAAATATATAAGTAATGAGCTCCCTGAAATTGATAATATGATCGGAAAAATTTTACAACTAACAAAATAACCCCACAAATGTTCTTGATTATTATTAAAAAAATAAAAGAAAAAATTCAAGCAAAAAGAGACCTTCAACAGTGTCAATTAAAGTATTACAACATACTTCGACTTGCTCATCCTCTTCAGAAATACACTCAAATTCTGATGAACCCTTAAAATTACAAATCTGTTATTTATACTTTTAATATATTCCGTTACTATTGCTTATAATAATTAGCATTCATTAACATACCTCTGTTTCGTATGTTTGATGTACATTTCGAGATTTTGCAGTCTGTAAGTATTAAAATACAATTTTACATACGTATAACTGTTCTAAAACAGATGTAATGTCCGGAATTATTGTTGTACGTTACCTCAATATTTTTCTCGCACATATCAGTCAAAGATTGAGTATTCTAAAAAAATTGTAATTTTTATAAATATATATCATTGTCTTAAATTTACAGTGACGTATTTTGTTATAAATGAAGATATTACCACATCTATTTCACTACTTTTATCTTCCAACAACTTATCTTGAGTATCAGATACCTAAATTTCAAAGATTTATATTTCAATAAATATTTATTAGATTACAGAATCAACCATTATAAAAATTTTAAAAAATATTATTTTACAAATATGCAATCTACTATCACGTAATTATTGATTTCCTAAAATAAATGAGGTTTAAAATCTTGTGTATTTAAATTAACCCTTAAATGCCACCCGGGGTCCAGCGGACCCCAGACCCTTTAGAATGATATATTTTTAAATGTTCCCGCCAAAAATGGAGCTCATATTTATTTATTTATTATTTATTATTTTTTTGATTTTGGAGCCAATATTTTAACTGTTGGCGATCTTAATTTTTTATACTATGTTGAAATTGAAATTTTAACAATATAAGCATTTTATTCTCTTTTCTAAGCCTTGAACAACATTGAAAATAATTTTCATAACTAAATATAAAAAAATCAATAAGTAAGGAGACATTTTTCATGCTGGGGTCTTTTAGACCCCATGTGTCATTTACGAGATTCTTGAGAGGTGTGGCATTTAAGGGTTAACATGGCATCGGATCTAAAAATGGCTCAGGAATTTACGACTCAGATTTTTGTCATCTATCCACCCCTCGGAGATTAGGCGGAACTTTTGAGTATATTTTGCAGATTGTAAGACTTCGAAATTCACAAATAAAATTTATAGGTCTATCACTATTTAAGACATTTGTTCAGTTTTATGAAGTAATTATTCCTTTTAAAAAATTGTTTTTTATTATTTTGTATTAATAATGATTGTGTTAATTGTGGTTTTAATTTTCAATTTATCATATATTATTTTATACCAAATCAATAAATCGTTTGCTTTATCTCTTAATATATGTAATTCTATATAAAGAGATACATATAAAAAATTACTTCCATGTATGATAAATGTTGTTCCAAGCATAAGGATATATTATATATTTTACCTCTGTATGATTTTCCGTCAAAATTATATTTGTCTCACTATAATTATACTTCTTCAGCTTTTTAGTAAGTAGTTTCTCCAAATTCGAGTTCTACAATTATTCATTTATATTGCACCATAACATTACGTGAATTGAAGTTGTATAAACATTACTTAACTACAAAATACGAATTTATCAATAATATTTTTAAAATTAAACAAGATAAATAAGGTATTTACAACAGATCTTCCGTAGGTACAAAAAAGTTACTTTAATGAAACAAATTTTATTGTATGATTGCTATACAATATCTGTCGTAATATATATTATATATATAGAAGGAAAGATCTGTCGAAAAGGTCTTATTCCTCTTGTTTGAATTTAAAAATATGTATACTAAATTGTGTTAAAATTGAAAAAAAAATATATGGGCTTATATCCTGATTAATTAACGAGCTTTTTGATCTCTTCAAATTATTTCTTCCATTGTCTGAATTCTCATCTTCTGGCGCTGACTGTAACAGATGTGAAGGTACACTACATGTTCTTTTTTTGGCAATCATTTCTTCCATCTCCTTCTTGGAATCTAAAAATCAGAAGCATTAGTATTTATATATAAATATTTTGATAATGTTCTATTCTTACGCATAAAAACAAGTACTATAATGTATTATACATTATTAATTATAGTAAAAGTATAGATTTAAAAAAATGATATTTGATTTATTATAATATTTAGTAAGAGAGAAGCTGCATGCTCTATTATGACATAAGACTTTTTGTAAAAAAAAACGATTTTAATTTTTCTTCAGATATATCATGCATATCCTGGATGTATGTATCAAGGATGACTTGAGGACGACTTGTACTATATCTAGCTGGGACATATGTGTATATTGTATATGAAACTTTTAAGACTTAATACTGTTAATGTATTTTTATTAACATAAAAAAAACAATAATATTATGTACATATACGTACCTGCTAATAACAAAACTGTTGCTGGAAATACATTTTCACCCTGTGTCACTAGATATTTCATTATTCTTCTATGTGTATCTTTCTTAAAATTTTGGATACAAGAAGTTGAAACTACTTTTTTCTTTTCTTTTAATGGACCCGATACAAATTTCACATAAGCATGATGCATTTTGTGTTGTACTAATAAAGCAACGTGAAATCCTAAGTAATGAAAAACTATCACGCACAAGTTTTGTTCTGATACACACGGGTATACCGAGACACGGGGCGGTAATGCAATATGCAATCGCAATTATTCCATGAAAAAGTTAAGAAAAAACGCGCGCCGTAATGATCACCTTCTGCCGTCGCAGCCGAACGAAGTTCGCCGAGCAGCAATGGATCACGTGATCGAGGCTCTCCAATCCAGTGGCTGCGTTCGGGAGCACGCTATCAGCGCTAAAGTGTCTCCCGCCCGAACGCACCAGTATCCCGAACGCACCCAGTATCAACACAGTTAACCTAACCGCAAACACAGGGACCTTTGACCACAACATTTTTCAGCGCAATAAACTTGTATTTTCGAGAAAAATTAGAAAATAGTGCGGATCACATGAAGGTATATATATACCCGCAAAAAGAAGAGAGAGCTGCAGACGCAGACGTGTGACATATACGGAATTTATTTTATCATCGTATTTATATTATTTAATTGTTCGAGCAAGGTTTGTATAAAACTTTTTATATGTTTTAGTGGCTTTCAAATCAATGCATGTATATAAATTATGTTAGGTGTTAAAGAAAGTATTCTAAAAAATATATATATAAAAGTGCGTATATAAAATAATAAATATTTTGGTAAACTAAAAATAATAAAATAAAAAATGAGCAAAAGTAACTCTAACTTTCTTAACCTTTGTAAAATTTTATATGAAAATGCGAGTTTTGTATTAAACAAACATAAATATAGGTATAAGTGCAATATTTTTATTGAAGTTACTTTGTCCACAGTGAGAGAACGACTACGGTCTGCGCATAAGCGGGCAAAGTGGAGATAGCGTGACGCGCTACTAATTGTAAGTGTCGTATACGGCTTTCTATAGGCATTCTGTGGGCACGGAGACCGGCGCGAAACGGACGAGTTTTCATCCGATTCGTGCTCGTTCTCTCGTTGAACAGAGTATAGAATAGAATTTTATATTTGTATAAATTTCAAGTAGTTCTTCTAGTTTCAATACTAAATGTATGTTTTTTATTCAGGTATTTTTAGTAAAAATAGTGTATTTAATCCAATGAATGATTCATCAGAAACTGATAGTGATGGGATTAAGCTATACCCAGAAGTACAACCAAAGAAAGTTAAACGATATAATACAGGACTGTATAAAAATTACAAGACTAATTATAGAGATAAACAATGTTTTCGCACAATATCAAAGTGGGACACTTTGGGTCAGAGACAACATATAACAGCAGGTAAGAAAAAATACATTTTCATAATGTCACTCTGGTTATATATAAGTGATCAGACGCAATTATTATAAACAATAATTCTGTAAAAAATTTCGATTAAAATATAAAAAAGATATAATCCGGTATAAACCAGTTATATATAGTCAAAATGATGTCAATATGACATTCGAAAACCGTCGTTTATCTTCACTTTCCCTGTTCTACCTGGGGATCGATTTTGTGTACTTCCAAACTTAGTGAAAATTACAAAAGTGAGCGAATTTATAAGAATGTTTATAATTTCATTGGTTAACACCTGGTGAATTCGCTCACTTTTGTAATTTTTCACTAAGTTTTGAAATACACAATCGACCCTCTGGAATACAAGCAAAATTCGGTATTATTTATGTATAAACATATTTCAATTCATCGATTAATTAATTATTATATATGCATATATGTGATTTTGTAACCATGTTTCATCCCAATAATACAAAAATTGGAGTTCTTTTAATTACCTCTTTTATGTCTGTGTTTTACAGAAAAAGTAAATGATGAAACTGAACTGCAACATAATAGTACATATGATAATCAAAGTACTGCAAAAAATGGAGAGATAGTTGAGAGTCAAAACAGCTGTAATTATGATGGCGTAAATCATATGCAATTGGAATATTCAGAACATGATTGTAGTAATCTTGAAAATATAAGTGAGTATATATTGTATATTGTAACGGAAGGCAATGGCAAACCACCGAGAGTATGTCTTGCTAAGAGAACTTTTTTTAAAAAATCTAGCCGTTCGGAATCGGCATTAAACTGGTCCATATACAATGTGTCTAATCTACGTGCGCAACACATGTATATGAAGAGAAATCACCACGCTCGGTCACGAGTAATAGGACTGAGGATGGATATTGTAACAATTTTGGTTATATTAAAGTGTCGTTGTCCAACATTTAAAATAGTAGGCAATTTTTTAGTATATTATGAAATATTGATTAATAATCATTTATAACAATTTTCATTAATAATAATAATTGCTATGTAAAGACGAATATAATATTCTAAATAATTTACACTTTGTTCTACTAGTCTTGAAGTATATAAAGCATATTTTATGGATTATTTTATGTGTTACTGTTGAAACATTTTATGAAGCATTTATACGTATTAGGCCAGTCAAATTAGACCAAAAAAGGCTTCTGGTATGAAAGTGATCCGAACTTTTTTATTTCTTTTTAGGCGTTTGGGGGTGTTTAGAAAAGCTTATTTTTGAGTTGTCTCATGAGACCCAGAGCTTTTTGAGGGGGGGGAGGGGGAACTAATTTTTGACGAATTGTAACGGAGTCACCGCTCATTTTCTTCGTTTTTTTCAAGCCCTACAACTTTCTCAGGAGCGAAAAAGTGCTATCTATTAATCGAAACGAGATAAATGCAAACTGCGAAAATTTTATTTTTCGGGGGAACCAAAATTTTCGTTTTTTCGCAATAACTCGGCGAATGTTGATAAAAAATGAATGACTAACCCCTCAGCTACAAAATGAGGGGTTAGTCATTCATTTTTTATCAACATTCGCCGAGTTATTGCGAAAAAACGAAAATTTTGGTTCCCCCGAAAAATAAAATTTTCGCGATTTTTTGCATTTATCTTGTTTCGATTAATAGATAGCACTTTTTCGCTCCTGAGAAAGTTGTAGGGCTTGAAAAAACAAAGAAAATGAGCGGTGACTCGTTCCGATTTGTCAAAAATTGGTTCCCCCTCCCCCCCTCAAAAAGCTCTGGGTCTCATGATACGACAACTCAAAAATAAGCTTTTCTAAACACCCCCAACACGCCTAAAAAGAAATAAAAAAGTTCAGATCACTTTCATACCAGAATGTCTAATTTGACTGGCCTATATCCCTGATACTGAAATCGCTCAATAGAATAATTAATTTTACATAAAATTAATTTAATATTTTTAATAAGTACATTGCATACTTTTTAGGTGATATATGTGACGAAATCAATCACAGCTTTGATGATGATCAAAATTTAAATTCAAACAGTGATGAAAATGAAATTAGTGACAGCGATTGTATAAGGTACTTGAAAAATAATTTTTCTTTTAGTTTTACCACTGTTTTTAAAAGCTACATAATAATTTTGCTTTATAATGTTTGTAATTTACTTTTCTTAGTAATTTAACATCAAAATAACATTTAAATATTCCTTCAAAATATTAAAGTATTATGGTTTTTTTTATGCAGTTCAAACAATCATGATACTGATGATGGATGTTATGATAATGACAGTGATGATAACTCAGAAAACACATGCAATGATAATGAGGCATTTGATGACATCATTATGTTTGAAACATCTCAACTGACCGTGCGAGATGTTATGACATTAATTATGGCATTCTCATTACGGTTCAAGTTATCAGATATTGGCAGAGAATATTTAATCGATATGATTAAATTATTAGCAGGGCCTGCATAAAAAAAAATTAATATATCTAAATATAGGTTCCAGCAAACATTTGATCCTCCAGAAGATAAAATAATATATCATTATTATTGCGATATTTGTAATAAAAAGATTATATACTCTGGATCTCATGGAAATATAATGAAAAAAAAAGTAACTTGTTTGAACTGTTCAACACAAACTGAAATAAATATTAATTCAAAGAATTACTTTATGTCAATAGATCTAACATATCAGTTGAAAATGTTATTTAAAAACCAAGATATAAAAAAAGAAATTCTACAGTTTCAAGATTCAATTAATGGAAACAAATCAAAAGAATCAGTTGGAGATATTTATGATAGCGAGCAGTATCAAAAAATTAATAATGAAAAGATGTACTTAACGTACAATGTTAGTACCGATGGGGCGCCATTAACAAAAAGTGGAAAAAGAGGATTTTGGCCACTTCAAATACTTCCAAATTTTCTACCGCCTAATAGTAGGTCTAGGTTTATTCTTCTTGCTGGAATGTTAACAACAATAAAAGAACCCAACTGTGATTTAGGTAGCTTATATTTTTAAAAATTCAACGAAGAAGCATTGCGTTTATATGAAGAAGGCATTGTAACAACAAATTTGAATAACAGAAAAATTGTCGTCAAATTTTGTCCACTAGCTTTCTGCGTAGATTCCGTTTGCCGGCCAATTTTACAAAATAGAATACAGTTTAATGGCTATTACGGCTGTTCATGGTGCTACCACATTGGTGTTTACATTAAGGATGTTTCAGGAATAAGATATCCAATGCAAATAACTGATCCAGACTTAAGAAGTCAAGAAAGTTACGTAAAAGATTTGGAAGTCGTAACTTCAACAAATAAAATTTCAGAGAGAGGAGTAAAAGGTAATACTTCTGTATCAATAATTCCACAAATAGACATGATTTGGTCCTTTAGTTTCGATTATTTACATGGACTCTTAGCTGGTGTAGATCAATAAATTTATAAACAATGGACATCAACGAAAACGCAAAATAATTTCCAACCAATCTTGATTTTATTCGAGTTTGTGACTTTTGCCGCAGCAGTTAAGGGGCACTTGACCCATACAGATCGCAGTCCGTTATTCATACTCCTCAGATTACCCAATTTTATTTGTTGCTCGTCGCAATCTCCAATTATAGATATTTCGTTTATTATATCTACTTCGGATATGGAATCGTCCAGATTCCATATCCGTATTTCCGCCATCGTCGTTGGTCGGGTCACCCGAGCAACGTCTGCACTTAACACCTCTCTCAATTTCTTTACAAGATCGTCCGCCTTTGAGGCACCGTCAGCACCGGGGATTTCAATGATAGTCCCTCCGTTTATTCCTTTTCTTATTCTGGAATTCTCGATTCTTAAGGTATCTAGGGAGATTTTCTCTCTTACCTTTTTTAAGATGTCAGCGTAACTGACCTTGGGATCTATAATCGTTATGGCCACTGCCGCAGTTTTTGGTGGTTTACGGGTGCGTCGAGAAATATTCCTTGTTGAATCGTTTCTACTTACACCCACAACAGAATTTCGAAGATCCTGACGATTGTCCTCCACAGCCTGCGTCGATCTATGCGAGATAGGAATCTCTTCTTCTAGTGGCGTAGAAACATCCGACATCTCACTCCTAGTGGACACTTTCCTGTCCTTCCTATCTTTCCTAAGTAACATTTTCCCTCTAAACTCTTGCCTTCCATCTGGTGGTTTGTCAGAATGACATGCCAACATGGCACATAGTTTCTCTTGTCGCGCTGTTATTTGCGCGATCTGTTCGCTCATCTTCTTCAACTCGCGGATGGGAACCGCATCCTCCTTAAACTCCTCTAACCGAGGTGAAACGAATTTAAATCCGGGTTTCGTGTTTGCTTTTCTAATCTTGCTAGGGAAAGATTTCCCATGAGAAGTCCCAGGAGCAGAGATCTGAGCGTCCTCCTCCACACTATCCATTTCCGACTTTGATTCCCCGTCGGATTCGTCAGTAGCCCTAAGAATCTTTCCGATCAATCTTTGTTGTAAAACAACTTCGGGTTTTTTATTCCTCTGCGGAAGAGGGGGGGGGGGAAATTTTTCAAGACGCTAAACTCTAACTCTAGGATCCATTCCAGTCTTTCGATATTCCCCGTCCTTAGTGGCCATCTGTTTTTCTTCCAGAGAACTCTGGTTTTTCTTCCTTTCTTCCCGCAGAATCTCTATTTCCTGTTTCAATTTCTTGTTCTCCTCCTCTTTCAGAGCAAGTTCACGTTTAGTGATTTCCTCCTCTTTCTTACAGGCACGTATCTGTGCTGTTAAATTCACATTCTGTACCCGGAAAGAAGTAATATCTCTTGTATCCACTAATCTCTCATTAAGGATTTTAATTATCTTAGATAAATTATGTATTCCTCCCGTAAAGTGATTCTTTAACATGCCCTGAATGTTCGTGCATTTGCCAATAGCACGACTCATCCTATTTAAACAGTCATCGGCATGTTCGGATAGCCTCTCTGTATCAAAATCTCTTAAAGCCTCAGTGGCCAGCTTTACAATTAGAGTATCCTCTCCCCTCGGGGAGTCCATCGCAGTATTACTCTTTTTGCGATGTCGATTCTTAATCACCGACACCTTCTCGGCTGAGAATTCAAATACTTCCTTTGAAGGAGAATCCTGAGAAGAGGAAGATTCTATCGGTTTCTTCCTCTTGGTAGCCTCCCTCGTCAACGGCGGGGTAGTTCGACCCTCAGTGTCTGAAATTTCGATGACGTCGTCCGGTTCCTCAACATTCATTTCTTCTTCGTTGTCATTCTTCGACGAGGAAACAGATTTGTGTATGTTTGTCATATTTGTGCCATCATCCTCATCCACGACAAATGCAGATTTCTCAGGGTTAAACTCTGGAAAGTCTCCTCGAGCGGGATCATCCAAGGGGAGATCAGAACTCTCATCTCGGTCCATCCCCTCCAGATAATTGCCGTCCAAAATTGACCTGGCCAAGTTCACCGCAGGGGACCCGGCCGGTGGCAGTATCGGTGTAGTTTCTTCATTTGACTGCTGTGATGACGTTTGCGAGTCAGGGCATGTAGTAATTAACGGTTGTCTGCCCTCTTCCACGGTAGATTTTTCACTACCGGCGCCCGTAGGAAACGCCGGTAGTGGCCCTTCGCCTGCTAACGACACACCCCGCCCAGGGACGATAGGGGTAGTGCGCCGGTCGCTGGTATCCGACTCTAGCGGTGAAATCTCTTTTACCTTGTGCATTGCCATTATTGTCTTTGTGGTTTTTTATCGGGGTGGCCTTCCCCTATGACTATGCCCGATAGACACAACTCGCCCATGTTGTATCTAGTCGTAGTCGATGTTGTAACTACGGGAAAAGAAAAAACTGCGCCATCAGGCAGTACGCAGATAATGTTATATTTATCTTCAGTTTGAAGATCCCACATTGATTTATATCTTCAATAATTGAAGATCCTATTCGTAATTCAAAAAACCATATAGAAATCATAAAAGACTTCGCGGTTTCATATATCACATACAAAAACATAATTCATACAAACGAGAAAATTCATATATATCACCTGGTAGGTATTTATTTTATTTTATTTTTGTTTTGTTTTTGTTTTTGTTTTTGTTTTGATTTGTTTTGTTTGTTTTATTTATTTTGTTTTGTTTTATTTTGTTTTAATTATTTTATTTTATATTTTTCTAATACCAGGTAATTTACAAAAGGTCGTAACATTACAATTCATAAACGCTAAACATCCTAAAGAAAAGATTCGTTAATCATCATGATCATTTGTAAAGTTATATTAACTTGTCAAGTTTATAGCTGATCAAAATATCAGTATATATATACAGAAAAGTACAGTAAAGTTCTCACTTAAATTTAGAAGCTAATCGAAATAGTTCCAAATATGTTCAAAAAGTTATAAAGTATATACAGTGTAGATATGTATCATGAGATAGCAATAGATTTTATTGACTATGTAATATGCTCAAACGATGATATTTTATGCATGTATATACATAAACATCCTCAGTAATACATTTAATTCACAAGTCACTATGTATGATATTACATACATGTGGATCAGCTATAAGCTTAAAAATTCCCTAGGACTAGACGAGTAAGTCGTCCATCATATAATTCATGCTCATGGCATGTCAGATCGCACGCGCGCATGAAAAGTAACCTATTCTCAATAACAATAACAATAATCGAATAATAATGCAACTATAGTGCAATTTACCACTTACCGTAACAGAGGTTAAGGATGTAAGGAGGTGCAAGTGATAGTGTAAATAAATAATAATATACATTATACATTAAAATACAAACACGAAGAGATCCGTATGTAAAACACATGTGTTCATAATAATAAATAGAAAAATCATTGTTATTTATTTAGTTTATTTCTTCTCTTCCATTCATATGTCCTGAAATAAGCAATTAATTATATATACGCGTCTCAATCCACCCACACAGATGCAATAACGTATTCATAGATATCAGCTTCGCAATTTAAACTGCATATGCACTGAGGAGGCGTTGAGTGCGTATATTGGATCTCAACGTATATACACGAGAAACAAGACAACATAGAACGTAAACATTTACATGATTCAGTAACAATATCCACTGCAATATTCCACATCAATCCGCGACAACTTCGCAGACTGTTTCCCAACTTATCACAATTTCCATTATCGCCCGAGCAACAAAATAAGTAATATTAATACCAGTTGTCATCCTCTGTACACACTGCACATTCTTCTCAACACTTAAGAGAGATACTCAAGATATTAAGGTAAGCAATGTCAAGTGACATGTAGACACCGCTGTCGCAAGATCCGAGCCTTAAGATATACAAAATCTATTAAAATTATTTTCATAAAAGGATAATAACATATTTATATTTATATTTATGAGTCAGAAAAGTGTAAATTGTGTTATTCTTGGTAATAAATAACACATTGACCAAAGAAGAACATGATGTATGTTCATCAACATATAAACATCATTATAATAAGATCTCCCCTTACGGAAAGAAACTACAGCGGATTACAGAAAATTATATTACAGGAACTACATAAAAGTATTACACAAAATTACAGACTGAAGTATTGTAATATACTGTAATATTTTCGTACTATACGCTCGGATTACAGGAAAATATTACAGGATTACAGGACTACAAGATTGCAGTCCTCTTAATACTAGAGGACACTGATTTCCGATATTCACCCGGCATAAAAAAAATTATTTTTTTCTTAGTTTTATTACTTTTTTATAACTAAATTTGTTTCTTAAGATGCAGTCTATGATTATAAATATTTTCTTGTATTTGAAAAACACACTTACCTTGGTGGGATTCGAACTCGGGAACCTCGGGACCTCTGGATCGTGAGCCAACTGCCTTACGTGGTAGACTACTTCTTAATTTAATGTAAGTGTTATATATAGTCTACATATGTCATAACCAGCACAAATATATAATTTTTCAAAAATTATCTTAAGAAACAAATTCAGTTTAAAAAGAGTAATAAAATTTTAAATTGGATATATGATATAATATTTCTTAAAGTCGGGTGAATGTCAGAAACCAGTGCCGGCTCATTATGAAATTACTTATAAAATATGAAATTAAAAAATAATAAAATGTGGTTAAAAAGTGATACATTAAATCTAATAAATTTCAAACAATATTTATAGAAATAATTTATATATATACAGCTGCATTGAAGTAAAAGTATACTATATATGGAGGTGGAGGGGTAAAAACCACAGTGGTGTAACTCAAATTTTTAAAAATATTTTCTCGTGTGCATAGATGCAATCTGTACAATATATAAATTGCATCTATGCACACGAGAAAATATTTTTAAAAATTTGACTTACACCACTGTGGTTTTTACCCCTCCATATATGATAAGACTCGCTATTTCAAATTTTATGGATTACTGGTAGCATTACGTTTAATACACATGTGTAGTAGTGTATTACACATTTTGTAGATTACACGTGTAGTCTACTACACAAGTCACTTACCACACGTGTAGTATATTACATATATAGTGGATTACACGTGTAGTGGATTTCACCCTTCATGATTAGACGTGTATTCCATATTACAGGGATTTCACGCACTAAGTAATTACAGCGTGTAATAACTACAGATTATTGTGTTCCTTTCTGTGATAACTACAGGTGGTCCTGTAGTAACTACACAAGTGTAATATTTACTGGCTGTAGTTTCTTTCCGTAAGGGTCAGTCCAAAAATATGCAATGTCTACTAGAATTCTCTATAGAGAATGAATTATGTATATATATATGTATATCAAAAAGTTATGATCACATCATTCTCAGTGATAGATAGTATATTAACCAGAGAAAAGCGCAATAAGCATTCATCAGCATGTAGACGCTTTGAAATCTGAATTTTAAAGTATGCAATATCCACTTGAGTTCTGTTTAGAGAATAAACTATATATATTTATGTATCAGAATAGATGTAAATCATATTGTTCCTAATGTTAAATAGTATATTAACCAAAGAAAAACGCTATAAATGTTCACCAGTATGTAGACACAGTTGTATAAAATCTAAGTTTTAAAGTATGTAATATCTACTAAAGTCTCTAAAAGAGGATACATTTTATATATCTGCGTATCAGAAAAGATGTATATCATATTGTTCTTAATGATAAATGGTATATTAACTAGAAAAAAGCATAGTAGATGTTCACCAGCATATAGACACTATTGTCATGAAATCTGAATTTTAAAGTATGCAATATCCACTAGAATTCCGTATAAAGAATAAACTAAATATACCTATGTATCAGAACAGATGTATCATACTGTTCCCAATTTTAAATAGTATATTAACCAGAGAAAAGCGTTACAAATGTTCACCAGTATATAGACACTATTGTATAGAAACCAAGTATTAAAGTATGTAATATCTACTAAATTCTCTAAAGGAGAATAAATTATCTGTATCTGCGTATCAGAAAAGGTGTAAATTAACCAGAAATACATGTCAAAACGTACATCAGTCAAAGAGATTGCAATTAGAGAAGAGAGCAACTTAACCTCCAAGGAGACCATATGTACAATGTATAAAACACAGTCCAGTAAAGAGGATAGATTCAAGATATTTGATAGCTTAGTCCATCACAAATCTATTATATCCACCACTGTTCCAGGCGATATATTTGTCCTGCGACAATCATAGGTTAAATCACATTGTAAGATATCCTTTATTGCAATAAATATCGCAGCACATATACAAACAAGACATATAAGACCAAAAACACATACTACGTTTACGCGAGCGTTACTTCTGTATTAACTTACGATATATCACTCGTTTACGCGGAGTAAATTATCGCAAGTTACTACAAAATCCCGTTTACGCGAAGGAATTATCGTGAGTTACTACAAAAGTAACGCTCGCGTAAACGTAGTAACAGTCACACAAGACAGATTATTATCAAATTGCAGTAGTCAAGTAACTAATTTATATAGTTGCTTATCATAATCGAAACGCATAATTATAACTATGACTTATGCTAGGTCTACAATGCGAGTCGCAAAGTCGTGAGTCGCAAGAATTGACCAATTACAATCGAATTTGAGGAGAATAATCGACTGTGATTGGTCAATTCTTGCGACTCACGACTTTGCGACTCCCATTGTAGACCCAGCATTAAGGTGCGATTTCACGATGACGCTCGACGCTGGATTCGAGCGTCAAATCTGGTCACGTGATAGATTTTAGCCAATCCAGTGGTTAGGTTATATTTCGCGTCCCTCTGAATCTATCACGTGACCAGATTTGACACTCGAATCCAGCGTCGAGCGTCATCGTGAAATCGCACCTTTAGACTGCGATCAACGTGACGGTATCACTAATACAATGTAGTGTAAGTCAAGTACAAACATGACATCGCTAGGATGGCAATAAATTCAAGTGCATGTGCAATTTTAGTCTTTGCACAATTTGCACACACGCGTAACTCCTCGATGACGTTACTACAAGTATGTAGGCGCGACCCAACCTCAATGCACCCTTGTCGAATATCACCAGCTTAATATCAAGCAGCACGGCGACCCGGGTCGCACCAGAACCGCGAATTCGCGTCGATTTTCCACGCGATAGCCAACGATAGTCAACGACGTCGGCCCTCACACACGAACTGTTTACCATGACCAAAACATCCCGGAAATCCATAACTAACGCAGCCCATCCATTTACAGGCGGGATAAAATAATGATGCACTTTAGTATAGAGATTAATAGCCCCAAGGATAACGGCCCGACGGTGCCGATCCCCCCGTCCGAGCGCAGACGTTTCTCGAAGCATCTCATGCCTCGACGTACAAGCCCATGACGGCACGACAGGCATAGCCGCCATTACACACACGCGTGAATATCAGAAGTCGGCCATTAT
Organism: Temnothorax nylanderi; assembly: GCF_030848795.1. Classification (NCBI taxonomy): domain Eukaryota; kingdom Metazoa; phylum Arthropoda; class Insecta; order Hymenoptera; family Formicidae; genus Temnothorax; species Temnothorax nylanderi. The sequence continues at coordinate 103,091 of NW_027249219.1, forward strand.
CCCAATGCAAATTATCACGTATATGCCTGTTCTCCACTAGCCATTTTAGACCACTATTTTCCCGGGATTATTATTAACGGCGGCCATAACGTTATTATCACACGAGATCGGTCCGCCACGTCCTTTCCGAAAATTGCCATATGACAAAACGAACATAAAACGGAAAGTTATCACACACGAAAGTCAGACTCACCAAGAATTATGAGATTATAAAAAACTAGATATGAATTTATGTCCATTAGCCAACTCATCAGCTTCATATCGAGACCATCGTGTGATAGAATAATTTAGAGACGGAATAAATACTAGAACAAAACTTTATTGCACGCCGTTACACACACGACCTACTCTATTTCGCCATCTTCTCTACTCTCTACCTCTACCTTCCGCTCGTCGCTCGCTGCGACTTCGATATATCGATACGATACTTCTCGCTCGACTCTCTCTTCGACTTACAACAGATTCGGCCATCCTACTCGGTGACGTCCTCGTCACTCGTATTATATTGAACATTCCAGAACATAACATAAAATATCTAATCTTGGAAGTACACAAACTTAAGAAATTGAACATATATAAACTCTAGACTTATATTCCAAATGCAACTATCTTAAACTTAAGAACTTAATGTTATAAACGCAATCTTAATTTAAAAAAAACACATTTACTTCGGTATGATTTTCAATCGGTCAGCTGCAATAATTCCCTTATATAATCGCGAAGACTGTTGTTCACCCTCAATATCCTGAATCAAATATCGATCTCTTTTTAAGGATTTAACAATTTCATAAGGTCCCCGTTATTTTGGCTCTAATTTTCTACTTCTACCAGTAGCCGGTGCGTCGCTTCTGATCATTACTAAATCGCCCTCCTTGAACTCAGGCGCCTCTCGTCGGCCCTTATCGAACTGCTTCTTTTGTACTTCGCGGTTTTTCTCAAGGAGACTTTCTACCGATTCTTTTTCTTCGCTTAAATTTTGCTCCTCATTTAATCGTATAACCTCAGCTGTTAAAGGATTATCACTAACGCCACTACTTCTATGACGGTATACTATCTCGAAAGGAGTTCTTTTCGTTACTCTATGCTCGGTATTGTTCATCGCCCATTGTACATCTAACAGTCTTTTGTCCCACTCATCTCCTTCCTCGTTTGTTGTTGTAGCAAGACTAGTTGTAATTTTTTTATTTATCCGCTCGACTTGACCGTTCGCACGCGGTGTTGCCGAAGCTACCTTTACATGCTGAATGTTTAGATTTTTACATATTAACTCGAAGTCGTAAGACGTAAAAGCTACTCCCCTATCGGTGATAATCCTTGTAGGTCGGCCGTACGTAGTTACAAACTCTCTGACGAACTTGATCGCTTCTTGTGTCCCTGCGCTATGTACAGCCTTCAATACGCAATACTTACTAAATCCATCTATCGCCGCAATTACATAATTGTTCCCGTTCTCAGTACATATAAACGGTCCAAGGTGATCTATATGAATGACCTCAAATGCTCGGCTTCCCTTGTCATATGGGTGTAAATATCCTACTGGTTTTCCTGTGGGTGTTTTATAATAAATACAATTAATACATCGCCCGACGTATTTCGACACAAACTCTCTCATCTTCGGAAAGTAATACGTTTCTTTTACTGCTGCTAATGTTTTGTCAATTCCCATATGGCAAAGTGCTTTATGAGCCTCCGAGACTAGATCATATCGCAATTCATTTGGTACATATAATTGCCATTTACCCTTCGTAATTTTATAGACTCTTGCCTTATACATTGTAAACTTTTGATGGGTTTCCGCATCTCCCGCTTCTAATTTTCCGCGTATTTCTAGAATTTCCGGACTCGATCGTTGCATCGCTGCTACCCAATCAGTATTTATCTTAATTCCTAGTACAGGTAATCCTTCAACTTCTGTTTCTACAGCGTCTTCTACAGGATTTCGACTCAATGCGTCTGCTACGGAATTTTGTTCACCTTTATGATATTCGATAACATAGTCAAATTCGGATAATCGAACAAACCATCGTCCTATTTGTGGTTTCAAATCTCGTTTTGATGCTAACAATTTCAGACTGTTACAATCCGTTCTTATCGTAAATCTAATACCAATTAAATACACTCGGAATCGTTCCAAGGTACACACAATCGCTAATGCTTCTAACTCGTATGAATGATAATTAGATTCCTCGCGCGTCGTTTTTCGGCTAAAGTATGATACTGGATGTAACTTCCCATCTTCTTGTCGCTGTAATAGAACACCTCCTAACCCCAGTGAACACGCATCTGTATGGACTTCGGTCTCTGCACTCAGATTGTATACGCTCAGTATCGGACTTTGAATCAATTTTCCCTTAATCTCGTCGAATGCTTTTTGTTGCTCTGTTCCCCATTCAAATTTTCTATCTTTCTTTAATAATTCGGTCAACGCTCTAACAAACAAAGCAAAGTTTTTTACGAATCTGCGAAAATAACTCGCGAGACCTATAAAGCTACGAACCTCCCTTATGTTTGTAGGAGTTGGAAACTCTCGAATCGCTTCTACTTTTTTCTTTCCCGGCGCTATTCCGTTAGCTGTAATCTCGAATCCCAAATAATCAATTTTTTGTTTTAGAAAACAACATTTTGAAAGGTTCAATGTTAAGCCTGCTTCTCTAAGTGCTTGTAGTACACGTTTTAATTTTCTAAGCCCTTCTTCAATAGTCTTAGACGGAATTATCACATCATCAAAATATGCCATCGCATCGTCCCCTAAATAACTGAGAACTTTACTAATTAATCGCTGAAATTCTGCCGGTGCGTTACACAAGCCAAAAGGCATACGCTTAAAATGATAGTGACCATCGGTCGTACTAAACGCGGTAATGTGCTTTGAATCGTCTGACATAGGAACTTGATAATATCCGCTACTCAAATCTAATGTTGTAAAATATCGCATACCCTGAACACGGTCTACCTGATCATCAATCCTCGCCATCGGGAACGGTCTTCTAACAGTTTGTTTATTTACTCCACGATAGTTGATACACATACGTACGTCGCCATTCTTCTTTCGAACAAGTATAACTGGACTCGCAAACGGTGAATCGCTCTCCTCGATGATTTCCGCTTCCCTCAAGTCGTCGATCATACGCTGAATTTGTGCCCGCTCCGCTTGAGACATTCGGTACGGCCTATAATGTACAGGCGTCGTGTCATGCAATTTAATCTTCATCTCGGCCTTTTTTGTGCACCCAATCTGCCGCACATTTCTAGCAATCAAATCCTTATACTGGTTAAGTACTTCGAGAAGTCTAGGAATATCTTCCTTCGGCGCGTCGGTGTCTATCTCTTCCAGCTTTATTTCTTCTTCGTTGACCTCTTGTCGCCTTGGTGTTTCGTCGGATGGAGTTGAGATATCGCCCCTCGTGATCGTTGCGCCCTCTTTAATTTTGAGGTCCTTACCCGTCATGTTTTAATACAGGCAATATTGATCTTCCCTCGTCATCAGCATTTATCAAACATCTTGGAATTAACTGTCCATCTTCTTGGATTCTTCCTTCGACACTGACGTCACATCCTTGCAAGTCTCCCCGAACCATGACATGTCCTAAGAAATTGTTCGGTATCACTGTTGCTTCTGTCGCCCACAAAACGGTCTTTCTTGTCGATTCTGGCTCAATCCGCAAAAGATCGGACTCGTCGGTGCCAATCCTCAATTCGCCAGGCTTGCTTATCATCACCACGTTACTCGCCTCCGTATACGGGTGACCGACAATCAGAGGAATAGTTTGATATTCCTTTGGCACAACATGAATTTTAACCCTTGCCGTAACACCGTCAACCGTTAAGTTTGCTGTAAATAAACCCTTTGGTTTCACCTCTCCGCTTCAATAACCTATCAGCGGCTCGAAATCTCCTTCCAGGTATGTGAATCCTTCCTCCTCAGCGATGTCGTCTCGTAACGCCACGCAACTGCTTCCCAAGTCGATGTAGCTCTTCACGTATTTGTCGTTGATGTACGCATCCTTGAAATATTTTATATGCGTTTGCGTTCCTGTGATCTGCATCACTGTCTTGCTTGTATTCGTCTTCGAGGTCGTTGCAGTATTGCTTGCTCCGGTTTTATTCGTCTGCTCCTCACCTTTACAGTCTTTTGCGTAATGTCCCTTACCACTACACTTAAAGCAAACAATCACTTTCGCTTGTGGACACTTATTAGCATGATGTCCGTCCTCTTTGCACTTGAAACATCGAATCGACTGAGACGATCCCTTCTTATCCGAACTTCCTCGTTTCTCTGGTTCTTGACAGAATCGTTCGGCGCTCTTCAAGTCAGGTAATAATTTACTAGGCCTATCGTATCTGCTCAACGGACCAATGTATTCACGAATCTTCATATTTTCGATACCTAACACTAACCACTCGATGGTCTCCGCATCGGACATTTGAGCTTTGTTACAGCGAGATAACTTTTCGTAAAAGTACTCCACCATGTGTTGTCCAGATTTCCGTTTGTAATTTTGCGCCTCCAAACGCTTCTTAGTGACACTATCGTCCGACGGAAAAGTTTCTATTAACAGTTTCTTCCATTCCCGCCAGGTGAGATTTTGCGCGGGAAGGCTATCCCGCCATTTCTTCGCAACACCGGATAGCTTCACTAGCCCGTAATGACGAATGGCTACATCGTCCCAATTGTACAATTCCCCGAACTCTTCGATCTTGTTTATCCAATCTTCGATGGAAATATCCCCTATAACAGGATCAAATTTCGGAAGTGCCTCGTGCACATCTCGGAAATAACGCGGGCCATTGCCGTTGGTCGTTCCGTCGCCTGTATGCTCGTCTCGGTTATCTCGTCCGTCATGTGTATTCGCCATATCTGCTAGAGTTTCTCTTCCACGAACGTTTTCAGCACTCGTGCCCGCTCGCCCTTCACAAGGTTTCAACACTCGGCCAGATCGTAACGTCGCCACGCTGCGTAAATTCTCGATCACGAATTTGTCCAAAATATTGCGTTATCGCCACTCTCGGCCGCAATATTCGAACGATCGCGACGTTTATCCCACTTCTGAACTGTGATAGAATAATTTAGAGACGGAATAAATACTAGAACAAAACTTTATTGCACGCCGTTACACACACGACCTACTCTATTCCGCCATCTTCTCTACTCTCTACCTCTACCCAAGGATGCCAGACTCGCGGTTTTTGCCAGCCACTGCCAGCCAGTGGTGGGGATGGGCAGAGATGCCAACTTTACGGTTCAACAACGCAGCCGAGCGCTTCGGCTGGCTTCGGCCAGCTTCGAGCGTCAGCGGTAGAAAAGGATAGACAGATCTGCTGTCTTTTTCTTCTCTCTCGAGCTATGGCTATTGGCTATGCGATTTCGGATCTCGTGAATGCCGAGTTGACGAGGCGACCAGGCGACGCGTGACATTATATCGGCGCGCGACATTAATTATCGATGTATTTTCCTACATATTAATAAATCTAAAAAATTATTTAATAAAGAATTATTATATACATTTTTTTATATGTTAATACAAAATTAAAATTTAAATTAAAATATAAAAATCCACTCTTGGTCAATATGTACGTTTTTTTATTTAAAAAGAATCACTGTTTATTCAACAATCTCTATTTAAAGAATTAATTTCAGCGCAATATGATATTATTAAGTACTAAAAAAAATTATAGTTTATACACTGTTCTTCTTTCTGTCTTTGAATTTATTTTCCATTAAATGTATAACGTACATATTGTTGCTCAACGGAAACCGCGAGAAGGTGGTGGTCTCTTCCACCAGGAGGAAAATGTAAAAATAATTTTTGCACCCTGGGTGTGTGTGTGCGTGTGTGTGTGTGTGTGTGTGTGTGTGTGTGTGTGTGTGTGTGTGTGTGTGTGTGTGTGTGTACACTACACATGCATTTATGTTCCACAAGCGATCGAGATGTCTATTACGGAAAGATTTCTTACGCTTCTAATTTTTAAGCGTGATGTTCATTACGGACATTATTTATTACACGCTTATACTCTTTAAGCGTGATGTTTACTACGGACAAGATGTTTTACACGCTTATCATTTTGAAGCGTGATGTCTTTTATAAACAAAACTAGCTTTTGAGCCCGCGCGAAGCGGGCGTATCTCATTCTCTTTTCTTTTTGTAAATCCCTTTACCAGTCATCGCCCAAATCAATCACTTTTACATTTTGTATCTGTAATTTTTAGTCAATTTTATTTATTTATATTTATATTTATATTTTATTTATATAAAAAATTAGGATATTAAAATGGTGGACTTCCACACCACCCACGTTTCCTGTTTTTTGACGTAGAACTACGTCTTTGTCGACAGTAAAGGGGGGGTAAATCCAGGAGCACAGATGACTTTTATGGGCGCAGAGCAGCCGATTTTTAAAAGCGCAAAGCAGCCGAATTTGAAAGGCGCAGAGCAGCCAATTTTTATGGGCGCAAAGCAGTCGAATTTGAAAGGCGCAGAGCAGCCTATTTTTATAAGCACAAAGCAGCCGAATTTTATGGGCGCAAAGCAGCCGATTTTTGTAGGCGCATAGATATTTTATACCCTTCTCTAATTAAAGTACCCTCTTGAGAATGCTACATAGAGTTGTCCGTGAGCAAATACGGATTGTGGCAGATAAATTCCAACTTTTTCTAAAGTTTGTCCCTGAGATTTATTGATTGTCATAGCAAATGCCACTCTAATAGGAAACTGTCTTCGTTTGAGCTTAAACGGGAGCTTAAACAAAATTGTTAATAATTTAATCATTCGCAGCATGTAGCCTTAAAGTACTGTGGTCTTTTTTAACAGCACTAGTGTATAATTTGTCCGCCGACATAAGATACAAATGTTTGTCTTCAATCGTCATGCTTATAGATGTTTCTCCTTTTGCCTTCAATGCTGACTTAAAAATGCAAGTGGCATGACGATTGAAGACAAACATTTGTCTCTTATGTCGGCGAATAAATTATACACTAGTGCTGTTAAAAAAGACCACAGTACTTTAAGGCTACATGCTGCGGATGATTAAATTATTAACAATTTTGTTTAAGTTCCCGTTTAAGCTCAAACGAAGACAGTTTCCTATTATAGTGGCATTTGCTATGACAATCAATAAATCTTAGGGACAAACTTTAGAAAAAGTTGGGATTTATCTGCCACAATCTGTATTTGCTCACGTACAACTCTATGTAGCATTCTCAAGAGGGTACTTTAATTAGAGAAGGGTATAAAATATCTATGCGCCTACAAAAATCGGCTGCTTTGCGCCCATAAAAGTCATCTGTGCTACTGGATTTACCCCCCCCTTTACTGTCGACAAAGACGTAGTTCTACGTCAAAAAACAAGAAACGTGGGTGGTGTGGAAGTCCACCATTTTAATATCCTAATTTTTTATATAAATAAAATTGATTAAAAATTACAGATACAAAATGTAAAAGTGATTGATTTGGGCGATGACTGGTAAAGGGATTTACAAAAAGAAAAGGGAATGAGATACGCCCCGCTTCGCGCGGGCTCAAAAACTAGTTTTGTTTATAAAAGACATCACGCTTTAAAATGATAAGCGTGTAAAACATCTTGTCCGTAGTAGACATCACGCTTAAAGAGTATAAGCGTGTAATAAATAATGTCCGTAATGAACATCACGCTTAAAAATTAGAAGCGTAAGAAATCTTTCCGTAATAGACATCTCGATCGCTTGTGGAACATAAATGCATGTGTAGTGTACACACATACACACACACACACACACACACACACACACACACCCAGGGAAATGTAAAAAATTATTTTTACATTTCCCTCCTGGCGGAAGAGACCACCCCCTTCTTGCGGTTTCCGTTGAGCAACAATATGTACGTTATACATTTAATGGAAAATAAATTTAAAGACAGAAAGAAGAACAGTGTATAAACTATAATTTTTTTTAGTACTTAATAATATCATTGCGCTGAAATTAATTCTTTAAATAGAGATTGTTGAATAAACAGATTCTTTTTAAATAAAAAAACGTACATATTGGCCAAGAGTGGATTTTTATATTTTAATTCAAATTTTAATTTGTATTAACATGTAAAACAATGTATATAATAATTTTTTATTGAATAATTTTTTAGATTTATTAATATGTAGGAAAATACATCGATAATTAGTGTCGCGGGGCTATAATTATGTCACGCGTCGTCTGGTTGCCTCGCCAACTCGGCATTCACGAGATCCGAAATCGCATAGCCAATAGCCATAGCTCGAGAGAGAAAAAGAAGACAGCAGATCTGTCTATCTTCTTCTACCGCTCGACGCTCGAAGCTGGCTGCTGAACCGTAAAGTTGGCATCTCTGCCCATCCCCACCACTGGCTGGCAGTGGCTGGCAAAAACCGCGAGTCTGGCATCCTTGCCTCTACCTTCCGCTCGTCGCTCGCTGCGACTTCGATATATCGATACGATACTTCTCGCTCGACTCTCTCTTCGACTTACAACAATCGTCAATCAGTTTTACACCATATGCATACAGGGCATCCTCAGCATTTAGATGTAATTTCTGTCAATAATTATCACAAGTCAATAATAATATATGTTCTACGAACACTATTATACTCCCAGAAATGAGTAAATTATCAAGTTTCTGAGGATATGTAACCGATTGAGATTATATCGAGTCTCAAAGTGAACACCACGGGACATGACACCGTGACGTGGCAAAAGTTAATGTATAATTTCTGGCGGAAATTCACAAAAGTCACTTATAATATATGCATGGTAGAATCACGGTCGTATACACAGGTCTGGAAACGAAGGTGGTGGGGATGGTTCGCTTAGCGTGTCAAAATTTATTTGGCTTGTGGCCACAAGGGCTGCGCTGCGTGTCATGGTCCTGGTTCGCATAGCGCAAGCGCCTTGCGCATGAAATCTTAACCTATATATATATATATATATATATATGTACATATGTATGTGTGTATGTATAATATATTATAAGACCGTGTGTATGATATATATGTATATGTATGGATATTTCCGGAAAAATAGAGAATAAGAAATAAAACGAAAATTAATATGCCTATTATACGTTGCATATATGAATAATTTCATCATTATAAATATTGAAAGAAATCTAAAATTTCGTTAATCGAAACGACGCTGATAAGCATGTACGATTTTTATTCAGAAAGGGGAAGAGGGTGAAACATAACATTAAAAATTATAAAAAAATTTTATTGATTCGTCAATTTAGACAATTTTTTTTTTACAACAAATTTCTTTGCGACTTTGAGATTTTCCTGGTGGGCATTTTGCCTCATTCTTAGTCGTATGTAATATATTATCGAATATGACAAAATGTCTGAGGCGTGCTCTTTGCAAGGAAAAGTGAATTTAAAAGAAGACATAACTTCATCTAGCGTGCAATCAAAAACATCGCGCCGGGATGCATATTTAGCAAAACATGCCTCTACGTGACGAATTAAGTTGAAAAAACTCAAATTTGCGTGAATCAGTCCTCCTCTTGATTTTAGATCGACCAAATGCGACACTGAAGATGAACTAGAAGAGTCTGATTTTATCGCTTCTTGACAAGTAACGCATTTTTTGTGAATTTTCAATACTTGCTTACATAGGTAACCTGTGAATCCCATATAAATATGTAAGAGTATGTCGCATGTCCGGATGACATGCTACGAGAGGAAATATTCTAGTCTACGATGATATCTATGAACAAAACTAAAGCTTGCGGTAGCGACGCTATGTCCTCCAAGATTTGAGGGAGTTTACATCCGTGTACATTAACGACACTTCCATACACGAAGTAGCGAAGTTCTTTGTTGGCGCAAAGCTGTATACTTTTTTCTACAACCGGGAATTTATCGTCGTTTTCCATCTTCGTTATAGCGTATGTGAACAGAAAACTGCCGATATCGGTGCTTAGTTCACCGACACTCCACGGCCATGGTATCGAGGTAGAGTCCGTAATTTTTCCAGGAGTACCTATGAAAACAGAGACGAATGAAAACTTTGAAAAACGCGCTTTACGGTTACTATTTAAATGCGATTTTACTTACCATAGTTAAAAGTGACTTGTGATAAGTGAAAGCGACGTTCACACACATCAGGTGCACAATGTGCCACCGGATGATTCTGAATTTGTTGCTCCTGAATTGACTCGACAGTGGCTACATCCTGAATTTGTTGCTCCTGAATTGATTCGACAGTGGCTACATCCTGAATTTGTTGCTCCTGAATTGATTCGACAGTGGCTACATCCGGAATTTGTTGCTCCTGAATTGACTCGACAGTGGTTACATCCTGAATTTGTTGCTCCTGAATTGATTCGACAGTGGCTACATCCGGAATTTGTTGCTCCTGCATTGACTCGACAGTGGTTACATCCTGAATTTGTTGCTCCTGAATTGACTCGATGGTGGCTACATCTCTTGGCGAAAGATCCTCATGGAGTATTATATTCGTGGTTTTTATATCAACTCCATCCATTACCGAAGACCCATTGGTTTTTACATCTGTGAAAAGAATTCAAATTTAAAACGGTAATTATATAGAATAACTAACACAGCTCGGATTATTTTGACCTTGACATATGTTGTCAAGATCACCCTCCTGAGTGACCTTCAGAAGTTTTTAGCCGGTGGTCGTTATTCGTTAAAAAGTTATTAACAAAAAAATGTTTGGAAAATATAGCAGCTATTTTGAGTATTGGAAGGCATAAATGACTAATATATATGTCGAAATAGTTCACGCATACACTTTCCACGCAAAACAATGTGCCAAATTAATTAGTGTTTATTGTGTGTATTAATTTTACAGTGGATACATTCTACGTATAATACGAAAGAAAGCATCAATTCTTTGACTGTGTTTATGTTCTGTGTTTACACTTTTCACGCGAGACGAGTTGAACTATTTTGACATATATATTAGTCATTTATATGCCTTCCAATACTCACATATATTCAATATACAATTTATCAACAATTTACTGCTTTAAATGTGTTTTGGTAAAGCGACTTTTTCGTAAAATAAAGTATTCTCTGCTTTAACAAAAAACGTAATATTAGTCGCTTATGCCTCTCAATACTTAAAATAATTGCTATATTTTTAAAACTTTTATTGTTAATAACTTTTTAATATAAAAAACGACCGCCGGCTAAAAACTTCTGAAGGTCACTCAGGAGGGTGATCTTCACAACACATGTCAAGGTCAAAGTAATCCGAGCTGTGTTAGTTATTCTATATAATTACCTTTAAAACATACACTCATGCAATTTTAATATTTAGTCACTCTCTGTTTCAGATGCCACGATGTCCATATCTATTCTAAGGAATCAATGAATAATAAAATATACCTTGTACGAAAGAAGGCTCCTTCTCATTGCAAGATTCGTCGACCGTTGTATTCATCGAGGGCTCGTCCAAAGAAAAATAATTATGCTCTGCACTGATGCGTTGGCCAATTGAACAATCCCTAGCAGTGGCGATATTTTCCACCTTTCTCTGACAGTCAAATTTTGAAGGAACAGCCAACGGATGGAGTCGAGTGCGCATGTAAGGAGCTTTCAATAAACATGCAATGAAGTAACAAGATCATTTGAAAGTTAACCCAGCAAGAACGAATCAAAATATTTACTTATGTAAATAGTCACGCAAGTCGAATTTGTATATATAATTATAATATAATTAAAGCATAGAAAATATTTAATCATCATTAAACTTACTTCGGCGATAATCCGATCATTATCGTATTTCACCCATTTCCTGAGGATGTGATGTTCTTCGAAATGCTTCTCGCAAACGAATTGCGACGGCTTCAGATCAACAATGCCCGGAATCGCAGCAATCCATTTTCTACATTGTTCGATATTTGACGGCACTTTAAACAACGAACACTTCTTTGCTGAATAATTTCGCGATTTGCACATTGGCACCGCGCACGATTTAGTCATTATATCGCACAGTATCACACAATCGCACGTGGTATTAATGATATTAATATCAGTTACGCGGGGTGGGGATGGCCGTGTAACAGGAATCCGTGAGCGCGCAATTGAAGGGTGCCCGCCGTGTCCGGGAGGCCGACCGCCGACCGCCGTCGCTGATCTGCGCGATCAGCAGGTTAAGTTAGGTTATTCACGCGCTTCATTTTAACCAGGTACCATAACCAAAAGCGACGCGTAGTGGCGGCCAGAGACATAAAATTTGCAACTCTAAGCGGACTACCCCCACCACTGAAATTTGACTTGGTTTCCAGACCTGTGTATACGACCGTGGGTAGAATACACTTATATGTCCAAAAACGAAATAAAGTCCAAAAGTTTAGTAATTTAAGCGGATTGATGATATATCCGAATATTTTAAGTGGATACGGCTGAGCTACGTGTACATGTGCGTGCCCATGTACGAATCAAAAATGTTAATATCTTTCTTAAATTAAGAAAATATATCAGAAACTAGCTGGTTACCCGGGCTTCGCCCCGGAGGACATATGTAATAAGACACGCAAATGCTCTCTCTCTCTCTCTCTCTCTCTCTCTCTCTCTCTCTCTCTCTCTCTCTCTCTCTCTCTCTCTCTCTCTCTCTCTCTCTCTCTCTCTCTCTCTCTCTCTCTCTCTCTCTCTCTCTCTCTCTCTCTCTCTCTCCCTCTCTCTCCTCTCTCTCTCTCTCTCTCCCTCTCTCTCCCTCTCTCTCCCTCTCTCTCCCTCTCTCTCCCTCTCTCTCCCTCTCTCTCCCTCTCTCTCCCTCTCTCCCTCTCTCTCCCTCTCTCTCCCTCTCTCTCTCCCTCTCTCTCCCTCTCTCTTTCTCTCTCTTCCTCTTCCTCCCTCCCTCCCCCCCTCCCTCCCCCTCCCTCCCTCTCCCTCCCTCTCCCCCCCTCTCCCTCCCTCTCCCTCCCTCTCCCTCCCTTTCCCTCCCTCTCCCTCCCTCTCCCTCCCTCTCTCTCCTTCTCTCTAAAGTTCAATTCCGTCGTATACAATTCTTTGAGATTCACTCAATTATTACCTAAAAAATTGGAAAAATTTCGTAACCGATTTCCAAAAAAATACCGGTTCCCAAAAAGATCGGTAACGAAAAACTATACAGTTTATAGCACTCCCCTTGAAATTCTACCCCTGTTTTATATACAATTCTTTAAAATTTGATCAATTATTTCCCGAAAAATTCGAAAAACTTTTGATACCGGTTTCCAAAAAGATCGGTAACGAAAAATTATACACTTTATGGCACTCCCCGCGAATTTCCCGAAAAATTCGAAAAACTTTTGATACCAGTTTCCAAAAAGATCGGTAACGAAAAATTATACACTTTATGGCACTCCCCGGGTAATTCTATACCCCTGTTTTATATACAATTCTTTAAAATTCGTTCAATTACTTCTCGAAAAATTAGAAAAATTAAAAAAAACCGGTTTCCAGAAAATCGGTAACAAAAAACTATACACACAGTGACACTTCCCGGGAAATTCTACCCCTATTTCATATACTTTTGGTAAAAATTCGGTCCATTGGTTTCCGAGATCATCGAACACAAACAATCAAACTGACAAACTCTGTCTCTTTATAATAATAGTATAGATTATATATCGTTCGACTCATTTTTACAGCACGAATCACCACATATAGAAATTTCCAAGAAATTTCAAAGTTTAAGGACACTCGTAATGCACTTATACGGAGCGGCCAAGGGACACGTCCGCCCTCGACCATAGCCCCTGCCAGACCCCCACTCGGATCTCACCTGTCTTGACCGGTCGTGACACTACGACTCCATCTCGGCCGCGGAACAATTTGGACATCTTTTCCGCCAGCTTGTCCGCTTTGGACTCGCCTTCCTTTCCAGGGAACTCTATAAGGAGTGCCCCGGTTTGGGCCCTCTTCGGTCTTAGGGGACCCTCAATTCCCAGGTCCTTGAGGGTGATTTTACTACGTGCCACCTTCATCAACTGCTCGTAGTCACCCTCAAGGCTTGTCAGGGTCACCGCGGCGGTCCTTGGTGGCTTCCTGATTGTTGTCCTGCCGTTGTTATTGGCTGCGTTATTGCCCGCTGCCGCTCCTCCTTTCCCTTTGCTGTTGGTGGGGATTGACGCATTTCCCGCTGCGCCTTTTCCTTTAGGCGGAGCTTGGCTTTTCTGTTGCTGTTGCCTCTGTTGCTGCTTTGGTGGCTGCTTTTGCCCTTGTTGTGGCTTCTTCTTATTGCCAACCGCCTTCCTTTTTGCGACCTCTGACCAAGAGGTCTGAGCGGGTTGGGCGTTGGCTGGGGAGTTCGTCGTCTGGCTTTTTCCGCCGGCAGTTCCCTTCTTTGAGGGTGTTTCTGCCGCGGTTCCTGCCCGGTTTGTCGAACCTCCCTGTTTCTCCGCTCTCCCGCCACCTCAGCCCTTCCTATTTTTCCTAGGGGCAGAGGTAACGGAGCTAGTTGGCGATGATGACGAGGCTGAATCCGTTCCACTCGCGGGGATTGATCTCCTCGCGGGTCTGGCTGTGATTGCCGGGGGTGGCATAACTATTCTCGCCATAAGTCCTCGGACCATCTCCTCGAACCTCGTCTCCATCTTTCTCATCTCCGACATGATTCTGTCTTCCAGACCCATGTCCTCGTGTTGTTCACCCATCGGTGGCACCGGTGGGTCAATCATCACGGGGGGCCTTCCTTGTATCGACGGCCTCATTGCCGCCGAGGTGCCCCCCACTGCGATCTGCTTGAGGATTTCCACCCGCCTGCTCGGCACGTTCTCCGTAACGTCCGGTAAGTCATCGTCTTCAATGACGTTGGACTTATTTCTCCCCTTTCTCCGTGAGGAAGTCTCGTGTCTGTCTGGCGAGGGGGGGTGATTGGAGGTCTCTCCCATGACAACCTCCATTTCCTCTTCCCATGGAACACTTTGGCGTTCCTCCAACTTTCTTCGGAGTTCAGCCACTTGTTCCTCCAAGCTGGCTGTTTTACGTCGGAGATCTTCCACCTCGACATCTCTTACCACAGCCTCGTCGCCAGTTTTCATGCGACTGATCAAGTGTGAGGCTGCCGCGCTAATCGTAGAAGCTGCTTTGTTTAGGCTGCCTTGGTCTCCTCCTTTCAAGTTCTTATTTGTTGTATTGACCTTGTCAACCACGGCTACCTGCTCCACGATTAATCTAGCCAGGTCTTCCGTCGGCCGGTGTCTGAACTCCTCCATCATTCTATGTTCGCCTTCCCTTTGTTTCTTCGACAGTACTGCCGGGACCATTGGTTTAGTAAGGTCCTTAATCCTTTGCTTCTCCTCTCTGCGATGTCTCTCAGCTAATTTGGCTTTTTTCACCTCCCATTCGCCTGTTGATATTGGCCTGCCTCTCTTTTTCTCTGATTCCGGACCAAAGACCAGTCTGTCATCCTCATCTAGGACGACAGAGCAGTCCGAGATCTCTGAGTGAGCTGATGAGTTTCTACGACTATCAGCAGCCCTGTCCCATTGATCCAGGTACTCTTCAAAGTCCTCATCTTTTGAGATATTTATCGCCTCGTTTGATCGTTGATCCCGTCGGGACGACCTCCCTTTAGCCGGGGAGGGAGGGATCCTAGACTCAGGCTTCTTGCCGGAGCTTGAGCCAGAGTAGTCCGCCGAGGAGCTTCCAGCTATCTGGGAGTCCTTGTAGGATTTTGGACCTATTCTCCTCTTGTTCTTTGATGTACGGGCGGGAGACCGAGACCGAGACCGGTTTCGTTGATCCCCCACTCCTGCCAGGGCTGCGATCGCATTTTCGCCGGGTGAGCTCGCGCCTAACTCACCGGGTAGCCCATCGCTGGCTAACGACGGATGGGTGACTGGGACTGTATCACCCTCCCTGAGTGTCCGATCACCCAGGGAGTTTTTTCTCTTATTGTCCGACATTTTTCATATTTTAAGAGGATGGTTTGTTTTTTGGGGTGGCCTTCCCCTAGGCTGGTTGGCTCCCACGCCTAACGGGCCCAGCCTGCCTGAGCTCGGGTATCCCCGGGTTCGCCGTACCGAGAGCGCCCCTCAGGAGTCTTCCCGGAGGCCGCCCGCGACCCTTGAGGCACCGCCCGCGGCCGACCCCCGCAGGAGAGCCCCCGCCACCCCCCCCACGAACAGCGGGGAGACCGGCCGAGCAAGCTCGATCCCGGCCCCCCGCCGCCCGCGAGAGGAGGCAACAGACACTCCCCAGCCGACCGCCGACCGACGGGCTACCTTACTCGCCGCCGGCCCTTACGTCCGTCGGCAGGACACCACCGGCCCTAACCAGGAATACGTCCTGGCGGCCCGGTGGGTCCTCTTCCCCTTGCAGATCGCCCGGCCCCGACCTCGGAAACGTCCGAGCGGCCCGGATGATCCGCCGTTCGTTCCCTTAAGGGCCCCCACCCTGCCGGAGCACTGGCGTGCAATGGGTGGGAACCCCTCTCCCCCCACCTGAAAAGAAAGAACCCTCCCACTACCATCCCCCCCACGCGCAAGCCGATGCCGGACCGAGCCATTGCTCGCGCTCCGACATCCGTCGCACGCAGGAGGACAGGGCTCGAGAGGTCCCCCATCCCCGTGGTTTTTTATCGAGGTTTTCCTTCCTCTAGGCCGATGGGGGGAGTAGAAACTCCCCCCTAACGGTCACGGCCGACCGGGCGTTTGCACTCGGGGTCGCCTTCCCCTACCGGCTGTTGGAGTCTGGGTGGCCGAGGCCAACGTCAGACTCCTAAGCAGGGCAGCCGGACCCCCGGTTTTCTGTCAGGGTTTTCCTTCCTTTAGGTCGGTTAGGAGAGCCTAAACTCATTCCACACGACCCCGACCGGCCGAGCAGACTTTTTATAGAGGCCGCTTACCTCGCGAGTCCTAAAAAGGACTCCCCGGCCCACGACAACTCAAAGAGATGCCGTGGGTTACGGTACTGATGTGCTCGGGTACCCCGGGTTCGCAAAACCCGTATCCAATGGTTCCCATCGGGCCCCGGAGGGCCCGGAAGGACGCTATTGGCCTCCTGGGGGGGAGGTGTGCTTAACTACCTAGTGAATAGACAACTGGGAAAGAAGAGGGGAAAGGTGGTGGCGTTGTTTGTAGATTTAAAGGCAGCTTTTGACTCGGTAGATAGGGAGGTGTTGATTGAGGCGCTGAGGGAGAGGGGAGTTAGGGTGTGACCGAACTTACGATCTTGAATATGTGGAAACTTACTTTAAGTAATATGATTACGGTCGCCACTGTGTTTTTAACGATCACACAGAACGTATTTGGCCGATCAGTCACCTTGACGAAAGGCTTCCTTCCTTCCTTCTGGTCTCGTGTGGATTTTCAATCTTAACGCTGCTTGGCTTGGTACGTTTTTCAGACAATGTTCTCAGCAATGTCACGCACTCGCATTTGGTTCGCGTATGAGTTATCCGGATTCGGGATAGGATATCAAAATAAATATAATACTTGTATTGTATTAACAATAACAAATAAAAATATATTTAATATTTGTACACCAGTACACGAAAGTAAGGTAAATTACAATACTTCCAACGGCTATCGGGCGTTTACCGGGTGCGATCCCGAACCACGAGACGGAACGCGTATTTAATAACTTCTCGCTAAACAACCGTACGTTGTGGTAAAGACGATTACAAATACGCGTGTTCGCGAAACTAGTCTTTCCCTTGAACGTTCTTACGATTATTAATTTCACGCAAGACAATTCTTTCGATCGCTCTTAAACACGTCCGCTCGCCATTACGGCTCGTCAAGGAAAGACTTCGAAGTACGTCCGCACGCTTCAAAGGTTCCCACAGGAAAGACCTCGAAAGGTCGCTCGGGCTTGTCTCCCCACTACCGCTCGCTGTTGGGCGACCAATCACAGAACAGTCGCGCCATATTGCTCTCTCTTTCTAACATGTAGTTGTCCTTTTCTCTCTTGATCAACGGAAATTTCCTATCGTCGTAAACAACTTTCTGTAATAATGTTAATTTTACTTAAATATTTTCAAATATTATTATTTCTATTGTTAAATAAATGGTTATAAGTTTTACTAATTATAAGACTCGCAACTACATGTTATTGCATATTTTACCTTTTTTTTACAAAATAAAAATTAAGATAATAATAATGTTGAATCCCGCACATAATAATCCACAATGCGTTCCCTTTTCTTATATGCAATATTAAGTCATTCCTTTCACACTTTACAATATTTCGCGGTAAATCCCTGCTCATTACATGTGATTCTAATATCGCACATTTATTCTTTCATGTCATTCTCATTTTCTTTATTAATCTTTATTTTTGTTTCAGGTTCATCTTTCTCACATCGGGACTTCACAGGATTCATCAGGTAAGTATAACTATATGAAATAATCATTATTATCACTTTCATATCTTAAAATAATCGATATTTCCTTTTTTCAGGTTTTGAGATCAAGTCTCTGTAAAACGCTTTAAAAGCTCACAAAAAAATTCCAACACACTCTATTATGCTTCATACAAATGGATCTATCGATAAAATGAACTTTACATACATAATTTCAAAATCGATGTTACTGACCTATGACAACGAAATCTTCTTATGCGTGGCACATATAACTTCAAATATACTTTTGTTACTCTAAACCAAGGTCTCCTATGCCAACATACACGCATATTTATCGATTTTCGATGTTTTCGCAAATTTTATCAAAATGCTTAAAAATGGTTAATTTTCAATAAAATAAAGCTTATTGGACTCCTCTTACAATAAATAAAATAAATCTATCATTCAAATTCAATAAAAATGAAAATTACGAAAGTTGGTCAAAAATGTGGATCTTTGAAATAATTACTTAAATCATATAAAATTATCATAACTGGGCTTCTTTCATCCCTATGAACTCGAATATATCGAAATAATTCAAAATTATTCGATTTTTAAAGAATTTACCAAAAATGACCAAAGTTCGTATTTTTTAGAAAATACGCGTTTTCTCGACATAAATCGCTTTATCTATCCTACTTAAACACAAATATCGCAAATAGAACTTAAAAAGTTGATTTTTACAACTTTTGACCCAAAATTGTCGTTTCACGAAATATCGCGAAATTTGAGAAAAAGACGTCATAATATCTTTTCTTAGGCTTAAACTAATCCGTACATATCGTCATTATATTAACTTAACGCTTATTCTCCATTTTGACACTTCGATGTCAAAAATGCGAAATTCTGTATTATCGCTATAAATTGAATAAAAACTATATCACACGACTCTTTACAACTAAACTAATCATTTAAGACCATTCCCAGCTCATTCGCTCAAGAATTTGCAAAGTCACCTCGAACAGGTGAAAATTTTTAATAACGCAAAAAATTAAATAAAAACTACATAGGTGGTCTGCTTAGGACTAAACAAATTGTTTGAGACTAATTTTAACACCATCGAACCATAAATGACAAAGTAGGCCTAAAAAGGTGAAAAGTTTAATAAACGCAAAATACAAAGAAAAAAACTATATAGGCCTCTTATTTGGAACCCAACGAATCCACCAATACCCATTTTATGTCAATATTGCGTAAATTACAAAAGTACACTCCCAATAGCAAAACTTGAAATAACGGTCGGAATCGGAAAAATGAAGTATATTCCATCTCCTCAGATCATAAACAATTGTAATCCATCATCAAAACTTCAATATTATCTTTCTTTCAAAAAGTCATCTGTTTATATCGAAAATTGATCCGATCGTCAAATCAATAAAAACTAGATATACCTGGACTCGTTTCGTCTCACAGAACATCAATCTATGATTGTAATCAAGAAATTATCTTTATTTCCATCCTTTGCCATTTTAGCCATTTTCTGTCTCAGACTAGGAATTTCTCCATCAGACTAAACAAAATAATTAATTTTAATTCTCCTTCATTAAACATAAATAAAATCATTCATACAATCAATCAGCTCGATCAGCTGTTCTATGGGCACTTCCCCTGTGCTGTCATCAAGTGGAATAGTGACGTCTGCTTCGCCGCTTGAATTATGCTCACTGCTGTCCCTTTCGTAGATGGGCGTCGAAGATCTCATTTTTGCCTCTACCTGTTTCACCACCATCTTGATCTCCGCCTTGGTTTTGATTACCTCCTTCGCTGGTGTGGCTTCCCTGCCTCCAGTCGTCTGGTTAGATACTCTCGAACTCGATTTAGATTCCAAAGGTGCTGATACCATCGTCTGAAATTTAGAGGACGATTGCAAGGGAAGGTCTGATTGAGAGGATAGAAGAGGTGTTAAGAGAGACAAGAAGTAGGGTTAGAGTTGGAAAGGAGCTGGGTGAGAGCTTTTGGACAGCAAGAGGGGTAAGGCAAGGGTGTCCGCTGAGCCTGCTACTCTTCATTATATTGTTAGCGGACTTAGAGGAGGAGATGAAGAGGGTCAAGTGGGGTGGGATCAGGCTGAGAGAAGGAAGGGTGTATTACTTATGCTAAGACTCCATAGACGCGGTGAGCTCCGGGAAATGCTGCGGTGACCAATCAGGAGCCAGGCGCAGGTCAAGTTCCGGCATGCCGCACCGTACTGCTTTGAGATCAAAATATTTTAATTTTTCCGCACTACCGCACGTCATTCGGCTAGAGTCGAGAACCGCCGGAGATTTTCGGAATTTGGTGAAAACCACTGAATGTTTACAGCTGACGTTGCAGGTTATGTCGTACGAAACCAGCTATCAACCATGGAATTGATTAACGATGAAAATTCGCGAACTACGGAATATAATTCTGAGGACGTTAATGAACTTATTATTCATTACGTCAGAAGCCTCCCGCAGTTATGGGATTTTAAAAACAAAGAGTATAGAGACAACGTTGTAAAAAAAAATTGTGGTGTCAGGTAGCTCAGGAACTTCATGTGACTGGTATGTATTATTTGAAAAACATTTGTAGCGTCCCTAAAAAAATGTATTATAAACTTCCTGATCCTTATCGAAGAACACTGATTTTAAAAATACAAATAGAATAAAGTTTTCTTGAGTTTTTATTATAAGTTAAGTCATATCCTTATGACCCAATGCCAGTATTTATCAAAATAAAATAAAATTACTTCTAAAATTGAAATAATTTATAAATATATGTTCTTAGGTATAAAAAAAATTTATAATGTTAACAATAATAAAATTATGATAAATTTAAATAGATGAGTTTGTGAAGAACCGATGGAGACAGCTTCGTGATAGGTATATAAAAGAGAAAAAGAAGTCCGTAACAAAAAGTCCGTAACAGGCAGCTCATCATTTTTCTCCATGGCCACTTATGGCAAACTTAAGTTTTCTGTCGGATGTAGTGGAACCTCGCAAGTAAGTTTTACTTTTTTCAAATGTACCCTGGTAACACAATCTGATAGCTCAGATACGTCCCGAAGAAGTGCGCAAGAAAACAGTCCAAAATTGCGACAGAAGTGCATGATATCTGTGATTGAACGAGTACTTACTGTATTATTGCAGTAGTCTGCTGTAAGAAGCAACTGTGAATTTAATATATAAAATTTCACAGTAGCTTCTTACAGCAGGCTGGTGCAATAGTACAGTAAGTACTCATTCAATCACAGATATTATGCACTTCTGTCGCAATTTTGGACTGTTTTCTTGCTCACTTCTTCGGAACGTATCTGAGCTATCAGATTGTGTTACCAGGGTAAAGTTATTATGATTTTGATGTGGTTGATAGCATAGCAAAATTCATGACGTTAGTGTCATCCCAGTGAGCAAGAAACATTTCAACTACATTGCAGCAACTTACAACGTTGCTGCAATGTAGTTGAAATGTTTCTTGATATTTCTTGCTTACTGGAATTATTATTTGAATGACGATTGTAATTGTCAATTCCTCATTTTCATAAACAGTATGCTTTCACATAAACTAATATAATTTTTGTTTTATAATTTCTTAATTAGAACTGTAACAAACTGCCAAAGTTTTGTCATTGAACGTCCATCATTAATTGATACGTTATCGTCAGCACCATTGGAAACATTTGAAACAGAAGGATATGTGCAAAATGACACACAAGAAGAGTTTCAAGGTAAAATTGAACAAAACATATTTGTGTAAATATATATATATATATATATATAATTATATAAAAGTAATTGTGTATATATATACAATAAAATGTTAACTAAAGTATGTACTACATGGAAAAAACTAAACTATGATACATGTAAAGTAAATTGTACAATAGAAAGACAAATTCCTTGTACAATTTACTTTATATGTATCATAAGTCTTGTTTGAAATTATGATACGCATAAAATACTTTCTACAAAGACATTTTCTCCATGTAGCACATACTTTAATTAACATTTAATTACATTTTTTAAAACATTATTTTACAGTGGACAATATACAGTGGGATACTAATGCGAGGCAGGCAGGACAAACACAATTCTGTTCACCGCGTCCGTTAAGTATACTGTCTCGTCCTAATAGTGCCTCGCCTCGTCCTAATATAGTGCCTTGTCTCGTCCTAATAGTGCCTCGCCTAGTCCTAATAGTCCCTCGCCTCGTCCTAATATAGTGCCTTATCTCGTCCTAATAGTGCCTCGCCTAGTCCTAATAGTCCCTCGCCTCGTCCTAATAGTGCCTTGTCTCGTCCTAATAGTGCCTCGCCTTGTCCGTATAGTGTCTCGCTTAATAGTGCTTTGCCTCGTCCTCCAAGAGCTCCATCTCGACCTCCGAGCATGTCGCCTCATTCTGACAGCCATTCTGAACAAAATCAGACCCAACCTGCAAAACGAGGTAAATTTATTGTATTTCTTTATTTGAAAATAAATCACACATTTAAATTATTTAATTAAGTATTTTAAAAAACAGTTTGTGCAGTGCTTCTATCTTACAACTGATTTACTTGAATATCTTATTTATACAATGCATTAGTAAAAAGAGAATAGTTGATTAATGTGCCAAATTTTACTTCACTATGATATAATAAAGATTATGTATCACATAATTGCGAAAATTTGATATAAATATATATGATATTAATATTTGTTTAACTTTTTTTATAGGAAAAAGGCAATTGACTGAAATGCGTACAGATGCGGTCGATCAGGCAATTTTAAACTTTGTGGAAAAACGAACTTCGTCGACCGACACCATGAATTCAGACGACCTTTTCTATTTGTCTATATCGCGGGATTCACAGCATCGAAACGTAAATGCGAAATTACGTTTAAAGACACTTGTATTACAAGCGCTTTCTCAAGTTGTGGCAGAGGAACAAAATATAACTTGATCGATTGCATTTTTTAAAAATTATGTGTTTTAATCAATTTACCTTCTGCCTGTTGCATATACGCTTCCCGTTGAAAGTCAGGTAGCTTATTCCACTGCCAAAGTACGTGACCTTCCTTCATAAAATAGTCTGTGTAGATATTTCGAATTATTTTGGCGTCATTTGCAGAGTTTCTTGATACATTTGGTGCAAAACCTTGAAGTGCACCAAGTGGTTCTCCGTTTCGCCATTGACCAGCTTGTACATTTCCATAGCGATCTTCTACATCTATAAATCCTACTGGAACATATCTTCTCTGACCAGGCAAAACGTTCAGCTCCGCATCTCGAAGCCAATTGTGCAGCACCACACAACTTTTAACTATGCTATCTACAGTTGAAAGTGACGCAACAATTGGTCGTCGAAATATTCTCCACCTGGCTGACATTACCCCAAATGTATTTTCGATTACACGTCTTGATTTGCTCAAGCGATAATTAAAAATAGTTTTTTCTGGACTCAAGTTAGCACCAGGGTATGGTCGCATCAAATTCTTCAATAACGGGAATGCGGCATCACCAACAAATACTGCGGGAAGGCAAGTATTTGTACCCGGTAAGACTTTAGGTGGAGGCAATGGCAGTGTTTCTGCTTCGATGCATCTTCCAAATTCTAGACTTTGAAAAATACCTCCGTCGCTTTCTCTACCAGCAGAACCAATGCTAACATATGTAAAGCGAAGATCAGCATCACAAACTCCTATTAAAACAGTGCTGTATGTGCCTTTGTAATTGTAAAAAGCTGATCCTGTATTTTTGAAACATTGTGCAGTAACATGTTTTCCGTCAATTGCTCCGATACAATTTGGAAAATTCCATTTATTTTCCAAATCTTCTGCAATTTTAGCCCATGTTTGTACAGTTGGTGGAGGAAGTACTTGAGGCTGTAGTGTCAGCCAAAGCGCTTCCGTTGTTTCCACAATTATTTTTGGCACAGTAGATTTACCTATGCGGTACAGATAATGTAGACTCGCCATACTATCTCCAGATGCAAGGTATCGCAACGTTAATGATAATCGCAGTCCTGGATGCAACGGTTCTCTTGTGCAGTGTACTTTTGTAATAATAGGTTCTACCATTGCTAATAATTGATCAAATTGAAGAGGTGACATGCGATGGAAATTGAAAAAACGCTCTGTGTCACGTCGAAGTTCAAGCACAAGGTTATTGTAAGCACCTTGAAAATATCGTTCCTCTATTATAGGATGAACCCACCATCGAGGTGTTCTCCAATTAACTTGTTGCCTTTCCTGTCGTCTTCGCCTTCTTCGGAGCCACAATAGCAAGACAAGATTGTCATTGCAATTCATTTTGATTATATTTTTTATTACTTATTACAACTTTATTATTTTATTTCAACTATTGTCACTCAAAGTAAATGTTAATAAATAAGATAAATTGTTTATTTCAAAAAGGAAAAATATTGTGTATCCGTTTATTTTAGGTTATACAACTGTCGTTTTTATAGATGTATACACGCAGTATGGTTATTTTATCTGAAAACATCCGCATCTTCGATTTCCGTACGTGGCATGGCGCTAGGCTCTGTCGCGTACATGGAGTCGCCTTCCGCATGCGTTTACCGGAGCTCACCGCGTCTATGGAGTCTTGGCATTAGAGTATGCGGATGACATGGTGCTGCTGGCGGAGGGGGAGGATGAAATGAGAAGTATGATGGAGAGGCTAGAGAGGTATTTAGATAAGAAGAGGTTGGAACTTAACGCGGAGAAAACTAAGATTATGAGATTTAGAAAAGGAGGATGGTGAAAAGCGATTGGCGGTGGAAAGGAAGAAAAGTGGAGGAGGTGAAAAAGTTCCGATATCTAGGGTATACGCTACAAAGGAATGGAGGGCAAGAGGCGCACGTGAAAGAAAGGGTTAGGAAGGCGGCGGCGGTAATGGGTCAAGTGTGGGGGATAGGGAAGAGGAGGTTTGGGAAGGATTGGGGGAGAAGGCTTTGGCTATTTAACAAGCTGGTTTGGACGGTAATGGGGTACGGGGTTGAAATATGGGGATGGGAAGAGAGAGAGGGGATGGAGAGGCTAGAAGAAAGATATTTGAGATGGGTGTTGGAAGTAGATAGGAGAACGCCGGGGTACTTGGTGAGGGAGGAGCTGCAGAGAGAAAAACTAAGAGGTAGGGCGGGCAGGAGGGCGTGGGGGTTTGAAAGGAGGCTGGATGAGGAAGGAGGAAGCGAGCTGGCGAGAAGGTGTTGGGAGGAGATGAAGGAAAGAACGGGGGAGAGAGGGGGAAGCTCGAGTTGGGAAGAAGGTAGGAGAAAGTTTCTGAGCGATAGAGGCTTGTGGGTAGAGGGAGAGGGGGAGAGGGGGGGAAGAGACACGACTAGAGGAGATGGTGAGGTGGGAAAGAGAGGTACAAAGAGCAGAGAGATGGGAGAGAATAAAAGAGTCCAGATATAATAAATGGTACAAGGAAGTAAAAGAGGAGGGGATACCGGAGTACCTAAAGAAAGGGTGGGGGGAAAGTAGGTGGAGTAGGATAGCGAGATTTAGGCTGGGGAACGAAATGAGGGAGGGCAGATATTGGGAGGAGGAGGAGAAAAGGATATGCGGACTGTGCGAGGGAGAAGAGGAGACGTGGGAGCACACGTGGGAGCGTTGTAGGGACTGGAGCGAAAGAGAGGAAAGTTGGCAGGAGGCAAGGAGATGGGTGCTTGGAGAGGGGGGAGAGGGGGAATGGTGGATGAGGGAGATTGAAAAGGATAGGAACAGGAAGGGGTGCGTGGAAGGGCTGGGAGGAGGGGAGGAGGTAGGTATGATTGAGAAGAGAATGAGAGAGAGTGTGAGTGGTATGCCGAAGAGAGGGGGGTAGAAGCCGCGGTATAATAAATGAAAATTGGAAGCAAGAGGAAGCGAAAGTCCTTTTTGCGGAGAGGCGTGTGTGTGTGTGTGCGGCGAGTGTGGGTGTGGGCGGATGTAGAGACAGAAGCTCACATCCACATGACTAGTTTAAGTAGAGATAAGTTAGGCTAAGTTAGGATAAGAAGTTTATGTAAGGGATTTGGGAAAGTTCTTCGGCAAAAAACGCCTTTGTAACTTTGTAAGCCCTAAGGGGGAACAAATAAACTTATACATACATACATACATACATAAAGGGACGTGTTACTTCCATAAACCGATGCAAACTTGCGTCATTTCCGAGTCAACAGAACACGAGATCGACACGCTTTTGAGCGCACTGGATCGACATCTCAAGGATTTCTCGCAGATACAGGACCAAATCGACGAGCAAGATGGCGTGTCTGCCAACGAGCAACAGAAGGAACGTGGCGATTTCGAAGACGGCCATCTTAACTCTTCGCCCGTATACCTGGGTCGTTTTCGTCCGGGCGAAAATCAAATGTAGTTGTAACTTTTAAAAACGGGTAGAAAGGGCGCCATTGCGCATCCGTAAAAAAATTTATGCTCCCCGAGAACCCGCCTACCGAGTTTCAAGGCGCCAGTCCCCCTCCGGCTGTCACAGGAGACACGTCAATTCTTGAAAGGACAAAAACGACCCAGGTTGGCGGCGAACGTTGCCCAAAAACGTAAGTAATTTTTTTGTGTTTTTTTGTTTTAAAGTGTTCATTGTGTCCGTAGAAGTCTCATAAGAACATCTGACCGCGAAAAAAAATTACAAAAATGTTTTTGTTCAGTTTTTCGACAAAAATGGCGCAGCGGTCGGTCGAGGAAATGTCTATTGCCTATTGCCCGAGTGATAAAGGTCGCAAAACTAACTATTGCTGCGTGAAATGCAAGAAACCAACTTGCGATAATCATCGCGTTACGTGCTGCGTGCCGTGCTTTGTGTAGCGTGTTTTTTACGACTTACATTAATGTATTTTTCTAGATAAACAATAAAGTAATGTTGGGATACTTAACTATTGAGTTATTACTTATTTTATTACTAATTTTTTTATTATTAAATATTTATTACTATTTTTACTACGAAATTTGGGGCTAATTTATTGGCAATTTTAAGGTCGCAAACTTAAGCATTTAATTTCAAAATAATTGCATGCAATATTTTTTTTATGAAAGGTACGTTTTTCCCCTTCAATTTCCGTTTTGATTCATTTCGATATCTTTATTTGTCTTAAAGTTATGATTTTTTGAGTAAACAAATGATTTTACCCCTAGTTACTCCATTTTTTAAATATAAATTATGTGAAAAAATTAAATTGTTTATAATTTTATGATTGATACTTCAAATTGAAGGTTTGAATTACCTCCATGAATTTTTTCAGATTTTTTGTAACACTTTAACACTTAAAAAAAACGTCAGGACGAAAACGACCCAGGTTGGCGGCGTAAAGGTGCCAAAAAAACGTATGCGGGCGAAGGGTTAAGACCGAGTCGTCCCTCCGCTTGTTGCAAGCACAAACCCGAGCGGCGCAGCAGGCGACCGCAGCCGCAGCGCCATCCAACGTCGCGCAACGAAGCCAGTCATCAAACAGATCGACGACTGCATCTGTCAAACTTCCTGAGATCAAGCTAACCCCATTTGACGGTGAATGAGAGAACTGGTTGACATTTAAGAATATATTTACGAAGCTTATCCAAAACAATGTGCAATTGAACGACAGACAGCGATTCTATTACTTACAGTCATACGTAAGCACGGGATCGGCGAGGCAATACGTCGAACTTCCGCTCACAGCCGAAAACTGTGCAGTCGCGTGGCAGCAGCTGACACAACATTACGATAACGAGGCTCGCATTATAAAGAAGCATATCAAGAATCTCTACGATTTGAAGAAAACACGAGAAGATTCCGCATCATCCTTGCAGACTCTGATCGACGGAGTGCGGCGAAACTATCATGCCTTGAAGGCTCTCAAGCAACCGGTTGACAAATGGGATGCGTTTTTATCATATTACGACTAAACTCGATGCAGCGTCAAGGAAGGAGATCGAATCAAAGGCTCCAACCGACAGAATACAAACTTTTGAGGAATTTATGACGGTGCTAGAAGAATGAGTGCGCGTGTTAGAAGCAATCGCGACAAGTGCGCGCGCAAAACCGGAGAAGTCCAGTAAGGCATTTGTGGCTACGTCAAAGGTTATGCGTGGCATCTGTCAAGCGGAGCATTCAGTATTCAAGTGCAAAAAACTAACGGACCTGCCAGTCAATCAAAGAATAACAGCGGCGCGTAAACTAAATCTCTGTATTAATTGTTTAGGCAGTTTGCATCATGCTATAGATTGCAAATCAGGAGGCTGTCGAATCTGTCAAAAACGACATCACACCTTGCGATGGCCCTCGCGGGTGTTGACGCAATGTGATTTCTGCCCAGTGCTCTGAATGTCAACGTGAAGAAATTCAAGCAAGCGCGGGTAAACGGCGGGAGTAACTATGACTCTCTTAAGGCGTAGGGCGCTCTGATTTTCTCTTTCTTTTCGTTCTCTTCTCTCCAGAGAAGGGGAACCCTTGGCCGGGGTCAAACACAACATCCTTTTGGCAAAGATTTATGCAAGCTATAAGGCTTCTCTTGGACTGTTTTGTCGACGGTTTTCTTATTTTCGGTGGAAAATAAATACGCGCGACCCGCCATGCGCTGTACCAATAATTTCGGCCGGCTCAGGGGGAGCGAGGAGACCCGCTTGGGAACCGGGTCCTCCTGGATGAGAGTCATAGTTGCTCGTTCACAAGGGGGCGCAGCCTGTCGTCTGCGCCCCAAGTCTGCCCCACCTCCAAGATCGGTGTCCGCTGGGTACCCGGCTTGCCGGGGAGCTAACGGGGTTCAGGCGACACGGGAGCATGCCCTGGGCTCTCGGCCGGTTTCGACCAATGCCAGCGGGTTTCATTCCCGTCAGGGCAACAACATCGAGAACATACCCTGGGCTCTCGGCCAGTTCCGACTGGTGCCAGCGGGTTCATTCCCGCCAGGGTAATAACGAGAGCACACCCTGGGCTCTCGGCCGGTTTCGACCGGTGCCAGCGGGTATCACTCCCGTCAGGGCAATACAGCTGGTCACGGGCTAGCAACCCCGGCTGGCTTATCTTAAAGTCGCTAAATATAGAAATGGCAAAGTCTCGGACGATGGGGAACACGGCCCCATTCCCCTGGAACACGGCCAGGGGGCTATACGGAGACAACCAAGGCAAGAAACACTGGTCCCGAGCGATGGGGAACACGGCCCCATTCCCCTGGAACACGGCCAGGGGGCTATTCGAAGACAACCAAGACAAGAGATACAGGTCTGTGAGTTATCGCTCCCCTTCAATCGAAGGCGGTGCGAAAGTTGCGCCGGAGTGGGCGAATATATGGCTCTCACTATCAAAGATGAGGCCCGGCATATTGAGGAAGTGCACCCTCACCTAAGCGTCAGATATAAATGTGAATGGTGTGGCAAGTCGTATGCGTCGTACCATGCGGCTGCATGCCACCTGCCAAAGTGCCCAGCAGCCGGGGTAAATGAAGTGCAACGAACCGTAAAGAAGGGCCGGTTCGACTGCCCGGAGTGTGACAGAAATTTCACCTCACAACGAGGGCTGTCGCAACACCAAAGGCTGGCGCACCCGGTAACAAGGAACCGATTGAGATCAGAGCAAACGGCTCCGAAGGTGAATGAACAAAGACGGGGCAGAGTTTTTTCTGCCGAAGATATCAGTAGGATGCTCGAACTCGAAGTGGAGCTCATGGGCAAGACGAACATAGCAAGAGCTATGGTTCCGTTCATGCCGGAGAAAACCCTGAAGCAAATAAGGGACAAAAGAAATGAGTCGTGTTACAAAAGGTGGAGAGAACAACGCCTCAGTAGTACGCTTTCTAATCAAGAGGCTGTCGAGGAAGAGGACCAGCAAGTGGACGGTGCACCACTAGAGGTCGACGAGGTTTTTATTGATGCAGAGGAGAACGAGGATGTTTTCATGGATGCGGTCGAGGCACCAGGCGATATTTACAGCTTTGAGGAGTCTTCGTCAACCATGAGTTGGAGGCAAGCCAGCATTGCGGCTGTGCTTAAGGAGCTCAAGAGTAGTGAGCCCAAGGAAACGCTGGAAGTGCAACGGCATATTATCGAGCTCCTGACGGCAAAGAGTGAAGGTCAGGCAATAACGCAGGCAGAAGTAGACGCAGCCTACGAGCTGGTGGTCAGTTTGTTCCACGCCCCTGCAACTGGGAAGAAAGGCGGTAATTCCCGGAAGCATCGGAGTCGGAGGAAAGGGCTCTCGGGTAGAAGCGAACGCAAAGCCCGAGCCTATGCCCTTACGCAAGAGTTATATAAAAACAACCCTGCTATGCTCGCAAAAATGGTAAGAGAGGGTATGGACATTCAAGCGCAAGATACATGTGAATCGGTGAGTCCATCAGTGGAGAGCGTCAAGGAGCTCTATGAAGGGCTGTGGGGAAAGCCCGGTCGATGTGATGTTGAACAGGAGAAACGAGAGGCCACGGTGCCATATAACCCAGCAGAAATTCTGCACCCTATCTCCAGTGCGGAGGTTCTGAAACGTTTCAGGTCTACACGGCTGAGGGTGGCAGCCGGGCCCGATGGACTCCGCAAGGGAGATCTGATGAGAAATGAGGGAGGATACATCCTCCAAGCGATCTTTAACGTAATCATGCTGGCACTGAAACAGCCAAGCGCATGGCGCTGCAATAGAACAACGCTGTTGCTCAAAGAGGGCAAAGATCCCTCAGTAGCGGCCAACTACAGGCCAATTACTATCTCCTCGATACTGAGTAGATTGTATTGGGGTATTATGGACCAACGCCTAAGAAACGTGGTCCACCTAAACGCACGGCAAAAAGGCTTTGTGCCAGAAATGGGATGTTATAATAACATCAACTTGCTAAATAAAGTCCTTGCAACAGCCAAAAAGGGCAAAGGAATCGTTGCCACTCAGGTGGACATTGCCAAGGCGTTTGATAGCCTTCCGCACCCAGTTATTAAGTATTCGTTACTTAGCCAAGGGTTGCCGGAGGAAGTGGTCGCACTGATAATGGACTCGTACAAAGGAGTCAAAACGACCATGAACTGTCGTAACGAAATGTTCGACATAGAGTTGAGAAGAGGTGTCAAACAAGGCGACCCTCTGTCTCCACTCATCTTTAATATATGTATGGATTTAATCATTGACAAGTTGGAAAGGATGGAAGGCTTCCAAGTTAAGGAAGACCTTAGCATATCGTGCTTGGCCTTTGCCGACGATATAATTTTAATTGCAAATGATCGAGTTGCGGCGAGTCGGCTTATGGATGAGCTCGTTAGCTTCCTCTCAAGTTGGGGAATGGCACTGTCGATTGGGAAGTGCGTTGCATTTGGTATTGTCACCACCAAAGATAGCTGGTATATGGTGGACCCTGAAATAGACAGTAATGGCGAGAGGATCGCCTACTGCGGCCCTGCGCAGTCATTGCAATACCTAGGCATACAGATTACTCCATGGGAAGGAGTAGTTATTAAGCGTGCAATCGCACGGCTAAGGGACACGCTCCCAAGAATTAAAAGGCTACCCCTGAAGCCTCACCAAAAAGTCGAGCTCCTAGCGCGGTATGTATTGCCGCACTTTCTGTACGCCTTCACCGCGGGCACTATAAGTGCCACAGTGCTAAGAGATATGGACCAAGCACTGAGGACGGCGGTGAAAGACTATCTGCACCTCCCACAGTCTACGGCAGATGGTCTGCTATACGCATCCAAACGCGATGGCGGCATGGGCTTTCCAAAGCTCGAAATTGTTGTAACGTCCGCAACTCTAAAAGCTGGATTTCGCTTTCTAACTAATAGCGACCCGGCAATACAGGCCCTAGTAGTAGCGTCAGGGCTGGAGAACAGACTAAAGCGCCTTGCGCATGTAGCCAAACTTGGCTGGCCACTACAGTCGACCAAACAGATCGACGGCTACAAGCTCAAAGCCAAAGCAGACGAATGGAAGAGATGGGCGGATTTGCCCTCCCAAGGCAAAGGAGTGCAAGCCTATAAAAACGACAAGATAGGCAATGAGTGGCTATACCGTCCTAACCTGTTGAAACCGTCCAGGTACATTACGGCGCTTAAGCTGAGAGCCAATGTAGCGGCGAACAAGGTGTTGTTCAATAGAGTCGCTAAAACCGGCAACGTCATGTGCCGAAAATGCAAGGCGCAGCCTGAGACGTTAGGCCATATACTGGGGCAGTGCACGTATACCAAGTCCGGTAAAATTAAACGGCACAACGATATTCGAGACTGCATTGAACGTCTTGGGGCAGCGTGGCATGGCAGTAACGAAGGAGGCAAGGCTGCAGGACCCTCATCTGAGAAATCTCCAACCAGACCTGATCATACAGTATCGGGAAAGGGTCTTTGTGGTTGACATCACAGTTTGCCATGAGGATGGTGATCTCCTTGACAGAGGTAGAAGGGACAAGCTCGCTAAATATGAGTCCCTCATAGCCCCGCTTAAAGCTCAATTAGGGGCGAAAGACTGTATGATCCTCCCGATAGTTGTCGGGACTAGAGGAGCAATGCCCAGAAACACTGTTACCTGTCTACATAAACTGCAAATTAGAGACAGAGGCTCGCTGAGAACGCTAACACTGCAAGCGCTCAGGAGCTCAGTGGAACTTTTCCATATGTTTATGGACTATAATGCGCCATTGCGCCTTAACAACAGCGATGCTGCTGATTAAAAACTCTTGGCTAGCTCACTGATGTAATTTTTTTATACACTAACGATGGTCTGGGATCTGATCCACCCACGCAGTATCTATTTATTTATTTATTTGGGAGCCTTCTACACTCCCAATTTTAAGCTATGCCGGCACTTTTGCCGTTGACATCAGTGATGCGAGTCGTTCGGATGGGCAACGCCCATGGGCACCGAACGGCGGCAGAGCCGTGCGACCGACCGCTACGGCGCACGGGCGGACGCCTCCACGTGGCTCCCCGCGGTAACGGCAACACTAAGCCGGCCAAGCCCCGCTTTCCCAAGTTGGGGACTCTGCTTCACAATTTTTCCAGCCCGTACGCAGGAATCCCGCGGCAGATCAATCAGATGGGTTTCCCTCCTGCGGGAGGACTTGCCAAGAGTGCTAGATAGACCCAGTCAATGTAGATAGGATGAAATTAGAACGAAAGTTACACTGGATCTCGTATCCTTACTGTTTGGGCAACCTGTTGCGAAGATGAGCGATCCAATCGTTAACCTGCAGGATCGCTCAGCCAGGTCCCGTTGTTAGCAGGAACCGCACTGTCCCGAAGCGGTAAGACGCGCCGATGGCGTGATATAAATAGCCAAATGCCTCGTCATCTAATGCCAGGTCGCCACTCTGACACGCTTGGCTCTAGAACACCGTGACCGCCGGGGCACGAAGCCCTCGGGGCACGCGCTCCGCCTAACCGAGTAAGTAAGGAAACGATGAAAGTAGTGGTATTTCACCGGCGATGTTGCCATCTCCCACTTATGCTACACCTCTCATGTCTCCTTACAGTGCCAGACTAGAGTCAAGCTCAACAGGGTCTTCTTTCCCCGCTAATTTTTCCAAGCCCGTTCCCTTGGCAGTGGTTTCGCTAGATAGCGGGTCCCGCGCCATGGCTCGCGCCTATCCGTCCGGCCGGGGTTTACCCGCGCCGACCCTGGCTAAACGCCGGGTAAACGGTGCACCCTGTGCCGCTTACCCATAAAACGGCCGTGCGGCTGCCCAATCCCAGGACAAGCGCTGGGTAACGGATGCCGCCGGCCGTACTGAACAGGGTAGCGCCTCGCGAGGCGAGCGCGGCGTGCTCGTACGTGAGCTGTGCCCAATACGAGCGGGGTATATGGCCCACCACGTGCCGTATATCCCTAAGACGCTTCGTCTGCTGCCGAATCCCGGATCCCCGGGCAACCGATGAGCGACGCGTGAACAGCGCACCTGTGCGTTACGTGGTAGCTGGTGAACACGGCACCGGCGACGGTGACTCGTCAAACGTGAGTGAGGTACACTCGACACGAGTACTACGGGGGTAGGGAGCCCCACCGGGAGGCTACCGGTGCCCTACCAGATGGTGTCGGACTCGTAGGGGTAGTGGTTCGCATAGCCTAGTGAGCGGCATGGAAGGCCTTGTGGGTTCGCGCTATGAAGCTCATGTTGCGCATTACCTGTAAAAGGGGTACTATGGTACCCCGGTCCTGTCAGTTTGAGCTGATCTAATCCGAGTAGATCACGTTCGCTGCGGAACTATACCCTGCTACCTGGGGAACAGCGCAGGTACAATAGTGAGTCATAAGGGCGTTACGGGAAACCGTGTCTGCCAGTGGCCAGAGGTGTCGCCTATACCGGGAGTATGTAATCTTCGGGTATGTATCTCTGTAATGGGCAAATCCACGGTGGCGGGTTCCGTTACTGCTGTGCAGGGAAGTACTGATAACGTCGGTCGCACTCCGACCACGGGGAGGATTCTGGGGGGGCTAACCGCCCCCCCCCAGACTCCCCGGTGCGGTCGTAGCTATGACTCTCTTTACAGTAGCCAAATGCCTCGTCATCTAATTAGTGACGCGCATGAATGGATTAACGAGATTCCCACTGTCCCTATCTACTATCTAGCGAAACCACTGCCAAGGGAACGGGCTTGGAAAAATTAGCGGGGAAAGAAGACCCTGTTGAGCTTGACTCTAGTCTGGCACTGTAAGGAGACATGAGAGGTGTAGCATAAGTGGGAGATGGCAACATCGCCGGTGAAATACCACTACTTTCATCGTTTCCTTACTTACTCGGTTTTTCCAAGAATGACGTAATTTACAAAATCTGTTGTAAAAATTGTGATGCCTTTTACGTCGGTCAGACTAAGAGGCAATTACAAACCAGATTAAAAGAACATAAAAGCAATATAAGATTAGACGAGTCCAAACATTCTGTTGTATCAGAACATACCACAGCTTAATACTGTGACATACGGAGAGGCCGACGCTCAGTTTCTAGCAACTCGGACGGTACAACAATTCGCCGAAGATGAGATGGAGGACTTCCCTGAGGCCGCTCGCGCAGTCATTGAAGATTCTTACGTTGACGACGTCACGACCGGAGCGTCGACGATTCAGCGACTTAAAGATTTGCAGCAACAGCTACAATGTCTCATGCGACAAGGCGGATTTGAACTACACAAGTGGGCATCTAATTGTAACGAGGTGTCTTCGACCCCTTCAAGCACGTTGCCTTTCCCAAGGCTGATCAAACTCGCACACTAGGACTGATCTGGAGAACTGGAGAGAATCAATTCGTATTAACGTGGGACAAAGTCGAGGAGCGCCACAACTACACGAAGAGAATGATTTTGTCCGAGATAGCTAAACTTTACGATTCTCTTGGACTCTGCGCACCATTGGTATTCTGGGCCAAGGTGTTAATGCAAGAATTGTGAAAGATTACAGATCTCCAATGGGACAACCCGCTACCAGACCCGCTACAGAAGAAATGGATAACTTTCCGCAAACAGCTCAATGATTTAGTGGAGATCAAAATACCAAGATGTGCCCTCCCTCTGAATGCCGTCGCACTGGAACTTCATAGATTTGGGGACGCATCTGAGCTCGGATTCGGATGTTGCATTTATCTAAGGGGTCTTGATCAAATCGGCAATTACACGATAAATCTTTTATGCAAAAAGTCT
Source organism: Temnothorax nylanderi (assembly GCF_030848795.1). Lineage (NCBI taxonomy): Eukaryota > Metazoa > Arthropoda > Insecta > Hymenoptera > Formicidae > Temnothorax > Temnothorax nylanderi. The sequence goes on from NW_027249219.1 coordinate 138,905, forward strand.
AAAGTTTCGCCGCTGAAGAAGACTACCATTCCAAGACTGGAACTTCAAGCCGCGCTCCTGCTAGCGGAGCTCGCCGCGAAGGTAATCGGCGCAATAGCATTGGCCTATCGACTCATCGGCCTCTGGACTGACTCAACAATTATCTTATATCGTATTCGATTGCAATCGAGTCGCTACACAATCTACGTGGCAAATAGGATTGCCCGCATACAAGAATTAAGCTCGCCGGAGCAATGGAGATACGTTCCAGGCGACCAGAACCCAGCGGACTTGGTATCTCGGGGCCTTTTACCTGAGGCTCTTAGTAAGGCGGATAACTGGTTCCGAGGGCCCGCCTTCTTAACGTACGAAGAATCCGAGTGGCCATCCCTACGGCCAGGGCGGCCGGAACCCAACGACCAGACTGACGAGGAACTGAAGAAGACGATCAACGTGGTATCTTGCGTAGCGACGGTGGCGGATCGCGTGATGAATAGATACTCGAGCTACACGAAGACTCTACGAATCAGTGCCCGTTGCCGCAGATTCGCTGCAAATTGCAAAGCGACGCGAGACAGAAGAGACTATGGTCCTCTATCAGCTTCTGAATTGAATGAGACCTTGCTGGGATTGGTAAGGGTTGCACAATCTTAGGACTTCGCTCAGGACATAAAGAAATTACGAGAATACGGTACTACTGATTACAAGGGCAGAGTGCAATCCCTTCGTCCCTACCTCGATGAAAATCACATCCTCCGTGTGGGAGGACAACTCCAGAACTCAGGTCTGGAAGATAATCAGCGTCATCCGATGCGACTACATGCGAAACATAGTCTAAGTAGACTAATCGCTCGACACTACCATGAAGCAAATCTGCACGCTGGACCTCAAACTTTGCTATACACCCTGCGGCAGCAATTTTGGATCATCGACGGACGCAATTTGTGTCAAAAAACGGTGCATACCTGCGTGCGCTGTTTCCGGGCGAAACCTATCGTAGCGGAACAACTGATAAGCCGATTACCAGCAGTCAGAGTACAGCCAGCTCGACTCTTTCTCAGAGTAGGCATTGATTTCTGTGGCCCGTTCAACTGTAAACCAAGGATTCGGAGCAAGGCAGTCCTTAAAACATACGTCTGCGTGTTCGTGTGTTTCCCCACCAAGGCGGTTCACATGGAAATAGTCAACGACCTTACCACAGATGCATTTTTGGCAGCATTGAGGAGGTTTGTCGCTAGGCGAGGCCGATGCACGGACATATTCAGCGACAATGCCACAAACTTCGTTGGAGGCAATCGCGCACTCCAGGAGCTTTATGAACTATTCCAAAATACAGAACATCAGGAGATCGTACAACGATTTTGCACAAACGAGGGGATAACTTGGCATATGATCCCTCCCAATTCTCTACACTTCGGTGGCTTGTGGGAGTCAGCGGTAAAGGCGGCTAAGCATCACATGCGCCGAGCTCTCGGAACAGCCTTATTCACGACAGAAGAACTGGGAACTGTCGTGACACAAATTGAAGCCTGCCTAAATTCCAGACCCCTCTCCCCCCATGTCCTCCGATCCATCTGACCTCGAAACGTTAACTCCTGGGCACTTTTTAATAGGTGTTCCATTAAACTCAATCATAGAGCCTGATCTATCCGAACCAAAGCTAAACATATTATCCCGATGGCAACTCATCCAACGCGCTGTGCAAGAATTTTGGAGACGAGTACCTTAGCGAACTCCAAGCACTGAGGAAATGGACGACGGTGCAGCCCAATATTCAGCCAGGATCGATGATGTTGCTGAAAGAAGACAATGTTCCTTCGTTGAAATGGTTGTTGGGGCGAGTAGTACAGACCTTTCCGGGGCGTGATAGTTTAACGCGAGTTGTATCAGTTCGCACTGCGCATGGAACTTATAAGCGCAGCATAGCAAAAACCTGTATTCTTCCGATAGATAATGATTAATCTAAATGTTGAAATCGTTATTTCAAGGCGGCCGGTATGGTTGCAATCGAATGAGTTTAGAGTCGCGTGTCTTTATTTTTAATTTGTTTCTTGTCCGAGAGATGGAGCTGTAAGCATCCGCTTAATGGGAACAGTTAAGGTGGAAGCACATAAAATTGCAGAAGCCATGAGCAGAATGCAGAAGCCATATGCGCATGCGCTATGGTGTCTGCATTCTGCCCATGGCTTCTAAATTTTCAATCTACATAAAAATACATAAGCATAGTTTATGTAGATTGAAAATTCAGAAGCCATGGGCAGAATCCACATACCATAGCGCATGCGCATATGGCTTCTGCATTCTGCTCATGGCTCCTGCAATTTTATGTGCTTCCACCTTTAGTCTTACCAAAGATTCCAACCGGTACGCCTCGCGAAAACAGTCATAGCGATTTTTGTATCAAATAAAGTCTTTGTATTCGGCAAGAAGTGTAGTGCTTCCGAAAACCCTCCTCGTCCTACCAGATCCACAATAACTAACTAAACAGCCTGATTTAAAAAATGCAGATTTCCTAACACTATTCAACTGTTTTAAAGAGTACGGGTTGGCGTCTATGTTATCCAAATATAGGAATATCTCTCCGTGTGGTGCTGACGTTGTCCGTAACTTCCGCCAGTTGTGAACAATCGTTCAGTAAATTAAAATTAATAAATAATTATTTGCGATTACAAATTGGACAGAAGCGACTATATACAACATTGCTGAAAAAATTAATTATGATTAAATAATAAATAAAATGGCTAGTGAAATATCTAGGAAAATAATTTTATAATTTTTATAGTCTTTTTTTCACTTGTCATTTTTTATAATACCTAGTGACTGATTTTACTTAAGATAACTATCCTTAAATAAATGATATAGATATATAGGTAATTAATGTGATTGTTTTATTTTAATATATGTACCATCTCGTGAGACTTTTTGTGGGCGCAAAATCAGAATCTTGCCCTGGGCGCCAATGACCTCAGCTACGGCACTGATTGCCCACATGTCTATACATGATTTAAAGTACAAATTCAATTCACGGTATAAATATTAAGATCGAAATTACATCGATAAGATGTAACCTTTGCGGTGACGTGCCCGCACGCACCTCGATGGTGTCTCTCGAGTCTACCTTCTTTCTTGTTATGTGGTTAATGCCAGTAAGGCGCGCAGGGTCTAGCGCTACAAGTTGTATAAGCTAAATAAAGTATTTGCCCTACGGGGTATTTTCTACTGTATTCCTGTGTCAAGTGACACTATCGTCATCCTTCCCCTTCGCGGCCCAGGACACAGAGATACAACAATCTTCTCTATATATTTATCTAAATGGTCTATGCAGAGCTCTATAAAAGATGCAAAAAATATTTTGATTGTATTTATGAAAAAAAGAATAGACTAATTCGAGCTTAATCCCAGGTAGCACATATTAGTTTCATATACGTTTTTTGAGCGTATACATAGGTTCATAACGGTAAAGAATTATTAAGAAACGTTTGAACAAAAATGTTTTTGAAACAATGACTAAGTTTACACGTCCACCATTAATCGGGTTTAACTCATCCAGCGTTTACACGTTTCCTTACAACCCGCTTCATAAGTCTACATTTCTTCGTCAACGGGTGTAGTGTAACAACAACTGGTGTTATAAAACCGGATTTAACTAACGTTTACACGACATCTTACGCCGGTAGTTATAACTGCAGATGTTACTAAACCCGATTAATGGTGACGTGTAAACATAGTCCATGATTTAAGAAACGTATTTTTTACAGTTACAAAAATATTTGTTAAATTTTTCCTTTCAAAATTATAATTTGCTTTATCTATATATATAATATAATAGCTTTAATAGTCTTTTTTAAAACGTTTAAATTTATATTGCACATAATTATTGCACAAAATAAATTATTTTATCCATGCACATATACCCACTTCAATCAATCATCTTTATTTCTCTCCCCTTCCGGGGTTGGAAAGGCGTTTTTTCAGTAAAAACGTTCCCAAAAACCTTTACAAGCAAACTTATTACATTATACATTCAATCATTTCCCTTCCCCTCCCCTTTCATCCGGCACCCCTCTGGCCCTCTCCCTCCGCCTCCTCCAGTTCCACATCCCTCTGACTCCTTCCTTCCTGGCGGGCCTCTTCGCTTTTGTCCGGCTCTCCCCCTCCTTGCGTTCGGCGCCATCCTTCCTTCTTTCACTGTCCTTACTTTTTCTTCCTATCATCTTCATCCTCGCCCGACTCCATCAACAGACTCTCCTCCATCCTTTTCGTAATCTCGCCCTCCTCAGTCCTCTTCCAACTCCTGCTTTCCTCCTCTCTCCTTTCTTTTCTCCCTTCTTTCTCCTCTCTTTCTCTTACCCTTGTCTCCACCGATTTATCCTCGTCCATTTTCACCCTTAATCTACTCCCTTCCTTTCTCCTTGCCTCCAAAACCTTCCACTTATCCTCCTCACTCCCCATCTTTACTAAGATCGTCACCCAGTCCCCTCGCTGTCCTATCACACTTACCTCTTTTACCTCCACTTTCACCTTTAATCCATCCGCAAACAATTCCTTCACCTTCTCCCAATTTGATTCCTTTCCTTCCCATCTCTCCTTCTCAATCCTTATTATCACATTCTTTCTTCTCTTCTTGTCATCGCTCCTTTCAAGCTCCTCCGCCCACCACTTCCTCTTACCAGCCTTACCCTTACTCTCTTCACTTTCATTCCTCTTCCTTTTGCCCCCGCTCTGTTCCATCCTATCCACCTTTCTTTTCAATCTTTCTACCTCCTCCTTCATCTCCTCCTTTCTTCTTTTACATTCCTCCTTAACCTCCTTTATCATCTTCCATACTTTCTCTTCCACTATCTTTTTCACCGCCTCCTTCTCTATTATTATCTTCCCTCTGCATTCCATCCCTTTTTGGTTATCTGTAACACGCAGATTTAATTACTCTCCTCTCCCTTACTCTGCTTTCCTCTCCTGCCTCCCTCTTTCCCTCTGACCTATCACGCTTACCCCTTTCACCTCTGCCTTTACCTTTAATCCTTCCGACTTTCAATAATCAACTTCACCGCTTACTTTCTACTGCCGTTCGCTTCGTCTCACAACTCGCCCGCTCCACTGCCTCCACGTGCGTTTCTTGCATGTTCACCTCGCTCTATCGATCCCTTCCTTCGATCTCTCGATCTCGCCGCTTGTCCGTCGATACACGTTGCGAAGACGTGTGTTGCGCATCCGCCTTAATCTTTTCTGCCGCTCTCGCCTCTTGTGCCATCTCCTCCATCGCCAGGGCCTACCAACCTGCTCCTTTGCCAGTCCTCTCCGTCGGTACCTCAATCTTCCACCTTACCGACTCATCCTTGCTCCTTATCTACCAGCACCCGGCCTCTCCACCTCTTCTCTCCCCCCGTCACACCCGATCGCATCCTCTGCCGCACCGCTCTTCCACATCACCACACCTGCTGCATGTGCCTCCCCGCTTTCTCCTCCTTTCCTTTCACCTCTGTCCTCTCCCGTCCTGAGCCTTGCTCCTCTCTCTGCATCCTCTCTTCAAAGTTCGTCAACTTAACCTCTCTCTCAGCCTTCCTCATCTCCAACAGATTTCTGCCGTCCCGCTTTACTTTCCATCTCGCCTCCACTTACTCCACCTTCTTTCGGCCTCCTTCACGCCTACCTTACTTCCTCCACCTTCCCTCTCCCCCATAACACCTTTTTCCGACACTCTTTTCCTCCCTTTCTACTATCCACCTGTTCCCCCGCCGAGGGCTACGGGGGGAATCACATATACCCACTTATTTACTTAAACTAATTTTGTCCTACCGGTCTTAATCTATTTGTCATCGGACAAATCTAAGCTTAGAAAACTTCCAACAGTTGCGAAATCAACGTTGTGTTGAACGTGGCCATTGAAAGAACGTTTTATATGTGTTCTGTTTTGAAGAACTTCCTGAACTGGTGCACATGTATCAGTATAGTGTAATAGGTAATGTTAGAGTGAGACAAGTATATTTTGTTTCATTCTAACCTATTGCACGAATGTGCACCAGTTCAGGAATTTCTTCGAAAAAGAATAAACGTCATAGATGGTACGTGCATAAAGCTTCTAAAACATTCTCACATATGTCTCAAAGACGTCATAAACACGTTCAAAAGACGTGAAAAGTAGGAATTTTAAAATTTCTTTATCATTAAAAAAACGTTTCTATAATAGTTTTTTAAACGTTATTTTATCGGAAAAGAAACGTTCCATCGAATGTTTTTCGAATGGACATTTTTACTCATGAGAAACGTTTCTAGAAATCGGTTATAAAACGTTTCAGAAAAACATAAAACATTTCTGAAACGTGTATGTGCTTCCTGGGATGTGATTATTAATGCCTAAGATATTGCTTCCTCATAGAGGAAGCCTTGTGATGGTAAACATTTTTTTTTCGAGACTTTGATGGAAATAGGTTTAGAATGTTCCAAAATGTCGAGAAATCATATTAGTAAAAAATGTCCGGAAGTATGTATGCGTGTGTGTGTGTGTGTGTGTGTGTGTGTGTGTATGTGTGGTGTGTGGGTGGGTGGGTGGGTGGGTGGGTGGGTGGGTATGTGGGTGGGTGGGTGGGTGGGTGTGTGTGTGTGTGTGTGTGTGTGTGTGTGTGTGTGTGTGTACGGATTTTTTGTACACGCATCTACTTCTACAATTTTTTAGATACCGGGTTGAATTTTGGTACACAAATAGAGTATCATAGAAAGTATGCTCTCCTCTAATTTTATTAAAATCTGTCGACCGGTATGGATTTTAAGGAGATTTTCATTTTTTAGAAAAGTGTGTTTTACGCTGTAGCTTTCTCAATATTTGAGATATCGATCTATTTCTAATTCTATTATATTTTTCAGTTTTTTCTACCCCTATTTCATATACAATTCTTTAAAATTTGGTTAATCAGTTCTTGAGTTATAGAAATTTCAGTAAACTTGACTGTTTTTTTTAACAGAAATTTTAAAGAATTATTGATTGATTAACCAAATTTTAAAGAATTATATATGAAATAGGGGTAGAAAAGACTGAAGAATATAATAGAATTAATAAAAATTGTTAATAATAAAGGGGTTACCAATTTCTGTAAAAAAAAAAACAGTCAAGTTTACTGAAATTTCTATAACTCAAGAACTGATTAACCAAATTTTAAAGAATTATATATGAAATAGGGGTAGAAAAAATTGAAGAATATAATAGAATTAATAAAAATTGCTTATAATAAAGGGGTTACCGATTTCTGTTTAAAAAAATCAACGTGATTGCTCTAATTTCCGCAAATTTTGAGATATCAAGCTTAATTTTTTTTTTTATAGATAGAGTATCATTAAAGGTAGGTTGGTGAATTTAGCAAGGATCGGTGAAGGGATTACCGATTTCTGGCTATTTTTAGAAATGTCCGTGGTTGCTCTAATTTTCGTAAATTTTGAGATATCGACTAATATAACAGATATTAGTCGCAATAAAGCTTATCACAATAAAAAAAGTGTGCAAGTAGAAACTTGCACATTGCTTCCTCATAGTTTTTAAGTGTGCAAGTAGAAACTTGCACATTGCTTCTTTATAGTTTTTAAGTGTGCAAGTAAAAACTTGCACATTGCTTTCTCATAGTTTTTAAGTGTGCAAGTAGAAACCTGCACATTGCTTCCTTATAGTTTTTAAGTGTGCAAGTAGAAACCTTCGCTCATAAAGCTTCCTCTATGAGGAAGCCAAAACAAATAAATACTAATAATTATACATACAATAAAATACAAGCTTCCTCATAGAGGAGCTTTGTGAGCGAAGGTTTTTACTTGCACACTTTTTTATGTTTTAATAATATTAATAAAAAATAAATATTTAAAAAAAAATTGTTATATTTTATTTTAGTTAGAAACCAGGAAATATATTTATAAATTTTATCAGGAATAAGTATTTATGATATATATTTGTACACAGAATTGTACATTAAATTTTAGTTTCATGACAATGGAAAAAAATATAATATATCTTACAAGTTAATTTAATTTCAAGTTAATTAATTAATTTTTAGATCTTAAGTATTTCTAAATAGGATGAATAGGTTATTACATATTGCTGTGTTTCGTTGAATGGATGCATGCATCGGTTATCACACGTATTATAAGAAAATACAGAAGCTCAAAGATAGACATAAGACTGAAACCAGCAAATAGTCCAAGTAAGCCGCCAAATGATGCTGTAAATATTGATAAATATTAATTTATTTTCATACATAAGATTTTTTACATAAGAATTTATCTTACCGAAAACATTGCGCCAACTATAATTGACTGATCGTCGATATTGAAAACCGACTAAATCGTTGAAAAATATATGTATTACACTATGATTGTGTATGCTGGTAGCGTTACTGCAACAGTATATGGATAATATTATTAAAACATGCACAGAATATTTTTTAATTAGCCTGTAGCTAACAAGAGAATCTCGAGAATCTGAAAATTTTGATTTTGATGAAACTTTACATATTAATTTAGGGGAGGTAAACAGCTGAATTTAGAAATTTTTAGTTGTGGCGATTGTAAGGAGTAAAACTATTTCTCATATGTATGTACAGTGGTTTTTTGCTTTTCTCGATATATCTCGAAAAATATTCGAGATATCAAAAAATATATACAAAGGTTTTATGGTAAAAAGACCTAGCTCTAACCATCCTAGATAACAAAATGTCTGCAATTTTGCCAGCAAGTCGAACAATTGAATTGAAGAGTAAACGGAACAAGGTAATTCCTCAATACGTGTGCAAGATGCAAACAAGCTATTATTTAAAAGTATGATAACAAATCTGCAGCAAATATGCTGCATCTAATTGCTTTACTCTTATAGACATATTTGCGCATGCTATACATTTGCTATCATGTTTTCAATAGCAAAGCTACCTCTCATCTTGCATATGTATTGACAAATTACCTTGTTATCAGTCTTCAACAGTAAATTAAGGTATTTTAACTAAAATAAGATTACATTAACGTTACCATCAATCCAAAAGTGTGCCACACTTTATTATAAGAGTGGACTCCATGATACAACTGATACAAGTTGTGCAGTTTCGTGATTTATGTACCCAGACAGCACAGGATATCCTATGGATGTCCGTTTTATGTCCACTTCTTCTCGGGATGTCCATGGACCTTATAAAGATATCCATAGGATATATATTTGTGGACATTCTAGGAATATCCCAAAATGGACAAGTTTGTATATCTATATGCTATCTTTCTATCCCAACGTCATCTGCATGTAATTCCGATCCCGATCTCTTTCTGTTTCCTTCTATGGCCGGGCAGGCCGGGATCTCACGTTGATCACGTCGAAAATTATACGTTATTTATATCAAAGGTAATCCTTTTTCTTTTTTTACATCTAAAAATCGTATTGTGTGCCATTGGCTCTATATTATTATAATGATATATAAGAGTTAGATCCTTTTAACCTATTAAAATTTATATATATGCAGTTTCCACAATCAAGATTGAATAACCTCAATCATGGCAAAATTGTTTACACGACCGTTACTTCTGTAGTAACTTACGATAATTTCTCTGCGTAAACGGGGTTTTGTAGTAAATTTATAATTCACTCCGGGTAAATGAGTAAATTACTACAGAAGTAACGCTATCACGTTACCTAACCTAACCTAAACGTAGTAAATTTCACAGTTCAGTCAGAATTATATTTTGTACCACAACATCTGCGTTACTCAAGAGAGTAGCTTGCTGAACAACATCAAATATATAATTAAAACGCATAAGTAGTCTAAATTCGTCTGAAAATGGATTTATATTTGTAAATTCTTATGTGTATTGTCGGTGCTTTATACAGGGTATCTCTAAAGTCTGACCCAGCGCCCTGGATCTCGGAAACGGCTTTAGATATGGAAAAATGTTTCAGATAAAAGTTGTAGGATATAAAGGGGGCAGATGATGAAAATATGGACTTGACCTCGAATGACCTTTTCCAGGCCAAGTCAATGTGATTAAAGTTTTTTTAAATGGAACCCCCATTTTTTATTACATATTCTTGTAGCCCTTGTCGAGACGTTTTCAAAATACTATAATGAAGCTCTCTTTCATTAAGGACTTCCTAAGATATTTTAAATTTTGTTATGCTACTTTTAATATAAAATATAAAATATCTCGTAAAATATTCATTTTTCGATGACTTTACCTTAATACTTTTTTTACGTAGAATAATGAAAAGAATCGAATAATAATATTAATTTTCACATTTTGCAATATTGCAAAATTAAATATATTTCTACAAAATACAATCAAATAATTTTTTTTACAAAAATCGATTCTTTTTATTATTCTGCGTATAAAAATATAAAGTTATCGAAAAGTGAATACTTTACGAGATATTTCATATTTTATATTAAAAATATCATAACAAAATTTAAAATATCTCAGGAAATTCTTAATAAAAGAGAGCTTTATTATAGTGTTTTGAAAACGTCTTGACAAGGGCAAGAATATGCAATAAAAAATGGGATATTCTATTTAAGAAAACATGGATCACATTGACCTGGCCTTGAAAAACTCGCTCAAAGTCAATTTCATATTTTTATCATCTGTCCCCCTTAATATACTACAACTTTTATCTAAAATATTTTTCCATATCTAAAGCTGTTTCTGAGATCCATGGGGCTGGGTCAGACTTTAGAGATACCCTGTATAATAACTATAACTATAGTTATATTTTAAATATATAATTATGTCTATATTATGTTTTTTTTTTTATTTAGAAAGTGCTCTACTGTGTAAAGCAGCGGAAAATTGAAAAGAAGTTGAGCAAGTCATTAAAACTTGGCTAAGACGTGCAAAAGAAAGGGAAGGGAAAGAAGCAAAATAAAATAAAACATATTCTTCATTGTAAACATTTGCATTTGCACGTGCAATTTGTGAATTTATTTCATTTTTGCTCATTTTGAATCATTTTTGTTTTTAAACAATGTAAAAGTGTGAATTTGTAGTAAAATTTCTAAAAAATCTGAGAATTTTTTTTACAAAATTTGAGTAAACAACCTTATTAAAATTTCAACATTAATTTTTGTAACTATTTTGTACAAATTGCTGTTTTCTTTAATCAATTTGCAATACGCGTGTGCAATACGTTTAACAATGTGTGTATGTGTGTGTGGATACATACATATATACATACATATATGTATATATTTTATATAATTTTTAAAATAAATATATTATTATAAAATATTTATATATTTTATTGTTTTTACCCTTTTAATGTAAATTACAATTCTGGATGTTTCCTTTTATCATGTCCATAGGACGTCCATCGGATATCCTGTGGACATGTTTTAGAGATATAAGCATGTCCACTAATTTTATAAACAGATATACTATGGATGTCCATAAAATGTCCAAAGGACGTTAAACGGATGGCCTATGGACATCCTCAATATCCTTAAAGGACGTCTTATGGATGTCCATCGGATATCCGTGTACTGTCTGGGTATCGTTCTTATATCCACTGTTCATCATATTTTACTTACGAGAAACGGATCCTATCGGATGCCATCTATCGGAGGATCCGACATTTGCATATTCTTTTAATTTTAAAATGACCTCACTTCTTAGCAATATGTTGGCAAGATGAACGCAAGATGAAAGTAGTTTGATAGAGCAACTCTTGTCCGTATCTTGCTATCAACTTACTGAAATGTTTATATGTGTTACAAAGACTGTGTGTTGCCCGAAAATTGCTATTGTTGTGAGCGCACAACGTTATAATGATTAATTAATGTACTTGGCAACACCGAGTTGCCTCCTATAAGTAATCCGACCCTAGCGACAAAAGTCGAATCTGACATCCGCCGAAAAACCTGACGATTGCATCGGACAATCGATCATCCGATGCAAACCGACACCGGAACCAGGAGCGTTCAACTCCGGAACCACCGAAAGCGCTGATGCAAAGGTCAGCGTAAAGCGCTGACAACGAGAAGTCCACGCTAACTCGGGAGCCCCCGAGTTAGCAACAGAATGTCGGATCCGATATTATAAATACCGCCGAATAGAAGGATCGGGCGGGCAGTCGCTAATCAATATCTAAGCGTTTACGTGCGTCACAATAACTGTCACATTAATCCTTATAATCGTTAAGCGACTCAAGTATAACGCGACAATTGTTAACTTGACACAAGAAATATATTTCAATTAGTTCATTAAACACAGTGCGACGAGTTAATTCTTTCTCCGACCCGGAATTCCCGAATCCTGTGCCGACCCTGAGCACCAACTTCCGGTTACGGCACAACACTATTGTATCAAGTAGAAAATGATTGCCATTTGTTTGATGACAATGCTTTAGGAATATTTGTTCACTTATATATATTGCCAGTTTTAATTTATATACAATTAAATATGGACAAAAATTCACCAAACAAAAAGCAACTCTATTTACAATTATGTGACTCATATTTGTCATGGCATGCTCTATTATCTGGGCATATTAATAATATTTCGAAGAAATAATTTGTGAACAAAATTTTTTAATTCCTTAACGTACCTAATATATTTTTTAAATTACACGGGAATCTCGCAAACCTGAAAATATGATAAAACCTTATACACACATAGAGGGGAAGGGGGGAGCGGGGATAAATGAATTGATAGATAATTGCTCGCCCAGACGGTAACTCATGGGCGGCGCACGAATCGATCGATCGCTCTAGCCCAGACAGCACACGGATATCCGATGGGCCGTCTGCCCAGGGCCCAGGGTCAGGACTGCCAAGGGCCAAAGAATTGTACGTAAAAAGTCACTCTAAAATTAATATATATTATTCGGACAAGCAAGATCCAGTCCTGACCGATTACGGCGTTTTCCCTTGTTTGATTGTATATCTTACACGGTCGTATAATTTCATACTTATTGTTTATATACGTCGCCGAAAAAGACGTTCTTCCTTATAACTAATGTTGCGAAAAAGTATCACCACATGCCTCAGTGGTCGAATTGGTGAGAGGCCCGTCACGGAATGAGGGAGGTCCAGGTTCGAATCCTGGCTGGGGTGTTATTTTTTCGCAACATTTTTCCTTTATATTCTCAGTATCCTATCCTATATGTATATGTATATATATATATATAGATATATCATATCGTTTAATCCGAATTTCTTGTGTATGTTTTAATATGATTAAATTGATATCAATTTAATCGTGTGACTGTATCGTTCTGGCTTTGGTTGAGACTGCGTTATGTCCGGAAGTAACGGCGCGTGGTCTGCCAAGGGCCAAATAATTGTACGTAAAAAGTCACTCTAAAATTAATATATATTATTCGGACAAGCAAGATCCAGTCCTGACCGATTACGGCGTTTTCCCTTGTTTGATTGTATATCTTACACGGTCGTAGAAAGTTGGGTGTTGCGTCTGCAACAGTTTAAGTATAAAGTAGTGTACGAGAAAGGGAAAACAAACATAGCGGATGCATTGTCGAGATTAAGTGCAGAGGAAAAGAAAATAGGAACTAGAAATCAAGGCATAAATGAAGAATATGTACCCACTCGGCATGTTATGTTGCTGAAATATTGAAATATTCGGAAATAATGCAGAAATATTTCATTAACATTTCATTTGTAACTATGCATCTAAAATATTTCAAAAATGTACCTGCACCATGTTTTTTGTAATATTGCATTAACAATATGTCTGAAATCTTTCAGAAAGTTGTTTATAATATTTGTAAGTTTCTGTAATATTGCAAAAAAAATGTAGCAGATGCAATATTTCAGAAACATTTCTAAAGTATTATAAAAATATTATTACGTTTACTTTGCAGGAATAATATTTCTGTAACATATCAAACGCAACATTGCATTTAAAATATTTGTAAAAAATTTCTGAAAGATTGCGTCGGTACTAAAAAATTGAATTGCAGGCAGTGAATTTTCTACAATATTGCGGGAGAAATATTGCAGATGTAATGGTTTAGAAACATTTCTGATACATGATAAAACTATTATTACGTTTGCATTGCACGCGTTATATTTTTGAATGTTTCACATACAACATTGCATTTGTAATATTTCCGAAAAGTTGCTGACAGACTTTAGAACTTATAAAAAATTAAATTTATTATTATATAATTATTGCATTTTTTCTCTTTTATTAAGAATTTTCTGATATTCCAAATTTTGTCATATGGAATTTTTAATATAAAATATAAAATATAAAATATTTAATAATATTTAATATAAAATAATATTCGACGCTGACTGGCAAAAAAGATTTATTCGTATATCTGTATTGTTAATATTGTTATGCGACAGCTTTATGCTGATTAAAATAAGCAAATATAAGAAAGAAAGAAGCGTCAGAGTCAGAGGATTACCACTACCCTGTTCGATCATCGATGTCAAGCGACAAGGCGCCGCCGGTATACTACTTGGATGGGTGACCGGCTGAGAGAGCGGATTTCTTCGGACAAACGCGTGACGGCTATACGCACATATACGGCTTAATATATTTTTTTTTGTTCCGGTAATAAAATATTTTATTTTTCACATATCAACAAATAGTTTTTGCGTCAGTAAGAAAATTTTGTTTGCTAATACGAAACATTTTTCTCAGTGTAAAATGTATTTGAAATATCTCTGAAGTGTTTCTGCAATATTTCGTAGATATATTTGAGAAATATTTTATAATATTACCAAATCTTGCCGAAATCTTTCAGCATGGTCGCATTTGAAATAATTGCGGACATTGAAACATTGCCGAAATGATGTAGAAACGGTCGTGAAATATTTCTGAAATATTAATGAAAGATGTAATATTTCAAATGGAATTTTGCAGAAATGTTTCTGAAATATTACATGCCGAGTGGGTATATTGGGTGACGAAAGAAGCCGTGCCGAAAGCAATGACGTTGGAAGAGATAGAATATGAGTCGGGGAAAGACCGGGTTTTAGAAGACGTAAGAGAAGCGATAAAAACGGGAGATTGGAGTAGGCTAGAAAAATCTAGATTTAGGATACTAAAAAACGAATTATGTTGTAACAATAATATTGTTTTAAGGGGAACGCGGATAGTTGTCCTGGAATCACTGAAACGAGCAACGCTTAAAATAGCGCATGAAGGCCATCCGGGAATAGTGGCCATGAAGAATAGACTAAGAAGCAAAGTCTGGTGGCACGGAATAGATAGAGATGCCGAAAGAACAGTAAAAGCATGTAAGGGATGCCAGCTGGTACAAGATACTGTATCGCGACCACCGTTGAAGCAAAACGAGTTGCCCGCGGGTCCTTGGGAATCGATTGCGATAGATTTAATGGGTCCGTTGCCGACAGGAGAAAATATTTTGGTGGTAACAGACTATTACAGTAGATATTTTGAAGTACAAATTTTAAAAAGTACAACTACAGATAAAGTAATAGAGTCCCTTTTTGAGATATTTGCGAGACACGGATTCCCAAATATTCTAGTCTGCGACAACGGACCGCAATTTGCGAACGAGCGATTTAAAGATTGGTTAAGTGCTAACGGGATTAAAATCGCACATACGGCGCCGTACTGGCCCCAAGCTAACGGAGAAGTAGAAAGACAGAACAGAAGTCTTTTAAAGAGGCTAAAAATTGCGCATGCGGAGAATAGGAATTGACGAGAGAAGATCCAAAAATTTTTACTAATGTATAGATCTACGCCGCATTCGGTTACCGGAGTTACACCCGCAGAATTATTATTTCAAAAAAAAATTAAAAACTAAATTACCGGAAATAGAGCATCAAACGAATTTGGATGAAGAAGTAAGAGAAAGAGATGCCTGGGAAAAGTTAAAGGGTAAAGATTATTATGATAGGAAGAATAGGGTTAGAGAAAGTAATTTGGACGTTGGTGATAAAGTGTTAGTCAGGGGGGAAAAGAGAAATAAGCTTAGTACTAATTTTAGAGTCACTCATTATCCCGAATACACTACAAATGCAATCCAATTTCTTAGGAATGGTGAGGAGAACCTTAAATTTTGCATCGCGCATTGTACGGCCAACACTGTCACTGAGACCCTTAACATACGGAATAGTGATAAATTTCAGAGGATCCCTGGCTACATTGTCACCGCTAGAGCTATTACTGTTATTATGACGTGTCTGCAGCTCGTTAAGCAGACTGAGTTGATATATAGGATTGATTGTGCCAATTGCAACGCTGCATACATTGGTCAAACAAAAAGGCACCTAGAGACACGCATTAAGAAACGAGAAATCTCAGAAATGTTTTTTATTTAAAAATGCGATTGCGCAATCAACCTTCAAAAAGACACTGAAAATCTGCCCGCGAATTACAACCGGGTGATTAGTGTCACTTAGTCTGCACTTTTGTTCTGCTCGTTTCTACCTGTGAACACATCTTGTTATTCGCTTATTGTATCGGTCATTTCAGTATGACTTCGACCGTCACGCTGTACGGATGTGTTCGCAGATATGGCTTGCGACGTTTCTTTGTTCCACGCTGTACTGTTCTTATTTTTTGTCTTGACGCACAGAATATGTAAGCTTCTTATTTTACTCTGTACATTTTTTGCTTTAATTTAATTCAATTTTTTCTAACTTTTTATCTTGTGACTTCTGAACGATTATTTTATCTTATTGGCTATCGGGAGTTTACTTCACTTTTCAGCTTTACGTATGCATGATGTAGTTAGGGCACGATGTCAGCGACGTAACGGATATTCTGTACGCGGTTTTTGAGGATGTATGGCTTGATTAATTTTATCACTTGAGAAGGACCGAAATTACGGTCGAAACGTTGTGATTTTGAAATATATTAATTATTTGGCCAGTTGAGTCGAACAAAAACGACTTCTGTTTTGAATTTATTTACTGGCGAAGGAAGCTACTTGTTTTATTTTTATCTCTTCGTTTATCCTCTTCCTTCTCTTTCTTACTCTACCTATCAATTCCCATACCTTTCCTTCCGTTCTCGCTTCCCCTATCTCTCTTATCATCCTTTCTTTCTCCTCTTTCTTCTTTTTTTGCACATTTCCCTGTACTCCCTCCTCCCTTCTCTATACCTTTCCACCTCTCCTTTTCCTCTCCTCCATTTTCTCAGTTCTCTCCTCACTTCTCTCTTTCTCTCCCTGCATTCTTCATCCCACCACCTTCTTCTGTTCTTGTTAGTCATTCTCCAATTCTCATTTTTATTCTCCTCCATTACTTTTCTTATCCTCAACATTCCTACTTCTATCTCTTCTTGTAGTTCCTTAAGCTTACCTCTCACCCATACTATTAATGGATGATGGTGGTCTGAGTCTACTCTTTCTCCTACTTCCAGTCTTTCCACTTTTTCTCTAACCTCCTCCTCCCCTATAACGTAATCTATAACTGTCTCGCTTTTCTTTCCTGTGTATGTAAATTCACCTTCCTCATCTCCTTTCACCCCTCTATTTAGTATCATCCATCCTCTTTCCTCTATATATTCCAATAACCTTCTACCGTCCCTATTTATTTTCTTGTCTTTTGCTCTTCTCATTCCTCCTCCCATTCTTCCCTCGTCCTCTTCTTCCCACCCTCCTTCCTCACCCGTTCTAGCATTAAAGTCTCCACCTATTATAGTCCTTACCCTCTTTTCCTCCTCTTCCGTCCAATCTTTCAAGCCTTCTAGTTTCCTGTCTATATCATTATTCACATATATTCCTATTATTCTCCAAATTTCCTCTCCTATTCTTATCTTACATTCGATTTTTCCTTCTTCTTCCTCCAACCTTCTTTCTTCATTTACCTCTTCTATTCCTTTCCGTATTCCTAATAACATGCCTCCACTCGCCCTTTCTTTTTTGTTCTTCCTGGTCGCTATCTGCACTCTCTATCTGTATTCGCTTGGGATCTTCTCTTTCACTTTTTCCCATCCCCTCTCATCCAAACATGTCTCCATCATTATCACTACGTCCTATTCCTTTATCCCTTCCCAGAACTCCTTATCCTTGTTTGTTATATCCGCCACGTTCCAGAATGCCACCTTCCAAATCTCCTCCTCCTTCCTGTCTTTATCTGAATATCTCTTCATTCTCCTCCCATTTCCACCATTTTCCTTCTATTTGGATTTTTCCATATCCTACCCTTACTCTCTTACCATTTCCTCTCTCCTGTCTTGCAATGTCTTCTAAATTCCATCTCATCTTCCTCTCCTTCCATGTCAGGTCATCATCTATTCTTATCCCTTTTTCTCTTAATCTTCTTCTCTCCATCATGACCCTTCTTTTCTGTTCCAGTCCCTGTAGTCCTATTACTGTCATTCTTACACCTCCCTCTCCGCCATCTTCAATGACCTTTTTACAGCACACTTCCGCCTCTATTCCTACCACCTTTAGAATTTCTTTAACCTCTTTTTTTACTTCGTTCCTATTTCCCTTTGTTCCTCTTGTAAAAATTAATAATATTTAGATAAAAGTGAATTACGCATTACTAAAAAAATTAGTAATTTGTCAGAAAATTTCTAGTTACGTGAAAATTAGTATTTAGGCGAAAATGAATTAATTTCTTTTGCAAATTGATAATTAGTAGAAATAAATTCTTTATTACTACAATAATTAATAGTTTGTAAAAAAATAAATTATTACTTATTTGAAAATTAATAACTAGTGGGAAATAATTACTAATTTTTTAAATAATAAATAATTAGTTGCAGGTAAATTACTTATTTTAAAAATTATTAATTGGTTTAGAGAGCGAGCTTGGCGTAGCAGACAGCGCACTGGTCTGCTAAAGATCTCAGGTTCGAATCCAGTCCTGGTAGAACCAAAATAAATAAATTGTATCGCTTGTCTCTCCTTCTCGACGGAATGATAGCCCGTCAGAAGTATCCCTTGCCTCGAAACCCCCTCTACCTTGCCGTTCGGATTCGGCGTTAAACTGTAGGTCCCATGTGCTTGTGTACAACCTGCGTGCGTACCACAAGCACATGACTTTGGGCCCTTCGGGGGAGGTCTAGGTCCGACTCGGACTGTTGCGCCATTGAAATGAAATGAAATTATTTGGTTTAATATAAATAATTTAATTATTGCATTAAAAAAATAATGGTTTAAAAAAATGTTTATGTTAATAAATAGAAATAATTGTTTGTTCCGCCAATAATGATTAAACAGAAAATGTTTATTATTCTCGACAACAATTGGCAATCAGTGTATGAAAAACGACTTTAGAACGTTTTGACCCTCAGGACTGGGTTCTTATCAAGCAATCTGAATAACAAACAATTCGGTGTAACCATAATTTGGTCAACGAGATAAAATAAATTTTCAAAGATATAAAAAGCGATACCTAATAAATCAAATCTTTGTCCTGACTTACACATCTGGTGTTTACGAAAATTTAACAGAAATGATCATAAGTTAATTGCTGGAAAAAACAAAATTGATAAGCGAAGTACAAAAGCGTATTAAATTAAAAAAGAGGAAAAGGTTTTTTATATATAATAAGTCGGTGATGACTCTCAGAATACATTATATCTTGAGAGTGTGACCGCCATGAAGGGGTGCTATCATTAACGAGCACAGAAGGATTTCAGAGCAAGTCACCATCGTGGAACGACGACCTGTATGTGTCCACATAATGGAGTTTATCCACATAATCTCGTTGACCAAATTATTGTTACTCCGAATTGTTTGTCATTCAAATTGCTCGATAAAGACCCAATCCTGAGGGTCGAAACGTCGTAAAGTCGGTTCTCATACACTGGTTGCCAATTGTTGTCGAGAATAATAAACAATATATATATATATATATTGTATATATATTTGGACGAAGCGCCGTCCCGATTAATAATCACTAAGATTTATTTATTTATTTTGTTGTTGTTGTTTATTATTTATTTTTTTAAATATTTTTTATTCAAACTTTAATTTTATTTTAACAGCATTTAATGTGTAATTTTCTTGCTTTACAATAAATTATCTAAAGAGCGCCGGCTTTTATTGCCTCTTTCCCTGTTTGATAAATTATCTTCTTCTCCGTCCTTGGTCTCCTCGTTGCTTCGTCTGCGTTGCAACTTCTCTCCTTCCTATCTGGCCGAAATCAGAAGCCTCCGTCTGCGTCGATGTCTCTTGAAACTCCGCCTGATACGTCTGCGTCCCCTCGGTGGATCTCCTTATAGGTGACAACGGGGGTGGAGATATGAGGGGAGGAAGGACCCACAGGTTCGGCGGCGTTGATCCTCCGGAATCCGGCGTCGATGTCCCTACCTCGAAGGGCCGTTTCTTCTTCGGTGGTGTAGAAGTCACAGATGTTGGGCGACTTATGCCGAGGATTGGCGAGGAGCCAGAGACAGGGCGTCTGGCGCCGAGAGTCGGCAAGGGCCGAGAGGTCGAACGACCTGCGCCGGGAGTCAACGAAGAGCGGCTAGCGCCTGAAGTCGGAGGAGTGCCGGAGGCTGGGCGACTGGCGCCAGTGGCGCCGGGAGTAGGGCGCCTTGCGCCGGGAGTAGGGCGCCTTGCGCCGGCTGATGACGGCTTTGAGCCGTGAGCCAGGTTTCCTGCGCCGATAGCTGGGCAGCTAGCGCCTGGAGGAGGCGTCTGAGCGCCTACCATGGAGCGACTAGCGCCTGGGGCTGCGGCTGGCGCAACCTTCTTCCTCTTGACCGCGAAGATCTGGTCAAGAGGAAGAGGGCGAATCTTGCGCCTCTTGGTAATTCCTTCCTCGTCGAGACGAGGAGGAATTTTAGTTTAAAAAATGCGAGGCGTATTTGATCCTTTATGTGTATCGAAAGGTCAATTCGCCGAGTCGCCGAATTTCCGTAAATTCGGTCGCCTTTATATTTACATCGTGGTTGCATTTTAAATACGAGTTTGTCATCTATCTATGGGAGACTTTTTGCGAAACTTGGTTGCTAGGAGACGCGAGTCCTGTCAAACAAGCCGGAGTAACTGTGGCTTGACAGAATGTATCGATCGTTTTAACCTGTCAACGCGTCATATCGTGAATCGAACTCTCCGCTACTTCCAGTAGTGCGATTCTGTAACTCGTTATGCGTCGTTATGTGCTCATAACGACAGTTGCGCAGCTTTTTTCACATATAGTATACCTGCGCAACGACAACATAACGATACCGACACTGTCGTTAAGAGTTACAGAATAGGGGTACAGGGCTGCGTTCGAAAACGTCACCCGAGTGCACATGAGTATACTCCCTTCTCTTTCTATCTCAGCGAGTTAGAAGGAGAAGGGAGTATACCCGTGTATACCCGGGTGACGTTTCCGAACGCAGCCCTGGTGGCTGACGACGGCTGCCACATATATATATATATATATATTTAAAATTTATAAATATATAAAAATTGTCAATATGATTAAATAAATATTAATAAACATAAAAATTAAAATAATAATCAAACAAAGGGCTTGCGAACCAGCAGGATGTTTATGCTATCGTGTATATATATTTCGAAAAATGACACAAACGTTTCGGCCATAACTGTGGCCTTCTTCAGTGTAATAAATAAATAGTCGTTAAAATTTAAAACATACCCCCCTACAGTAATAAAAACGCCCTTCGCTTACAAAATCAGATTATAAATCCCCTTACAACAATTCAAACGCCATTCGCTTACATCGTCCTTACAATTGTCGTCTCACGTCCGATAACGGCTCGTCGACGTAACATCGTGTCTGGTTATTAATACGAGCCTTCCCTGAGTCGATCGAGAAAGAATACGTCTCTAATTTGTCCACACATTGCGTTGGTAAGGAGGGACTGAGGTTGAAAATCCTTATCCTTAGAAGTGAAATGAAATATCTAATTTGAAGTTGAATTCAACGTATACACTCAATTCTTAAGTACCTTCAACCGTAGAAACGCTCCTCGAGAGACCCATGTTTGGCTGTGTTCGGTCAGATGTCAAATGCGAGAGTCAGAGCATTATCGAGAGGAACATGTGGAGGGGACTGCGTATGGTAGGGGAACGAAACCTTGGTGGGAATCAGCAAGGCGGGAGAGCGTTAAGAATCGGGAGATACGCTTCTGGCAATAATTCCGTGTCACTATGTTTATTAAGACCCTCACTCTGTCTTTTAATATGCAGCATTTCAGAGATAAGACGTTTATTATATATGGGTTCATTATCTAAGATTTTTACTCCTTCCCAATCTAATCTGTGATCCGTTTTGAGGCGATGTTCGGTAATGACTGAAGGAGATCCGCTTCTCTTCATAATGTCGGATTTATGCTCTTTAATCCTGGTTTTAAGCTGTCTTTTCGATTGCCCTACATAAGTGGCCTCACAATCAACACAACTTATCTTATACACTATTCCACAGTGTGCCGATTTTTCTAATATATCCTTACCCGTCGTGATAAACTTGTTCAACTTGAACGGAATCGTGAAAGCCGGGCGGAAATTAATTTTTTTGGCTAACGTTGTAAAGCCATCCGAAATAGATTTTATATACGGAATAGTAAAATTCGAAGTCTTAACAGATTGACTGTTAGGTTGTGTATTGTGAGCAAGGAATTTAATCCTTCTTCTGATCGTAGAAAAAATAAAGCCAAGCGGATATCCGTTATTAAGTAATATGTTAATCGTATCTTCTAAATTTTTCTTATGAAACTGCGGGTGGGACAGAGAGATGATCTTATCTGTGAGACCGTATATTACGCCTCTTTTGTGACAAAGGGGATGGTTCGAATTGAAATTTAAATATCTGCCAGAGTAAGTAGGTTTGTGGAAATGGTCGAAAATAATCCTCTCATCCTCTATTACAATGGTGACATCCAAGAAATTAAGTCTGCCCTCCCGTCCGATTTCACACGTAAATTGCAACCGTTCATGCAAGGAGTTAAAGATCTCCAATGTATTCTCGATCTCATTACATGGGGCATCCATTGCAATGTCATCAACATATCGAAAATAAAATTGTGGAACGTAATTGAGTTGTGAGATTGCAACCTGCTCTAGGTCACACATGACCATGTCCGCCGCTATCGGTGATAGGGGAGAGCCCATTGGACTGCCAAAAATTTGTTTGTAGAATTTGTTATTAAACGAAAAATATGTCGAGTTGAGAATCAGTCGGATTGCAATTATGAATTCATCAAACGGAATGTCTGTGAGCTTCGAAATCTCACTCCACCTTTTAGTAACACTGTCTACCACCAAGTCTGTTGGAACATTGGTAAACAGTGAAACGACATCCAATGATATTAATGTACAATTGGAGTCGAACGGCGTACCATTTAATTTGTTAATCAAATGGTAGCTATTTTTAATATGGCTAGGAGATTCCGAAACACCTTTAGACAAAATTTCATGTAAACAGCAGGCAAGCATATACAAAGGGCTGTTAATAGATGACACGATTATTCTGAGAGGATTGCCAGGCTTGTGTATTTTAGGCAATCCATAAGCTCTTGGTAGGATGCCGTCCGTACAATTAAGTTTTTTGTACATGGAGTGATCAATATATCCCTTATTCTTCCATCTTGTTATTAGAGAGTGTAACTCACTCGAAAGTTTTTTTACCGGATCTTTTTTAATTACTTCGTAGAAGGAAGTATCCGAGAGTGATAACTCCATGTTCCTTACGTATTCGACCTTGTCCAAAGCCACCGTGACACTGCCTTTATCAGCTCTTGTAAAAAGAATTTCTGGATGTTCCTTAATAAACTTTTTAGTGGAATTAATCCATCCCAAAATCAATTTGTCGTTCTTAGTAACCGTAAGTTTTTTGTTAGCGATTTTATTAAGTAACGATACCGATTCGTTTCTGACCGCCCCTCGAATGGACTCTTGGCATTTGTTAATGTTACCCTCTATGTGCTTAATAAACTCAGTAATCAGTTTAGGCATTTCAAATTCATTAATCGGAACCCCGAACCGTTCCCCCAATTGTAACAGGTAGACAATTTCATCCGGGATTGTGTATGTGCTTAGATTGCGAAACCAACCATGCTGAGGAGAATCTAAAGAAGATTCTTGTTTGAAATTATTAGCCTGAAGAATAACATGACAAACATTCGGCCCCGGGTTGTTAAAAGAAATTTTTTTCCTCGGAATGTCAGAATCCACCGAGTTTGCCTCGTCAGAACAAAAATAATTAATATCACATATCATCGATTTCTTACGTATGTGAGAGCTTTTCGTCAGCCAACTTATTTTTTTGTCAACTCTTTCCTTTCGGCTGTGCCACAGATGACTTTCGACAATTTCCTGGCGAGCAAAGAAGGCATTCCCGATCCCCGGAGGAAATACATTGGAGATCGACTTGTAAACTCTGTACATATCATATCTAACGCACTGTAAGCTTTTGTACGCATCACTCAGTTCGAGCCTTAGAATGGATAGACCGTACCTGTGAGTGATCGTGTTAAGTCTGTTAATGCACTCGTTTTGCACAAGTTTAATGCTACTTTTGGCTCTATTCAAATTTATGTGTGCAGGGATCACATCCAATCTAATGCACGATCTTATAAATCTAATTTTAATTCTCAAAGAGATGCACGCTTTCATTAACTTAATATATTCGTTAAGTAATGAGCAAGAATAATCCCCGAAAAAAGTTCTGATATATTTAAAAAAAGGAACTTTAAAACGCAACATAACGCCCGCGTGAATATAAACAAATTAGTATATAGTGTTCGCTTAGAATAACAATAATCAAACAAAGGGCTTGCGAACCAGCAGGATGTTTATGCTATCGTGTATATATATTTCGAAAAATGACACAAACATGAATTGTTGTAAGGGGATTTATAATCTGATTTTGTAAGCGAAGGGCGTTTTTATTACTGTAGGGGGGTATGTTTTAAATTTTAACGACTATTTATTTATTACACTGAAGAAGGCCACAGTTATGGCCGAAACGTTTGTGTCATTTTTCGAAATATATATACACGATAGCATAAACATCCTGCTGGTTCGCAAGCCCTTTGTTTGATTATTGTTATTCTAAGCGAACACTATATACTAATTTGTTTATAAAAATTAAAATTTGTAAGTATAATGTATAAATAGAAATCCCCGTTTTTGGCCAATACGCTTTTTTATCAGAAAAAAAGTCCTACATTAAAAACATTAACTTTAGCATAGCATAGCATAGTATTTAAATTTAATATTTAAATGCACAATAAGAATTAAATATTAATTATCGAGGAAAAAATTGTAGTTTATATTATAAACTTTATAGTGTTCTTTTTACTCTTGTTAAATTTATAATTTTAGCTATGCATGTTCAAACGGCCAAATCATGAGTGCCAAAAGAGAGATATTGGATTAAAATAGAAACAATTTATTAAACAAACAATACACACGGTTAACGTTTCGACTGTACTTAGTCTTCTTCGGAATGGATTACTATAAAAGAAGAAAATAAATATCAAAAAACATGATAACGTGTTTAAGTTAACGTATTAAAACGTTAAACAATCTCCTAATAATATAAATAAAATTAACAATCTAATTAAATCACAAATATTCTAACGCCAGAATAATCGAATAAAACCATGACAACACATCCCCCCCTCCCTCTGATTAGCCTTTCTTTCGCTTCCCAGTAATAATTACCCGAATCCTGGGGTTTGGACGTAACACTATATCTATGTAAAGTTTCATTAAAATCAGAATTTGTCACTTCACAGGATTTCCTTATTAGTTGTGATTAATTAGTTGTGACTTATATTTTTGTGTGCTATAATCCTGAAAGAAAATTCTTGGTCTCTTGATGATTTTTAGAATAAAAGAATTCTCTACTTCAAGAAATATCTTATTCTAAAAAATATTATTCTAAATATTATTCTTATTCTAAACAACTTTTTGTTAATTATTTAGTTGGTAAATATACCGAATAGGGAAGTCCGCCCCGATGACCTTGACCTTGACATATGTTGTCAAGGTCATGACCCTGAACAACATTCCAAAGGTTTTAGCCGTCGCTCGTTATTTGTTAAAAAGTTTGAAAAATATAGCAGTTATTTTGAGTATTGAAAGGCATAAACGACTATGTATGTAGAAATAGTACATGTATGAACGAAGGAAAGTCATTTAAAGTAGTGAATTGTTAATATATTGAACAGTCTTTTTGTTAAAGCGAGTTAAAAAGTCACTCATGTAAATGCATTATGAAATTTTGCGTTGTGATATTTACTGAGTAAGATTATTCTGGAGACTGAATACTTGTACGAATAAATAGTTACTAACAGTAGTAATGTCCTTCATATATGTATACCAAGAGTGTTCAGAGTGTTTACAAAATTTGACACACAATCAAATACGTAGTATGCTCTACTTTAACGGGATAGAAGTACACATGTAAGCGGGAGAGGGGCAGCCGGCCCGAACCTCGGTTTACGTAGATGAACAGCATTGTACTCTTCACGCAAAACGAAGTTCACCCTACTCCACTCCACCCCTGCATTCAGGGCAAAACAAGGTCTATCATTGTACGGTTGAGGTTTTCAACTTTTCACGCAAACCAACATCCACCTCCCACCCACCCCTGCTTGCGGGGGAGGGGCGATAGCCTCTCCTCCGCCTACATGTGTACTGTCTATACACACATCAGCAAATTATTTCCCTTAATATGCCTTTCAACACTCAAAATAACTGCTATATTTTTTAAACTTTTTTTGTTAATAACTTTTTAACAAATAACAAAAAACCTTCGGAATGTTTTTCAGGATCATGAACTTGACAACATATGTCAAGGTCAAGGTCATCGGGGCGGGCTCCCCTATTCGGTACCTATATTTACCATTTATTTAATTTTAATCGAGAACAAAAGTAATATTCAGGTGTAATAAAGTTAAACTACATTTGCACCAAGCCTTTCTTTCTCCTTTGAGCCGATCTACATGTACATAGATCAATTGTAGAAAATGTAAAGAGACTTATAAAGAAAGAAGCTTAATACAAATGCAATTCTATTTATTATACTGAAACTGGATAGCATGTTTGCTCTCTATTATACTTATATACATTTTTTTTAGATGTTAATATAAAAAACTGCATGAGATTAATAATAAAATTAAATCTAATCTTGTCAAATAAAAATTCTTTTAAAATTAGTAAGAAAATATGCATATTTCAAAAAAGATGTTTAATTTAATGCTTTATATATGCGAATAAATTATTTTCTTTACCGAGGGTTCTTTGAGAAACTGCCACCAGTATAGTAAACAGTAGTATCGAGAGTTCCAAAGGAACTTTCAATGGGGTAATAGTACAGGGAGCAATCCGGTATGCACCCACAAGGTGCTTTTTCTATACTATCTGTCGTCTTTGGTAGATTTTGGTTCATCTCTGGCCATGAAGTATCAGAAAATGCTGTAAAATAATAAAAATACATATGAAACAAAATATGTATTTATAACTTACATTAATTGAAATTCTTGATTCTTTGCTTCAATTTGCTATGTGGCTGTTTTATATAGTAGTTTTGAATATTTTGATATCTTGATAATCAAATATTTTAAATTGGTTCCACTTCGAAAAGTCAAAACAGCATTTGAATTATTTAAGTAATTTGGATAATTTGTGAAACAAATCTTATTTATATATAAAAAAAAGAAAACAACTGAATCAGATATGAAGTATATTTTTGCCAGAAAAGGAAAGAGTAAAAAACTTATGAAAAAGCATTCAATAATTATACAGAAAGAGGGCAATCTCACCGATTTCAACGACCTTGACACATGTTGTCACAGACGTGATCCTGAGTAACTTTTCCTTACTTAATCGGCGGTCATTATTTATTTAAAAGTTATGAACAAATGTAATTTTAAATTAAAAGAGGCTACCGCCCCTCCTTCGCAGGCGGGGGTGGGTGGAGGTGGACCTCGGTTCGCGTGGAAAGTTGAAAATCCGATTCGTACAATGATAGACCTTGTTTGCCCTATAAGCAGGCCAGGGTGGGGTAAACTTCGCTTCAATGTAATTAAAAGTCTGTGGCGGCATCTATAAATCAGTGGTCAATGGACGAACGCACAAGATGGATTTGCGAATGCCGATAGCGTGACCTTCCACCATGTTTGAGATTTTGAGATGACGAAGCAGTCTAGCTCTGACCGTTAGATATTCAAGTAGCTGTGATATTAAGAATAAAAGCATACATATTTATTAACCGTAATTCTTAGTTCTGTACTCATAACCCGCCACAGGGAATAATTTGGTGACCCCGACGTGATTTCCGCGAGAGATGTCTTTGGTCCACCGAAGTCCGACGCGTTCCAACCAGGATCCTGAAAACGCCGAGGGATTCTACGGAGAACAGGCACGGGCAGATGCGGCCTCAGAGCGGCGACCTGGCGGGGGCCTTGCCGCATACGAAGCGCAGCCAGAAGTGAACCAACTGCATCCCGCAACGCAAGGGTCATGGATAAGCTCAGCTAAGTAGATCAAGCTGCCGCAGCTTTTCTGGCGAGAGATTCTGACGTATTGGTTCCAGGTAATCGAAGCAACGTTTGCGCTGAACCGAATAACGGGAGACGACACCAAATATCGGTATGTGCTAATCCATCTGGATCCCGCTATAGAACCATTTGTGGCCAATATTATGAATAATCCGCCGCGCAAAGGAAAATACGAAGCGCTTAAAAGACTTAGAATCGTTTGGCAAGTCGCAAGAATCAAAATTAAGAAAACTGTTGCGAGGACAGGAGCTGAGTAACAAGAAACTTTCCCATTTTCTGCAACGTCTGCGCAACTTGGCAGGAAGCCAATGCACAGAAAATGTTTTGCGTACCTTGTTCCTTGAACAAATTCAATAAGCCAGGTAGAGGATTTGAGTCAGCTGGCGTTACAGGCAGATCGGATCATCGGGGTTATAAGGCCACAGGGTCAATTGCTTGAGATTCAGCAAGCGAACAGCGGCGCCAGCAGTCCGAGCAATTCCCTCGAAACTCAGGTGCAGGAATTCAGGCAAATGGTGCAGAAATTAAGCACGGAGGTCCGTAGAAAGAGATCTAGACAGCGTAACAGAGGCAGCGATACTCTCGAGTCAATTCCAAAAGTCAAGAGAACGCAGTAAATCCGTGAGTAGGCAACCGCATAATGATGACTATTGTTATTATCACAATAGGTTCGAAAAGGAGTCATATAAATGCACTTGAACCATGCACTTGGAAGAAGGATGCAAAAAGTCAGGAAAATTAGGATCGCCAGCGCGAATTGAGGCGGCCGTGGCAGGCAACGAAAAGCAGTCGCGCCTCGTGATGTTCGATAAGAATACCAGAGCTTCCTTTTTAATTAATACCGGATCCGACATATTCGTTCTGCCAAAAAATTGGACCGGAAAACAAAGTAAGGCTACTAGTCTTAAGTTGTATGCAGCGAACGGGTCAGTAATTAAGTGCTACGGAGAGAGAAGACTGGAGCTTAACCTGGGGCTTAGGCGAAACTGTGACTCGACATTTATAGTAGCTAATGTGTTCCAGCCAATTATAGGCGCTGATTTTTTATGTCACTATGATCTCTTAGTTGATATAAAAAACAAAAAGCTAATTAATCGAATTACAGGCCTGAAGACCCAGGGGCGCATAGCCAGTATTAGTACGCAGTCGATATCTACGCTCAAACGGGATGCTCGCTACCGTAAGATCTTGGAAGAGTACATAGAGATTACTCGACCAGGGAAAAGAGAGATGATCAAGCACGACGTAAAACATTATATAGTTACGCGAGGCCCACCCGTCGTAGATAGGATAAGAAGATTGTCGCCCAGAAGATATCTCTTACGAAAAAGTAGTACTAGCAATCAGTACTCAGTACTGAGTGATCAGTACTTGTAGTATTGAGAGTATTAGTATGTTAATACTCATGAATACTGCAGAATGGTCAGTACTGTGTCTGTCAGTGCTTACAGTACTGGCAGTACTACAAGCAATAATACTCATTAGTACTTCAAAGTATTGAAGTGGTCAGTACTTTATCAGATTAATATTCGGAGTACTATCATGATAGTACTGCCAGTACTGTAAGAACTAATAGGCACATACAGTACTGACCATTTTGCAATATTCATGAGTATTAACATACTAATACTGTCAATACTACGAGTACTGATTGCTAGTACTACTTTTTCGTAACGTATCTTGGAAATATTAAATTAATAAAATACTAAATTAACACACTAAACTATCAATATGACGTTATTTTGATATCATCTTGACTTTTTGTTCTACTTGGATAGTACTGCGCAAGTAGGGTAGAGTGGACTCCCTTGAGCCACGGGGTCCAATGTGACAATGCGAGTTTTCTGTATTAACGTTCTGCAAAATAGTGACGGTGGGTATGAAAACTTTTGTTTTCAAAACATATATAACTTCCATCAAAAAATTATGCCAAAATAAGCATATATGTATACTTTAGTTAAAGGCAGATATGTAATTGGAGCCTTGCAAAGTAAATTTTTACTTGTCATAACTTTTTGATATGTATAATATGAATTTCTAGGGATTCTACAATTAAAAAAAATTCATAAGACGTTCGTCGGGATCTAGGTTCAATACCAACGTGCGCACAAAAACGTTTGATTGTTCTGTATCTGAAATATTTACGATAAATAATATCGATGTTCAGTGGGGTCCAATGTGACGCAGGTTGATGGGGTCTTCTGTGCCACGCTTACAGAACTACCTAACCTACCTACGTGACAGCGCGAGTTTCCGTAGTGTGTTTCGATCGCGGAATAGTAAATGTTAGTGCCTGAATTTTCCTATAAAATGAAATAATTTCCATCGATAATCATATCCACTGTCACGTTCTGTTTGTTGTTCGTCCGTTTTTTGGTCAATGCATTTAAGCAATTTACCAGGGATTTGGACAAGTCGTGTGAAGGCTATTATTATTAATGTTGTTATTATTCGGGACCGAAAAGATATCTGAGTTTATAAATTTTGTACCGAAGATCACTTTTATTTATCTGATTATAATGGGGATAATCGATGTCGAAGTCGACAGGAATAGGTTTAAATGGAGGTGCGTTTTGTAGTTGTTGTAATCGCTGGAGGAGGGGAAGAGGATCTTGATTAGAAATTACTGCTTTTTTAATCTGGAACCTAATCCTTTTAATTTGAGTTCGTCTACCTCCCTTTTTCGTCATCTAACCCGAATCCTCGAAAATGAATTTTATAGCTCGCCACACTCTTCGTCAGCGCTCAAAAGCCAATCCGCCACACTCTGCTCGCCACACTCTTCGTCAGCGCTCAGATCGGCAGCGTAAAGGCCAAATTCACTTTCGGGAATTAATTATGATTTCCAAGGATCAACCCCGTAATCGCCACGCTCTCGGCAGCAAGGGTATCTGCTCGCCACACTCTTCGTCAGCGCTCAGAACCAATTGCCACGCACTTTGTCAGCGACAACTGCGAGTCGAATCTTAGAAGTGATCGATTAAGAATTTTAACACGAGATGAGATTCCAGATTTCGAGCTTTTCCTCTTCAAACTTATCTTACCTTTATTCTTAAAATTTAGTACAAGTTATGCGTGAGGCGCAGTCTTAAAATATAAAAGTACAGGGACTAAATCCCAAGATTGAGTTTAAGGAATTGAGTGAGATTTAGGAAAATGATTTAGATCTAAGACTATGTGGCTGAGCAATTGAATGCTAGAGCCGAAGGAATGGCTGAGCAATTGAATGCTAGAGCCGAAGGAATATGTGTAAGGAGCTGAAGTTTAGGACTATCTGGGAGGAGCCGAAGCTCGGAACTATCTAGAAGGAGCCGAAGCTCGGAACTATCTGCTTTCCGCGGCGTTTTTCCGCCCTATTTATACCCGAAAAAGACCGGAATCTCCCGCGCGAGATTCCCGCCATTTCCATCGCGTCTTAAGGGGGGAGGTTTTCTAGAAGCTTCTAGAACATTTTAGAAGCGTAGTTTTGGGCCCCATCTGGCCCCCAGCCCTCCAAGGGTCGTCCGATAAGATAAACATTTACAGGAAACTGAGCGTTCGCTCGGAATTCCGAGCCTAGCGTGCGTCGTTTAAGCGTTCAAAACTTCTAACGTGCGTCGTCGAAAATATAAAATTTCCGTACGTAACACCACACTTTCATTTTCTTTTTTTTTCACCCTTTAGTTACAGATCACATGTAATCGAGTCGCTGTGAGGCAATATTCGTTGATCTCTGCTAGGTTACGACAAAAAATGAGGTTATAGGACTTTGTTTTCAGTTTTCAATTTCTTAGGTCATCTGATGAAACAAATATGACACGATTATTGATAAATTGGTTCTCTAGCACAGTCTTGGTTTTTCCTTTTTCTAGAGAGAAGGGTTAATAGACTACGTGTCACAGGGTACCCTACCTTTCACATTACATGTCACAGTGTACCCTACGCTATGGCTCAATCGACCCCACGCGTGGGGTCCACTGTGACAAACGCAGCATTTCGAAATATCATTATTTTTGCAAAATATTTCTGAAAATTTACTTCTTAAATCATTTACAAACAAAGTTTATTATATTAAACATCGAATAGTCTCATTTATATTATAATGAAGTTATTAAAAATCTATTTAATGTGATTTGAAAAAACGTGGTTCAAGGGTGCCCACTCTCCCCTACTGCGCCTGTACCACACGTTAGTATCCCACGAGTATTCGATAAGTACTAAAAGAGTACTGGAGGGAGTACTGGAGGGAGTACTGGTGGGAGTACTGGAGGGAGTACTGGGGGGAGAGTACTGGAGGGAGTACTGGGGGGAGTACTGGGGGGAGTACTGGAGAAAGTACTGGAGGGCGTACTGGAGGGAGTACACACTAGAGGAAGTACTGAAGGGAGTACTGAATGAGTATTGGATGAGTACTGGGAAGGAGTACTGACGAAGTCAGTATGGTCGAATTTAGTAGTACTTTGAGTACTTATGTCTCCAGTACTTTCACCAATACTTTGTTCAGTATTAAAACCAGTACTACTTTTTCATAAGGGATAAATATGCCAAGACGGAAATCGAACAATGGATCGCTGACGGACGCGACAAGCCAGGAAACGGCCAATGGACTAGTGCCATGCACATGCAGAGGAAAAGGACCGGAGGATGGCGAATATGCGGAGATTATAGGGGAGTTAATAAAATTGCTAAGCCTGATCAGTATCCTGTGCCAAATATACAAGATTTTTTTGTATTAATTACATGGATGCAAGGTGTTTGAGATCGCGATTTCATCGTAGCGTGCATCGATTTTGTCGCACGAAAAGGCACAATGCGTGTGCCTTCGTTATTTAATAAAATATATAATCCTATGTAATTCTTCGTGCTTTGCATTATAACATGGGCTTTTCCAGGAACATTATTCAATCTATAATTTTCAAGACGTTTCTCGAACGCTGTTTTTATGTCCTTGTGCGATAGAAAAACCCAGGTTATAAACATTGTCGGCGTGACAAACAACAACAATTGCTAACGGCCGGTTACCAATATTTCGTCTCGCGTCGGCACGTTGCGGTGACGTAGGCAGCCGATTGCCAATCGCTTGTCACAATTCGCGCCTCGCGCATGTCAGGTGCGAATCAATGCGCGGCGCTCCCTTTGGCCGTCAATCGCACGTAAAGACCTGAGGTCACCGCCAACGCTTTAAATCTATTGGTGATTGCCGAGAGAAAGCTCGTTTATAAAAGAGCTGGTAAATTTTTACAATTAGGGCCCCACTTCCGATGACCTTGAATTTGACATATATTGTCAAGGACACCCTCCCGAGTAACATGCAAGTGATTTCAGTCGGGGGTCGCTTTTTATTAAAAAGTTATTAACAAATAAAGTTTGAAAAATATAGCAGCTATTTTGAGTATTGGAATCTGTTCTATGTATTTTTGCCCCCCGAATCCAAAACTGTTGATAAAATTTGGGGGTCGCTTGTATTTACTAAGATATTGTGGTAAATATTGACATAAAATCATCATTTTCAAAAGTTAATGACTTTGTGGGGTAGACCTTGCTTCACCTTGCACAGTAAACATAATTCTCGTGTTCTCACAAAAATCATAATGTGTGTGCCCTGCTTTAACGAAAATCACAACTTTTATAAAGCAGGGCATACACACGTGTGTGTGTGCCCTGCTTTAACGAAAATCACAACTTCTATAAAGCAGGGCATACACACGTGTGTGTGTCCTGCTTTAACGAAAATCACAACTTTTATAAAGCAAGGCATACACACGTGTGTGTGTGTGCCCTGCTTTAACGAAAATCACAACTTCTATAAAGCAGGGCATACACACGTGTGTGTGTGTGCCCTGCTTTAACAAAAATCACAACTTCTATAAAGCAGGGCATACACCCCCCAAATTTTATCAACAGTTTTGAATTCGGGGGGCAAAAATACATAGAACAGATTCCAATACTCAAAATAGCTGCTATATTTTTCAAACTTTATTTGTTAATAACTTTTTAATAAAAAGCGACCCCCGACTAAAATCACTTGCATGTTACTCGGGAGGGTGTCCTTGACAATATATGTCAAATTCAAGGTCATCGGAAGTGGGGCCCTAATTGTAATACCAAAGAGCTTGCTTCGACGGAGAGGCTCTCTCTCGCTCGCAGTTCACCCCAAGTAAAACCGCTTTAGTACACCGCGTAGAATTCGCTTTCGTTCGAATACGAATCTTCGCTATCTCGCTTCGCGAACACGCTTTGCTGCTTCTTGCACGCCGTACTCAATTCTGTGCGCGCTTTTGTCACGAGTTATTTGCTGAAAAAAAAAAAAAACGAACTTGTACATATTGTTTGTATTAACTTCATTTGTAATATACTTATTTTAGTGTACTTAGTGACTTTTTGAAGTGTGTTTCCTCGTCCTACGCGCGCTATCACTCGCGTATACGTGCACTCTCGCACACAAGGTATTTAGTACAATCGATTTAAATAGAGCATAATCATCAGATACCAATAGCAGAACAGGATAAGGAGAAGACGGCCATAATAACACCCTTCGGATTGTTCCAGCCTAAAGTCATGCAATTTGGATTACGAAACGCGGCCCAAACCTTTCAACGTTTCATGGATACAGTACTTAGAGGGCTAAAATTTTGTTTCTGTTATATAGATGATGTAATAGTCGCATCGGAAACAGAAGAGGACCACGTGGAGCATCTCCGAGAGATATTTTCTAGGTTCAGACAATACGACCTTACGATTAACATAGACAAATGCAGATTTGGAGAATCTGAAGTCCAATATCTGGGGTATTCGGTATTGGAGGAGGGAACGAAACCCTTGAAAAGCAAAGTCGAGGCCATATTTAACTATAAGAAGCCGGAAACGATGGAAGAACTTCGCAGATTCTTGGAAATGCTCAACTTTTATAGACGTTTTATTCCTAAGGCGGCAGACGTACAGGCTTCGCTTCATGCACTCATAGCTGGTTCAAGGAAGAAGGATAGAGGCCGAATTCAATGGGACCAACCAATCGAACAAGCATTTCATAAATGCAAAGAGCAGTTAGCTCAAGCAGCCTTATTAACACACCCAATCGCGGAAGCACCATTGGTATTGAGCACAGACGCCTCGGAGGTAGCGATCGGAGCGGTCTTGGAGCAGGAATACGAAGGAACTCGACAGCCACTGGGATTCTTTTCCAGGAAATTGACCGAAACACAGCGTAAATA
Source organism: Temnothorax nylanderi (assembly GCF_030848795.1). Classification (NCBI taxonomy): domain Eukaryota; kingdom Metazoa; phylum Arthropoda; class Insecta; order Hymenoptera; family Formicidae; genus Temnothorax; species Temnothorax nylanderi. Next base: position 174,445 of record NW_027249219.1, read on the forward strand.
TAGCGCATATGACAGAGAATTATTGGTGGTATACGAAGGAATAAAATTTTTTAGATATTTAGTTGAAGGACGACAACAATTGACAATTCGTACAGATCAAAAGCCACTTACCTATGCTTTTTTGCAGAATCCGACTAAGGCGTCACTAAGACAGCTACGACAGCTAGACTATATAGCGCAGTTCACAAGATAGAACACATTGCAAGCAAAGAGAACGAAGTCGCGGATGCGCTATCCAGAATTAGCGCCATCGACATGCCCGTAATTGTCAGTACAGAGGAACTGGCTGCCGAGCAACAAGAGGATGAAGAATTACGGACTCTATTGCAATCGCCAGCAGCATCGAAACTAAAGGAATTACGACTGGACAACAGCGAGAAAGTAATTTACTGCGATGTCTCCAGGCAAATCAGGATCTACGTCCCTGCGACATTAAGGAAAAGGATCTTCGATGCAATACATAACCTCGCACACCCGAGTGGCAGAGCTACGAGGAAGACGATTGGACAGCGTTTCATATGGCCCAGTATGAACAGGGACATCGCCAAGTGGGCGAGAACCTGTCTGGCATGCCAGCGCGCAAAGATTCGGCATAACAGGAGGATTCCGGAACATATAGAGGTACCTGAGGAAAGGTTTCAACACATACATTTAGATATTTTAGGACCTCGATCTATCCATATCAAACGGATATAGGTATTGCCTGACGATGATAGATAAATCTCGTTGGCCTGAAGCAGTACCAATAGTGGACACGTCGGCAAATACCGTAGCTACTGCCTTCTTTTCAACATGAGTCGCTAGGTTCAGAACTCCAGCAATTATAACGACCGATCGCGGAGCCCAGTTCAAATCCCTGATATTCGAAGCGCTAGTGAAGCTAATTGGGAGCAGGAGAATTCGTACTACCGCGTACCATCCATAGTCCAACGGGATTATAGAAAGATGGCACCGATCACTTAAAACCGCGATTAAGTGTTATGGAATACAAAATTGGACTGAAATCCTTCCAGTGACATTACTCCGTCTCCGTTCGAGTTACAAAGAGGACATATCAGCATCGACTGCAGAATTAGTATATGGAACGACGCTGCTAGGTGAATATTTCGCGACGGAACTAAGCAGCCGATACCCACAAATATTTATAGAAAAATTTAGGGAGCATATGAAGAAAGTTTGCGCGCAGCCCACAGCGCACCATGTAAAAAGAAGAGCCTTTATGCATAAAGACATGCAGACCTGCACACACGTCTTCTTACGAGTGGACAAGGCGAGGAAACCGCTGGAGCAACCATACGAAGAACCATTTTTAATAATGAAAAGAGTCTCTAATTCTGTTTACAGGATCAATTACAAGGGACAGCCAACGGAGGTCAGTGTGGACCGTCTCAAACCCGCATTCATTGAGATAGCCGAGACAGGTGGCCCCAGCCAAAAACTCGGACGAGCCTCAACCAGGCCCGTCGGGAACCAGAGGCTAGGAACTTGGACGTCGTACCGTCCGATTCGCGACTTGAAGCCAAGTCACTCGGGGGGTGGGGGGGGGGGGGGGGCGGCATCTATAAGTCCGTGGTCGATGGATGAACGCACAAGATGGATTTACGAACGCCGATAGCGTGACCTTCCACCATGTTTGAGATTTTGAGATGACGAAGCAGTCTAGCTCTGACCGTTAGATATTCAAGTAGCTGTGATATTAAGAATAAAGGCATACATATTTATTAACCGTAATTCATAGTTCTGTACTCATAACCCACCACAGGTCTAACCCAACCCAATTGTTGTATGGGTGAAAAACTTTCCACGCGAACCAAGGTCCACCCCCACCCATCTCTGACTGCGAAGGAGGGGCGGTAGCTTATATGTGTACTGTCTATACACACATATCAGTAAATTACTTCCCTTAGCACTGACTTACTTGTAAACTTGTAAAATTTCTCAACCTTTTTTTGTTCATAACTTTTAAATAAGCAGTGACCGCCAATTAAGTTACAAGGAAGAGTTACTCAGGATTACGTCCTTGACAACATATGTCAAGGTCATTGAAATCGGTGAGGTTGTTCTCTTTCTGTATAATTACTATTTATAACACGTTTACACACACATCCATATCTCAAATATACGGTGGCCTGAATATACTTTTTCACCCCGGTCCAAACTCGGATTTAAATCTAATGAATCCATTGCAATCACGACCCGAATTTGGATTTAATATTTTTATTATTCAGGTATCTTAGAAAATTTAAATTGAGTGTTAAATTGAATCTGAATTTAAAGTATCAAATTTACTTGTTATCCGAAAAATCGGATAGCCAGATCCAAACAAACTTCGAAGCTCTACTGGAAACGATTATGTGTGAGTGCTTATTATTATAGTATTATTTATAGGAACATTTCAATACAAAGCGCTAGTGTTTATTTAACATAAATTTATTTAATATAAATAAATATAAACATTTAAAAGATTTGAAAATTAAAAGTACTCAAATTCAAATGTAGATTTATATATGTACTTACGCACACTTACACTTATATTTCTTCAAGCACTGAATATCCCTAAGATTGCATATTCTAGTACCTGAAATAGTAACAACTTTATTATTTATTTGAATGCTCTATATGTACAAAATAAGTTAAAAGCTTTTTTGTATACTTACAAAGGGAGGGTGCGAGGACTGGGAAATGGATTTTAATAAAACTAATTCCTATAATAGTCTTTCACTCGTAGTGAAACATAGTAAAGTGCCGTTTTCGAGAAATACGTGTTTTATTATTTCAAAGTGCAGTAATTTAATCATTGTCTTCAAATTTATTTATAACATTTCAAGCAGCGAATAATAACTATTATTCGATATAATAGTAGTTATTATAATTAAAGTTAATTCTGTGTACTAAAAACATTTTTTAAAGGTAGAGTAAACATTTTCTTTTCTTTTATTTATTATTTCTTGTTAGAATTGTTAAATTTATTTAAATAAAGTAATTTTGCTTAACTATTTTATTATTACTTATGCTGAAAAAAAAAATGTTTACAAAAAGTCGACAGGAATTGAACCCAGTCCGACAGCGTAGCAGTCAAGCATCTTAGCTGCGTTGCTACGCCGCTTCGACGAAAATAAAGTAGTATATTAAAAAAGTGTCGATTTTGGCTCCCAAGCGTAATGTGAATAGACCTTGAAAAATCATTGCTTAAATTGGGTCCTCAAATAACAAGAAATAACAATTATTTGTCCGACAAGTGGTGGGAACATTGCTAAAATGGCTTAAATACAGTAAAAAAATGACATTGATACATATGCGAATAATTTCATTTTTTAACTGTAATTATAATTAAAACCATGATTCTAATCAGAATTGTGAGTACATTCTGCATGTAAAGATCGCGAACTACATTAGCACTAAGCAAGATGCACTACGTGGAAGTACAGTCCGCTTAGCATCCCTTGATAGAGATCAGGAGAACCACATAGGGGTTGCGTGTTGCAACGCGAGAACAACATCACACACACGCACGCACGCATGCACACGCACACGCACGCACACGCACACGCACACGCACACGCACACGCACACGCACACGCACACGCACACGCACACGCACACGCACACGCACACGCACACGCACACGCACACGCACACGCACACGCACACGCACACGCACACGCACACGCACACGCACACGCACACGCACACGCACACGCACACGCACACACACACGCAAACGCACACGCACACGCACACACACACGCAAACGCACACGCACACGCAAACGCGCGCGCACGACAGAGAGGGTCACAGGAATGACGAACTGTGGAGTCCTGATCTCTGTCAAGGGATGCTAAGCGGATCTGTACTTCCACGTAGTGCATCTAGATTAGTGCTAATGTAGTTCGCGATCTTTACATGCAGAATGTACTCACAATTCTGATTAGAATCATGATTTTAATTATTACTATTACGTATGCGGATAATGTCATTTTTTAAGGCTCCTGGATGGTCAGCCGAGAACTCTGCGTTGACGGTGGCGACGTACCGTCGCGGCAGAAATCAGAACCCTCTCCAATGGAGAATTCTGTCCTTTGTGACATGTTGACAACCTATTTTGTTGTGCATGCTATTTCTTTATTATTCGCTCTGTGCTTGTGCTCTAACGTTTAACGTATTCGTGAAAGTCGTAAAATTGACCGAAAAGTAAGATTTGCATGCGGAAGGAACGTTTTCACCTCCTTTCGATAGTCGTTAAACGGCTGTTTTTCCCGTATGTTTAGGCTTCGTTTTATGGCTGTTTGTTTATTGTCGAGGGAAAAGGGTAGTTTTCGGCCAATTTCGGAAGTGTTCTGAAACGATCTATAGTGATGTTTTATTGAAATGTCTTTTTATTTGAAAATGGCATGCACAACAAAATTGGGTGTTTTCCTCGCCTCAATAGTAAGAATCCAATATGGCCGCGGTGACCATCCAGGAGCCTTAACTGCATTTAAGTCATTTTAGCAATGTTTCCACCACTTGTCGGACAAATGATTGTTATTTCCTGTTATTTGAGGACACAACCCATACAGCACAAAATGTTTTCAAAAAATATTTTTGAATATTTCTGTAAAAATATTGCAAGAAACATTTTAAAATAGTTTTAGGAATATTTTAAAATGATTTAAGAACATTTTGTGGTAACATTTTTAAGAATATTTTAAGAATCTTAAAAATATTTATAAAAATGTTCTTTTTTATCACCCAGACAATATTTTCTTAAATATTTGAAATATATTTTTGAAATATTAATTTAAATCTACATATTTTTATTGTTTTATAATCTCGTTCCAAAATATTTAAAAAATATTTTAAATTTATTTATTATTGGCTTTATAACCTTTTTTCAAATATTTTTGAAATATTATGAAATATTCTTAATTAAGAAAGATGCATGGTAGCGCATCTTTCCGTGTTAGTTTGCAATGACGCCACTAGGCGGCGCATAATGGTAAGACTAACTCATAAGTCAGTTGGGTGCTAAAATATAAGCAAGCTGCCGGTGAAGCAAAATCATGACATCCGCGAGACATATCTTTGCCAGCAATACAACGCAAAGCTCACCCAACACTGCTGCGATAATATAGATGTACAAAATAATATTTTCCAAAGTAAGATGTAAAGATGTATATTTTTTAAATATTAAAAAAAATCTTTCAAACGTGAAACAATTATTGCTGATTGAGTTAAACATATTTTATTTTTCGAAGCAATATTTTTAAAAGATTTTACAAATTTTTAAAAAATATTTTGTGCTTTATGGGAAACAATGATTTTTCAAGGTCTATTCACTTTACGCTTGGGGGCCAAAATCGTCACTCTTTTAACATTCTCCTTTCCGCTCGCGAACCGATATATCTGTGTATCTATTTTTTAAGAGCGTTTTTCCCGAAAACTGAGCGTTGCGCACTAGCGCTTCATTATGTTTTACTACTTATAGGAATACGTTTCATTGAAATTCGTTTCCCGTTTCTCGCGCCCTTTTCTTGGTTTGAAAAAATCGATTTTTTTCCTTGCATATTTTGAACGTTTAATGTCTTAAGGGGATCCTATAGCGAAGGCCGAACTTCCTCGATGTCGATAATGTCAACATTTCTAATCCTGTTTTCTATGTTATATATCTATATCTGTCCTTGTCTAACGAGAGGCATCTGTCCTTGTTCGATTGCTGCGCCATCTCTCGCTACACGCAATACTGCTTATCCTATCAACCTGCATGTGCTTTTGCATATATAAAAGTTAAAAGCATGACACTTTTTTTCTAGACTTCTATCGTAGTTGTAATTGCATGATATTGTTTTTCAATGTTTTCCCTAGAGGGCTAGATTCTCATTTTGTATATATAAACTGCAGTATTTTTGTATAACCAAATATTGTCGTCAGTGACAGCTCTATGTGCCCAAATTTTCAATTTTTTTTTCGTTTTGGATGTAAAACCGACCCTAGCCCTCTACATTTTTGTGCGTACTTTAATTCTTTAAAAGAATTTTGCAATTCCGTAAAGCCAATTAAAAATAGTTTGCTTTTAACTAAATGTCGGTAATTACTGCCACTATAGGATCCCCTTAAGAATGAAATCCTAACGCCGTTTTTTGAAATTTGAACAAGTATAGAGGATACAGCGCTTTGTACTGGGCGCTGCACATGCAGGCATGCGGTAGCCTTTTGTGGAGCGGCGCGCAGGTAGAAAGGCGGCTCACCCGAGAATGCGATTCACTCTATCTATAAAGATCTGTCTAATGAAACGTTGCTAAAATGTTGTCTCGGCGGGTTTACCCAAAATAATAACGAAAGTTATAATAACTTAATTTGGAAAATGGCACCAAAAATTTCGAACAGCAGTGCATCGTTGAAATAGCAACTTAACTTATGTAGCAGTTTGTCTAGTTAACGAGGAAGCCACGTCTTTATTAAAAAGAATAAGCACAATGGGAATAACTGGGCGAAATGAAGCGCAATTCACAGCTTCAAGTGACACTCGCCGATTCGGCCAAGCAGACATTTACGCGCAACACGCGACTTGGGAGGTCAGAATTCATCGCCGACTTGCCAAAAATCAATTGGAGGACGAAAATTTGGCTAAGAGGGATTCACTTTTAGGCCTAGAATAGATGATTTGTAAGTTGAAAAAAATCAGTTTTATTGTAGTGTAAACCTGTTGTAAAACTTTAAAAGCTTTTTCCTCGGAACCATGTTTTCAAAATTGGTACTGGTCGAAACTCGAAAGCGACTCAACGATTTAATAGCCGTTTAGACCTACCACAAGTATATAAAATTTTGTAGTCCCTATTGGATGCTTTTTGCAATTTTTAAATTATTTTTTTTTTAGAAAACAAAATGAAAATTTTGGCCAAAAATCGATGTCTTAAGTTTGAAAGTCATTTGATTAAAAATCAAAATTCTAGAAATCCCATCCGATAGGGATTACAAAAATCATGTCATAAATTTTGAGACCCTTTTTGAGTTTTTGTGTTAGATGAATCGCTTGGAAATTCCGCCGGTATCGCAAAACCCTACAAGACATGCAGGGCCTAGGGCGAGGAGCTGTAGGGGAAGTACTTTCCATTACAAATAATAAACGAAAAACAGAAAATGCAATCTAAAATGTGTATTTTCATTTGTGAAAAACCCGATCCTCGTATCTGTTATATTTTCGCCGGAAAAAAATCATGAAGTAGGTATGCTATTTTTTTTTGTCCGAGAAAGGTATATGTCCCCTTAATAATTGTATAAAAAAACATTTAATATTTATTTATTATATATTAATGGTAGAAATAAATGTCCTATTTACTTTATCTAGATAACATATAGCCATTTAAATTGAAATATTTTATCACCTTTTCAAATTTTTGAAATATTGACAAAATGTTGACAAAAATGTTGTACAGCATAATACGAGAAGTATAATATAGCCATAATCTCAAAAATTATTAGCAAACATAATAATATCTAGTAAATAACCATTCAAAACATAATTTGTATTAGATATCTACTGGATATTCTCGATAGATCCCAGACGTATGTCCCAAATCGGGATATACATATTGTTGCGTGCATGCTGCCCGGTATGCTCTCGAACTCCGAGCTGAAGCGTGCAACAAGCCGTCTTTCCGTCAAGATGCGAAACGTCCTTATGCCCGTTCTAGACTGGAGGATGATCCTACTCTCGGCTCATCCTCCTTTCTATAGTGTACGTGACATAAACTATACATAAACTCTAGATTTTTACCCGTCTACACTAGAGCCATAAGTAGGATCATCCTCCAGTCTAGAACGGGGATTAGCAACGAGCTGTATTGATTGATTTTAAACAACAACTGACGGATTTTGTCTTGAGCTGCTGGACCGTTCGGACGTGTGTCCGCGCTCTTCTGTATCGCGACGATAATAAACGCTGATATTGTTTTCCTATTAAACCGCAGTGTTTCCTTTATTTCCGCGAGCGTCGGGAGTGCGAGCGCGTGAGTGTCTGTGCGTGATTGAGCGACGCGGCCAGCGCAACATTTTGGGGACTCGTCCGGGATACAAGAGACGAGCTGCGCTAATTAAGACGAGATGGCTTCGACCGCTCCCACAAGAAAACGGCTCCGGACAGCGACTCCACAATCGGACGCTCCGGAGATGACGGCGGAAGTGATTACACTGCAGGCGGTGATGCAGGAGATCCGTGAGATGCGCGCGGAGCGCATGCAGAGGCAAGCCGAGTTCGCGGCGATGATACAGCAGCGCGATGACGAGTTTTATCATATTTAGGAGAGGATTTCAGAGCTAAGACCCTCCAATAATTTTCCTTCGGGCAAAATCGCGAGCGGCGCGGTGCGAGTGACGGGCGCGGGTGTAGACGCGTCCGGAGACAGAATTTCTCGCGGGATTAAATTAAAGCCCGATACGTACCACGGGACGGCGCCGTTACACGAGTTTCTTTCACAATTCTCGCTAATTGCCGTTGCAAATAAATGGAGTGAGGCGGAAAAAGCGGTCGTTTTGGCGTCGTGTTTACGGGGGAAAGCGCGTTCATTACTTGATTCGTTGCGTTTCGGGGAAAGCGAACTTGCTCAGAATTATTATCTTCAATTTACTAACCGGAAACAGCGCCCGGGCGAAGATTTCGCAGCGTTGGGCGCGGATTTAGAGAGGCTATCGCAGAAGGCGTACCTTGAATGCTCTCATGAAGTTCGCGATAAAATTGCAAGCTCTCAATTCGTAGCCGCGTTGTCCGACGGCTTTGTGAAGCGCACCCTTCAAGTAGAGGGAGTAACGTCGCTTAAAATAACGATCGAGCGTTCGAAGACGCTCAGATTTATTAATCAACGACATGAGTCTGAGCCCGTACTATAATTATTTTAGGAAGTTACTAGTTATTTTTGTCCGATTTTTCTGCGTTTAAAATGTTTTGTTGCAGATATTAGCACCAAACGGAAAAGGCATGGCGGCTGAGGAATTACAGAAGTTTCTCCTAGGAAACCTTTCTGGACTGCCTCTCTCACGGTTTTTGACCGTGGTTTTCCCGTGAGACTGAGGGCGAATGCCGAGGCAGGGGACAGAGAGCTCTTAGAGCGATGGGTCCACGGAAGTATTTCCCCCTCTGATTCCGAAGAAAGACGACCCAAGCGCGCAAAACTCAAGAGGGAAGAGGAGCACCGGCGAAAGTCAGGGGGTCAAGCAGGATCTTCGTCGTGGAGCCTGGCCAGCTCTATGAGGAGAGGTTTGAAGGGAACCTGATGTGGAGGCTGGAATGGATGGAGCCCGGTAACTCGTTGCAGCAGCACGAGGAGGGCAGGAAACCGTCCAGAAGCAGCGGCCTCCCGAGGAGTTGCAGCAAGCTGCCTCGCTGATTGTCGGGACGACAATCTGAAGAAGGGGGGCAGTGTTGCGTGCATGCCGCCCGGTATGCTCTCGAACTCCGAGCTGAAGCGTGCAACGAGCCGTCTTTCCGTCAAGATGCGAAACGTCCTTAGCAACGAGCTGTATTGATTGTTTTTAAAAAACAACTGACGGATTTTGTCTTGAGCTGCTGGACCGTTCGGACGTGTGTCCGCGCTCTTCTGTATCGTGACGATAATAAACGCTGAGATTGTTTTCCTATTAAACCGCAGTGTTTCCTTTATTTCCGCGAGCGTCGGGAGTGCGAGCGCGTGAGTATCTGTGTGTTTTTTTTTTAATTGTGGCTCTCAAGCATAACAGCTTAAATACGGCCAGGTCTAACCAATAGTCTCTGAGTATCTGTGTGTGATTGAGCGACGCGGCCAGCGCAACAATATTGTTGCGCTCCACGGCTCTCTTTCCACATTCGCGCGTACTCGCGATCACGCTCGCGCAATCCGGGAAACGCAGTGAAATGATTACGCCAGGGTTTAAAAGCTCTCAGCGGGTTTATTCACTTATACAGATATTCCGTAGCGAGCACATCTGTACGAGGAGGTGACGGCTCAGCCAAAAAAATCTGACGATCATCCGTCAACAACTCGTCGTCAGAAACGGCTTCTCGACTTTTATGCGAAGGCGGCTAGAATGCTAGATTCAGCTTGAATCTATCGGGCGTTACGACGTAGGCGAAATATTGTCTTCCCTCTTCAATGACAAAGTACAATGTTAAAGCTGTGTCCAATCGTACGGTGTTCAATTGAGCGGTGTCCAATCGTTACGTGTCCATACGGAGGTCACCCAACAAAAACTTCCGCCACCGTCTTGGCATTGATATTCTTTAATGGAAAAGCCTCCACCCATTTGGTGAAGCAATCAACGATTACAAGTAAGTATCTATTTCCGGACGGGATAGCTAGAAGTAGGCTAAGAACATCCATTTGTACCCTTTCGAATGGGGCTTTCATATTATAGATCTGTAGCGAGAATTTTCCTTTCCCCGTGGGGCCCTTTTTGGAAATACAAACTTCAGGATTTGTACCAGTTTTCCACATCCTGTTTGCAAGTGGCCCAATAAAACTGTTTTCGAATTTTCTCGAGAGTCTTATTGATTCCGAAATGACCACCTGAGGACAGTGTGCGATTTTGAGCTCGAGCACATTCGCGTTTTTCCCCCTCCACTACGCACACAGAGACTATTCGTGTGGCGCAGTTGTCACATGGATAGACGCTCCGTCTCTGTGTGCGCAAATGAAGGGGGAAAAACGCTGATGTGCTCGGGCTCGAAATCGCACCACTCATGCCTGAGGACGAATCGTGAGCTTTCTCCAAACTTTCTTTAATTTGTTTGCGAGGGACGACTAATTGAAGAAGACTGAATTTCAGATTCGGCGCTACTCATCTTTTATAAAGGATTCCATTTTTCAAAACTAGAGCATCTTAATACGACCAATAAATTCGGGAAGAATCGTCTCTAGCGGCTATCTCAGTCCGAGAAAGGCGCACTCCTGCTTTTTTGCTCTGGTAAATAACCGAGATGCTTGAATCTTCTTCTGTTCCTTACGCTAATCTTCCAATTTTTCCCCTTCCAAAATTACGCGAGTGAGGAACTTTCCTTGCTCATCCGCACTTTTCTCTACTCTGTCGCAATACTCGCAGCCGTCCAACTCACAAAGTGTCGTCTTGAAAAACCATCGGCATTCCCGTGAGCCTGACCTTTCCGATGGACGATCTCAAATTCGTATTGTTGAAGTCTTTCCAATCAACGAGCCAACTGTCCCTCCAAATCTTTGAAAGACATTAGCCATTTTAAAGAAACGTGCGGATCAAAAACTTTCGCCCGTAAAGATAATGCCGAAAGGATTTTTAAAAATCGACTATCGCTAAAAGTTTACGACGAGTAACACAGTAATTTCTTTCGGCTTCTGCGACCAATATAGAATGATCATTAGACGCAAGTTTACAAAAGAACACTCGATGCTCGCTGTCGGTCCGTCACTTCCAGTCTTGACGCCGTTACTCTCACTCCATTTTTTCGAACACACACAATACATGTCACGTCGAAAAAACACAGATCGCGAACGCGTATCGCGATCCGACGGCTCCATTTTGTACGACACACCCGGAACAAAAGATTCGGATAGAACGCCTACAACAATATGACGTCTTTAAGACGTCTTATGTCTCGATTTGGGACATTTGTTCCCTGGGACATTAGCGATATCCATGAATATGTAGGAAACAGCCATTAAAAATGCTTTAAATGTGTCCTCAATACGAGATTTCATACATATCCACAGGACATCCGCATCAATATCCAGTGGATATTTTTGACATAGAATAAAAACCTTTAAACAGATGTCCACCAGACGTCATAAAGATTCAAAACTTCCATGGAGCTAAATCAATAAATAACCAAAAGACATTTGTTACGTCCTGTAGACTCCACGATTTCCCTTTTTCGCGGAAATTTCCCTAGAAGTCTAAAATAGCCTCTAAGATTGGAATAAATGAAAATCGGATACTAACGGTTGTTTATCGGTAAGTAAGCTATGATCTCGACATGTTTCAAATTTTTCTATTGCTATTTCCTATTTTTTCTTTCATGTTGCTCACATGACTGAAAGAAATCGAGAAATCGAGAGGAAACTTTCAGATGACGAAATCCAAACAGACAAGGCATATGCGACTAAGTTTTTATCAACTTTGTCTGATCTATGACTGTAAACCTGAACTAAACGACACGGCGCGCCAAGGAGCCCTTAAGTTCAAGACAAATTTAATAAAAAAATTTTATTATATTGAACAAGCAGTCCAAAACTGCTCGTGCAATGTTCTCGGATAGATTAAAACGGAGTCTGGGACGTGCGTTTTTGAAAATCCTGTAACCGTTATGAGCACGTAATGGAAAATTCTATTTGTTTGAACCGACAATAAAGATATAAGACTATGCGTTGTCTGTTAACGCAAAAACAGGGTCGCGAGATAAACTGAAGACCTGGAACCCTAATAAAAGAGATATCGGCGATAATCGAAAAATGGATGAGTCACTGGATAAAGCGATAGCTTGAACTCTTAAAATAAAATGGTGTGGGCTTTATGACAAGACTCGCCAATAGACAACAGTAAAAATCGGTAACTGTACTTAGCTCGCCAATAGATAGGCGAAAACTCAAATTTACATCCCGGGTAAAAATCATCCTACCAACCAAAATCCTCGAAATGGAAATCTGACACATTCTACGACAAAATCCACCCCTTCCATCCCTTGAATTTTCCTATATAAATCGCGACATCGCGGGACTCGGTCTCTTCAGCTCTTCAACTTCTCTTCACCCGATTTATCTCTTAGTTCAACCTCTCTTCAGCCGGTTTATCTCTTAATTCACTCTCTTCAGTTCAACTTCCCTCCGGTTCATTTCTTCAGTTCACTTCCCTTCTCTTCCGTTTTACGAACATTAGTTGCTTTCCATTTACATCAAAACTCAGATAAATCTCACTTCTGTCTTTCTTCAACATTCATGTTGAAGAAAGACAGAAGTGAGATTTATCTGAGTTTTGATGTAAATGGAAAGCAACTATTGTCGCATTTAAGTCCGATCTCGAGTTTCAAGTTAAATTCTGTGCGCGAACTTAACTCACCGAGTACTGACGAGAGCCTCTACCTACAGACCTCAAAGAGATCCAGCCAGATTGAACGTAACACATCAAAAAGTAGTAAGTCTTATTATTATTATTATTATTATTATTATTATTATTATTATTTTCCTTTTTTCTCAAATAAGCCGATATTCAAACCGAATAAGTAACATTTACTTCGCCAGTCAATATAATTAACACAATTAAGAATTTAATTGACTATACTGGCAATGATTATAATCGTGGTAACGTAATGTAAATAATGTAATTATGTAAATAATGTAAAAAAAATGTAAATAAACTTGGCGCTACTTTTTTACTTCTGTCGCATTCTTCCCTAAATTATGTTTATTGTTTTTTTATTCAATCAAAAATCTTAGTACTAATGTTTAAATTTCGAAGTCTAGCAGCGCCAAGTTTATTTACAAGAAAAATTTATTTATTTTATTTTAATTAAATATTTTTATTTTGTACTGTTACTTCTTTAATTCTTTGTAATTAAAATAATTCTTTGTAATATTAAAAATTTGTTAAAGAGAATTAAGAAGCTATTACCACTTGGGTTGGAATAAGAAGACTCTTTGTTTGAAAGTCAAACCGAAATATTTCGCGTGTTATTAAACGCTCGAAATGCGTAGCTCGGCCACGTTCGTCGTGAGCCGTGATCACGCGCCTCGAAAAGCGTCGCGCGCGATGATTCGTTGAGGCACCGCACCTCGCGACGGGAACACGTGTTCGACGCGCGAGCATTAGAAATCCTGTAAAGAAAAAACTACGCTGGAAAATAAAGTCACGCTCCCTGCGATTAGCCGAATACTCTCGTTCTCCGGTTTTGCACGGCGCGACCGCTGAATAGTCTATCGGAGCAGGCAGAACTGGCAGAAGACGTTGAATCGTCGGCTCGCTCGTACAGGAGCTGGCGATCTTTGATAACCGCTCGTGTCGTTCGTTATTCTGCGTTCTCGAAAGTGAACATGATTTGCTTGCGTTGAAACTTGTTTGTGAGACTGAATATTGTTTAATATTGTTTTTGCGAGCAGACGCCCGTATCACTTTCGCGCTCGTCCTCGGCCTCGCGATCAAGATCTCCGCGGGCTGCGAGCAAGATTTCCGACCAGCAAGATTTCCGCCCAGCAAGATCTCCGATTTTACATCCAGTTCGCGGAACGGCCCTGTAAGAATGACGAAAATCTCCGCGTTTACGCGAGTTGCTCCGGGCGTCGCCTTGCTCCACTTTGTGCACAAAATAAACGTTTTGTTCCTAACGACACGAACTCTCAAGTTTCTTTCCCGCTCACGATCCTTCAGCGAGTCTCGAAGTTCGCGCAACCGACTGTCTTCGCGCTCATCTCTGAGCGTATCCCGGCAATTCAATCGGGACGATCTCGTCGAGATCGGCTCCCGAACACCCTTGAATAGGAACACAAAGATACCACTTGGGTTTTATTTTTTAAAAGTAGTTGCACAACAATTATTTTTCAAAGCAATATACATATTCTCTTTGCAATTGGCGCAATTTAATTTAAAGATTTTACATCTTTTTTTGAAATACATGTCACTTGAGTTAAGTTAGGTAACATAATTTTGTGAAGGAGAAATAAAGCTACCACTTAGGTTGGATTTTTGAATTTACGAAATACATTGCGTGTACTTGGCGCCTTTTTTTACCTTTTTTGAAAAAGGTAATTTTGTACTGATATCACGCATTTTGTAGTGTTAAGCAGGGATCGGTAAAAAATTTTTATTTTTTATTTTTTAATTATTCACGAAATTAGCAATAACAACAAATTAAATTTTTATTGAATTAGCAAATTAGTAATTAGTCACAAAAAATTACTATTTACATAAAAATTAATAATATTTAAGTAAAAGTAACTTATACAGTTTTCACAAAAATTAAAGGAACACTAAATTTATCTTTAAAAATAGGCAAAATTCAAGCAGCTGTAACTTTGTTAAAAATGAACAAAATTTAAATTTAAAAAGAGGAAAGCTTAAAACCTCTACTTTCGAAAGGTTACTATTATTTTTTAGTTTCTGTGAGTTTGATAATTTTTACATATAGAAAACTACGAGCTGGACAAAATAGAAAATTTTCCTTTCACTTTGTGGGCTTGTCACGTGCACAAAAAAAATCTACGAAAATTTTTGAATTTCTAACGTAAAAGCTTGAAGTTTTAGTTGCAAAATCATTTTTTAAAAATGTTTCTACGATTTTTTGTTACTGAGTTATCGTAGATTGAATAAGAAATGAGCATTTTGACTTTGATTGCTCATAATTATCTTAAAAATCATCGTATCGCAATTAAAAAAACAGATTCTTAAAGCTGAAACTTTGCTCTATTGAACGGTATAATTGCTGTAAATTTTTTTAAATAACTTGTAGACATGATACAAATGGATAAAAATAATGTAAAAATTAGCGATTTTCCTTTTTTTCATTTTGACCCAGAAAACGATTGTGCAGCACAACAACACAAATTTATTCTTTATGTTTTTTTGTACCTTTAAGTACCCTGCATTTAAAAAAAATTTGCCAAATAGCTATGAGTTTTTTTTCATGGTGGCCACTATGGTTTTATAGAGCAAAACATACAAAAGATTGTAAAATTGCTTAAGGAGAGTACACAAAATTGAGTTTTAGGAACTGTTAGGGGAACGAATAAATCTTACATATTCTTACGTATTTTGAGTCATAGAATACGAAAATGGCCATAAAAATTATGTCTATAGCAGAGAAAACATGGAAAATAAACGAAAATGCGGAAAAAATGAAATCATTTAAACCAGACGTAATTTTTTTACGTTTTTTAATGTATTTTAAGTCGTAGAATCCGAATATGATCATACAAGTTACGTCTATAGCAGGAAAACGTGGAAAGTGAAGGAAAATTAGAAAAAATATAAAATTGTTTAAATCCCCAGATGTAATTTTTTTACGTTTTCTTACGTTTTTTAGTCACAGAATCTTGAGCCAGCTATGTGGGAAGACTCAAAATACGTAAGAAAACGTAAAAAACGTAAAAAAATTACGTCTGAGAGTTTAAACAATTTATGTTTTTCAGCATTTTCCTTCATTTTCCATGTTTTCTCTGCTATAGACATAATTTTTATGGCCATTTTCGGATTCTACGACTCAAAATACGTAAGCCAAAATCCAGGAGAGGGCCACGTGGAGGTGTCGCGCCGGTTCGTACCCATATCCGCAGCAGGTCTCCAAGGTAAAGAGCCTCTAGTCGATAGACTAATGTAGGTAAGGGAAGTCGGCAAATTGGATCCGTAACTTCGGAATAAGGATTGGCTCTGAGGAGCGGGGCGTGTCGGGCTTGGTCGGGAAGCGGGTTTGGCTGACGTGCCGGGCCTGGGCGAGGTGAACCGATCGGCGTTCTCGCGCCGGTCCCGGGGATCCGAGCTCGGTCCCGTGCCTTGGCCTCCCGCGGATCTTCCTTGCTGCGACGCTAGATTTTGGCAGAATAATCCAAGTTGACGAACAAGTGAAAGGATTGGTTCCTTTGATATGTCGATTAAAAAAAACAAAAAATTCGGAAAAATTAAAAAAATAAGAAAAGAAAGGCTTTATTCAAATATAAAAACAGTCTTAACCCTGTAAAATGCAGAAAGCTTTTCTGATTGGAGATGACAGCTGATACCGTTCGATATTAGGTGTGGTTTGAAATGATGTAGGTGTCAGATGATGTTTGAACCAAATGATATAGTAATATAGAAATGAGACGAAGGAAAAGGTCAGTCCCACGAAGTCGGTGAATCCCAATAATGTTAGAATACGTGAGAGGACGGGTTAGCACAATAACATGCGAGTTTACTTTGCTAGATCATTACTACACAATGGACACTGATGAGAGCAAATTAATCGACATATCAAAGGAACCAATCCTTTCACCCGTTCGTCAACTTGGATTATTCTGCCAAAATCTAGGGTCCCATCTGTTTCGTATCAGATCATGTCTATGCCTACTTGGTTTCTTTGGGACCAAATTCTCAATGAGAAGCAGTAAAAACTCCTACAGGACTATTTTCGAGAGGATCCGACAGGTTTTCAAGGATTTGCAGTACGTAATGGAGTGTTCAGCCACCATATTGGATCTGCCATTTTGGATTTGGCTTGACTGAGGTCAGATCTATGATGAGCAGTCCCAAAATCATCCACGCAATCATTTTTGAGTGGATCTGCTGAATTTCCAGTGACTTACAATACAGAGTGGATCGAACGCCATATTGGATCACCATCTTGGATTCCGATCATCGCCATTTTGGATTTTGCTTCTTTGGGATCGGATTTGTCATATACAGTCCATGAACCACTCGCACAACCATTTTCAAGTAGATCCGGTCAATTGTCAGTAGTTTGCGGTGCGTAAATGAAGTTTCTGGCCACCATATTGGATTACCATCCCAAATTTCGATCACCCAGCTACTGATTCGTGGTCAATCTACTATTAACTCTAACACAGGTCATTTTAGAGCTGTTTTAATCATGAATGAGCTAAAGATCCAAGGTTCATATGAGAACGAAGAGATTTTTGGCACTTTGAAGCGCCATCTTGGGACCGCCATTTTGAATTCTGCAAAGTTGCACACGGCTTTCGATAGCTCTTACCCATAGCTACCTCTAGGCGCAAGGTCGTTTTTCTGCGATGAAAACAATTATGGGCAGGCCGGTGTCCCGGTTGACAAATTTTGCCCCATATATATATATATATATATATATATATATATATTTAGATATGTTTTTATATAAAAAAATTTTTAGCGGGTAAGTAAAGCCGAAACATTTACTTTTAATTATTTTTTTTTCTTTTTAGTTATCTCGAGTGAATAAATTAATTTATTAAAATAACACCTTTCTATTTAGCTCGTACAGTTGGCCCATTTACCACATTATTATTAATATTATTAATATTTATTATATATCCAAATTTTTGTTACATTGTTTTTGATATTTACTAGTTAATATATCATTACAAGATTTTTGGATAATATAAAGATGTGTTATATACGATTATAAGCAAGAAGGAAGTGTTAGAGTCAAAGAATCCCCACTAGGCTGTTCGATCATCAATGTCAAGCAACGTTGGACGCGGTTACTACTTAGATGGGTAACCGGTTACCGACTGAGAGAGCGGATTTTTTCAGGCGGGCGGCTGTACACACACGGCATAGATGTTATTCATAATACTACTTATTCAAAGAAATCTGATTTATCTTATAAATGACATGCTTGTGGCCAAAGTGTTTGGCATTTACTTTCAATGTAACGTTGCTATAACATTTTTTTTGCAATCTTGTAATGAAATGTTTCTGCAATCTTTCTGTACTGTATGGACACTAAAAAATTAATGGATTTCTGGAAATGCTGCAAATCCTTCATAGTTTCACAGTCCCCACATTAATCTGCAATTGAGAGGCCCATCTACAGCACCTGCACCTGCACTGTAGTATGTTGAATTCGCACTACTTTTGATGTCGAAAATTACTTGAAATCGAGCTGATTTCGATGTCGAAAATTTCTCGAAACCAAGACCGTCTGAATCTCGAATCGATGTTGGATTTCGATGATCATATTTCGATATCATACGCGTATATGCTGTCTCTTTTCAGTGTAGCAACATTGTCATGGAGGGGAGCCGGGGGGGGGACGCTCGAGATGCTCTCAAACGCCATCTATCGAGGCAAAAGCAACTGTAGGACGACGACGACGACGACGTTTCTTAATTGTAAAATTTAACATTTCGGACTTTGCATCGTAATATTTCCGTCAAAGGCCTGAGCGAGAATGTTAGCCGTACAATGCGAGGCATTAATTTTAGAGTTCTTCACACCATCCCGAAGAGATTAGATTGTGTTATTAGGAAGGGTAAAGATGGGTTACCGAATCTCAGTCAAACGGAGTTGGTTTATAAGATTGATTGTGCAAATTGTGATGCTGTATATATTGGCCAGACCAAAAGGCACTTAGAAACACGTATCAAAGAACATCGATGTGATATTAGGAAAAATGTAGACAACCATTCTGTTGTGAGCAAGCACCGTCTTGCACACAATCATGATTTCAAGTGGCAGCACCCCGAAATTTTATACAAAGAAAGGCATTTCAAAAAAAGAGAAATATCCGAAATGTTTTTCATCAAAAAACATGCTTGCACAATCAATTTACAAAACGATGCGGAGAGCCTGCCTTCTATTTACAACCGCGTCATCGGTGTTACTTAGTGCTTTACATATTTCGGTCCTGCTCGCTCTTTCCACCAGAGCGCTGTTGTCTATCAGCGGATTGCGTTGACAACTTTAGTTCGACTTTGACCGCCTTACCGTTTGGACGTAGGGTCGAAATAAAACGACGTTTGTGTCTTGATATGGCTGGTGATGTTTCGATTTCATGCACCACTGTTTGTTTTGGAGCGCATAAGAATTGTAAGCTTTTAACTAATTTTATGTTTGACTAGCGAGATTTTTTTATGAATGTATAGAGTTATTGCCTAATGTACAAATTCTCTCTTTTGTGTAGTTTTGCGTTTGTCTTGACGTCGCTAGGACACCACGTCAACGATGCAATTAGATTTTGTTATGCGGATCGATGTAGCTTGAGTAAAAACGCACTTAATAAGGACCGGAATTCGGTCGAAACGTCGCACAGTGAGAAATTACGTGCTGTTTTTGGACAAAATTCTTGTGACAGCACAATTTTTAAGATATCCCGTTGATTTTTTTTTTAAATGCTCAGGAAGACTTGTGCATTAATGCAGTACTGCGGAAATATATTTGTCGCACAACGAAAATTGTTAAACATAGAGTGCAATCCAGTAAATATGAAATTCATATGCAAAAAACGGTAATCCCTTCATAGACACAAGCTTCTAGGGTATAGTTTAACCGAGATGGATATCATTTTAATTATGTTTCAAGTCGTTGATAACAAATTCAAGTTTTAAATTTCAAAATTAATTTGTTTAAACAAATTATCTCAAAGTAAGATGTTTCATAAATTTTTATTTCAAAATCTGTGGATAGAATTACATAGAAAAAACATAGTAGGCCTTCAAAGTAATATCTTTTAGATTCAAATTGTTAATAATAATTTACGATTATTTTTTTAACTTAAAGTATAATATCTCCTATATCTTTATTTAAAGGAATTAACGGAAGATCATCAAGCGAAATGAATATAATTTTCATGATTTTTGATAGCTGATTACGAATTTAACCTCAGAATTGCAAAATTAATTTGTTTAAACAAATTTATTTAAACAAATTATCTGAAAATAATATTTTTTATGAATATTCATTTCAAAATCATTCTGCAGATGGAATTACATAAAAAAAATAGAAAAAGCCTTCGAAGTAACACCTTGTAGATCTAAATTGTTAATAATAAAGGTTGATTATTTTTTTATAATATTTTTTATTTAGTATTACACAATAAATATATATTTGTATAATTTTCTCTGAGTTTTTGTTTAATGATAATAGTAATTTTCTTTTATGATTAACTGTCTTTGGTTATCGTTTTTAATATTAAAAGATGCTTATATCTTTTAATATTAAAAACGATAACCAAAGATGCTTATATCTTTTAATATTAAAAACGATAACCAAAGACAGTTAATCATAAAAGAAAATTACTATTATCATTAAACAAAAACTCAGAGAAAATTATACAAATATATATTTATTGTGTAATACTAAATAAAAAATATTATAAAAAAATAATCAACCTTTATTATTAACAATTTAGATCTACAAGGTGTTACTTCGAAGGCTTTTTCTATTTTTTTTATGTAATTCCATCTGCAGAATGATTTTGAAATGAATATTCATAAAAAATATTATTTTCAGATAATTTGTTTAAATAAATTTGTTTAAACAAATTAATTTTGCAATTCTGAGATTAAATTCGTAATCAGCTATCAAAAATCATGAAAATTATATTTATTTCGCTTGATGATCTTCCGTTAATTCCTTTAAATAAAGATATAGGAGATATTATACTTTAAGTTAAAAAAATAATCGTAAATTATTATTAACAATTTGAATCTAAAAGATATTACTTTGAAGGCCTACTATGTTTTTTCTATGTAATTCTATCCACAGATTTTGAAATAAAAATTTATAAAACATCTTACTTTGAGATAATTTGTTTAAACAAATTAATTTTGAAATTTAAAACTTGAATTTGTTATCAACGACTTGAAACATAATTAAAATGATATCCATCTCGGTTAAACTATACCCTAGAAGCTTGTGTCTATGAAGGGATTACCGTTTTTTTGCATATGAATTTCATATTTACTGGATTGCACTCTATGTTTAACAATTTTCGTTGTGCGACAAATATATTTCCGCAGTACTGCATTAATGCACAAGTCTTCCTGAGCATTTAAAAAAAAAATCAACGGGATATCTTAAAAATTGTGCTGTCACAAGAATTTTGTCCAAAAACAGCACGGAATTTCCCACTGTGCGTCGTGCAATTCTTGTATCAATTGGCCAGTGGGGTCGAAATAAAACGACTTATTTTTGTAATATTTCCGCTCGTAGGGCACGTAGCGGAAAAATAAAAACATATATAATTCAAACCCAAGCTATCGATCAAGTCTATTTAGAACTTGATCAGTTAACTCGTTATTAAGATCTCAAAATCTCGGGTACTCGCAACTCGTGCGTTCGCGTAAAAGAGTCACGGAGCGGTCTCGCTTCGCGTGTACTTGGCGCGAGACACTATATACCGTGTCTCTTGATTCAAAGTTTTGTGTGTTCAAAAAAATGTCGGTAATTACTGCCACTACAGCATCCTCTTAAAAATTGAGACATTCCGGCGACTCTCAAAAATGATATAATAAATAATTGCAGCAACTATTGGACCAAAACGCAGCGCATATTCAAAAGAAATTCGCAGAGCAGCTCAATGTCACTTAAAAAGCCATTCTGCGTGGCAGGATTTACATAAAATAGAAAAGAAAGAAAAAAGTGAGAGCCGTATAAACTGATTAAAGAGGACAAAAATATGATACGGCACTAGTTTTACTAATAAATATCGGTTAAAAAAAGATTTTTGTTTTAAATTAACACGAGTGATAAAATGTGGATACTCTATGATAATCTTAAACGTTAAAGATTATGTATACCTAGCCATTCAACATCGACTGTAAATCCACTTTAAGAAGACATTTGCTGTGCATTTGGGAAATGAAAGAAGTAATATATTATAAGCCAAGAGAAACAATAACTACTGAGCGTTACGAATAGTAGGGGAGACCGGGGCTAAACCGCCAACGGGGTTGAACCGCCAAATCAAATATCTCGGAACCTGTATATTGTGCGAACTCGCTATTAACATTGTAAACGCTGCTTATGGTACCCATGTGACCAACGGAGTTTCGGCAGGTTACCTGCCGTGTTATGATTTTTACGAGGGCAAACGTGTTTTCGGAAGGTGAAAGTGAAATTTTCTGCGCGTGGAAATATTGTAATATCTGCAATAATGTTTGCTCTCCAAATCTCGAGGTACGTGATTATAAAGAGTAATGCATGCTGAACACGAATCCAGTATAGTTTTTTCATTATCGTTGATGTCTAATATTTCGTGGGCGATCAAACCTGAAACTTATGTTTGGGGCTTATCCGCCAGTAAGCACCCGGGGCTGGTCCGCCAGTCTCGTCACTGTGGCGCGCCGGGCGCACGACTTCAGCTCACGGCGATTTCAGGTTAGGTTTCCCTCGAGCGTGATTCTGTCTTCCCTTGCACGTGCGTCAGTTTGTGTAGGAGGGAAATGGTACGCACGTATCGTCGCAAAACGGGTGTTTTGGCCGACCAAAAAGATGGCGGACCGTTGTTTTCGAGATCGCTCACGCCCACGGCACGTCGGCGAGGTACGGCGAGGCACGGCACGGCTCTGAGATCCCGCGATTTCCGCGCGAGAGTTGACATGCCGCGCGCGCTGTAGATCGTCCCGACTCCCGGCCGCGGTAAATCGTCGTTGTTGGTCGTTGTGTCAGTGACAGTCGCGCGTGCGACCGCATCGTCCAGCGTTCGCCACATCGTCTCGGCGTCATTGTCGCCGCCGTTGTAGTGGTGGTGGTGTCGGTGGTGGTCATCGTCGTCGTCGTCGTCGTCGTCGTCGTCGTCGTCGTGGTCATCGTCGTCGTCGTCGTCGTCGTGGTGGTCGTGGCCGTTGTCGTCGTGGTGGTCGTGGCCGTCGTCGTCGTGGTGGTCGTGGCCGTCGTCGTCGTGGTGGTCATGGCCGTCGTCGTCGTCGTCGTCGGCGCGTCGAGGAATCGGCGCGAGGACGCCGTCGAATCGGTAAAATGGTCGCGCTCCACCGCGAGCTTTTCTAACCCCCCTGTCGCTATTTATCGCTCCCCCGCGAGAAACGCGGCTTGGTTAGGTTGCTCGAGGGTCCGCGCTGATCCTATGGCACCGGAACGCCGTCACGCGTATTCCCCGTGGTTGACCGCGTTGACAATGTGACGTGCCGTTGGGGAGTTTACGATTTGGTTAACCTCTGTATTCACGTGCCTAAATTGTTTTATGGAATAGGTAAAACAATTATTTTTTAATAATGTTTTGCATAAAAGTTTTAAATAAATTTTTATATTTTTTTCTTAAAAAACAATTATTAAAATGTATCCTATCATTTTTCAGGATTAGATGTACGTATATGTATTGAAAATGCAGTGTGGCGGATTAGCCCCGGGGGGGTGGCGGTTCAACCCCGGCATTTTTGAGATTTCAATTTTTCCACCGTTGTCGTTTTTGCTCTATACCGGTTAAACAAAGCAACATAGATAAAAATTTCCTATATAAATTTTGTAGCTAAAGGTTCACTCTTTACAGTGGTATACCACATTTAACTAAAATTATTTATTTTCTTGTTAAAAATCGGCACCGAAAAAAAACTGGCGGTTTAGCCCCGGTCTCCCCTAATTCATTTTGATTTGAGCGATAAAATCGAGCAAAGAGGCCATTTTGTGATCTAAGCGCACATAAGATTATTTTACTCTATAACAATTTACTTATTGTCAGCAAAAGACGACAAAAGATATTATTTTCTTTTTGGACTGGAAAGTTGTTTCTCACGTGACTTAAGCCAGTGGCACACGATGCTATTTTATCTGCTGGATTTGAGTGTTTGCTACTGTATGGGCAGCATTGCTGGCAGTGCTGCTGACCGTGTAGCTGGCTTGGCTTCAGACGATACAGGCTTTCGTATTTAGTACTGACTTGTACTAAATCGTACTGGCTAACTTATTCTTTCACATAACCTAGCCCTAACCTGAGGCTGTCTTGATTGACTCTCGCAATGAGCCAGTATAAGACCATGTAAGAAAAATATCACCTGTTCTATCACGGAAATCCAGCAGATCAGTCAGCAGCGTGACTAGCAGACATACGATTTCCAGTCTAGCAGACAGCAAGATTGCCAGTACAGGCGTACGCAAGTAATCCAGCATAAAAAGCCGTGTGTCGCTGGCTTTATTCACCAGACATATAAATAGTGTAATCCTTCAGATTATCACTTGTTTAGATCGCTACACAGACTTCTATATATCACTAGACCACTATCTTCGGCCGATCGGCCTGCTAAAAAGTGATGCAAAATTTTAACGTGGTGGGGATAGTGGCATTCATTTTTCGAGAGGTAAACTTTATTGTGTGTTTGTCCGTGTGTAATATTGGCTGACTGTATTTGAAAAGAATCGTTCTCGTGAGAAGAAGTGTTTGCGCCTAACATGCCAATGAAACACCGTGGCGAGTATAGATATAAAATGCCTCCCAGAAAATGGTGCTTCAGTTCTGGCTACGGAAATCTAGTAGTAGGGGAGACCGGGGCAATGAAACTCGACACCGGGGCAAACTTGGCACTAAGCTTTTTGTCAATTTAAATCTATCGTAAAAACTTGCCTTTCTTACTGTAAATGCGTCTTTATGTGCCAGTGTTATCAACGGAATTTGATATTGTTGGTGATATTCTGAGTTACAGTGTAATTTCTAGTGCGACATAAGCATTTTCGATGGTAAAAAGTAATTTTTCTGATCTCTCGAAAATTTCTACTCATTCATCGAGCTTTACTCTTGCGAATTTACAGGTAAGTGATTTTGATGGGAAATTAATGCTTTAGACGAATCCGATAATTATTTTTGCATATTTTCAAAATTTTTATGTTTTTGGGGTGACAAAAGTGAAAAACGACATCCGAGGCAAAGTCGACACAACGCCGTTTCGTCGGCTCCTAATAATAAACGATCTTGTCATGCAGCCGTATAGCTCATGACAAATGTGTGCGCACGTCCGATCACGAGTTTATCTGCATTAATTATTTTTCAAACATGAATTTAGATGAAAATAATTGAAAGTTCAACAATTTTTTTCTCATTATTTCCAATGATTTTATTTTATTCCGAATTTTTGTACTTTCTAAATACACGATAAACAAAGTATTTTTATTTTTAGACGATAAAAAATAAGTTCCATATCAAATTGTGTCAATCAGGCAGTGTCAAGTTTGCCCCGGCATTTTTCAATTTAAAAATTTGTTATTGCGTTACTTTTCCTTTCCTGGGGGCAAAACAAAGCGACGTACAGCAAAACTTTCTTAAGCAATTTTGTACCTGAAGGAACACTCTTTAAATGTGTAGGGGAGCTCGGGGTTAAATGTTCCGGGGTAAGTTGTTCCAATGGTCTTAACACTAAGATAAAAAGAGGAAGCGATATGCTTGAAGCATATTTCGATGCGTTCGCCGATCGCCACCGCGTCGGCCATTTTAGTAGCGTCCTTGCCAACGGGCCGTTACTTATAAGCAAAGAGTTAGTCGCGCACCAAGTAAGTAAATATTTTCCGATTGTTATTTTTTAGTTTATTTTGATTATTTAATGTTATTGATATTAAATGGAACGTGTTTATGGTTTGAATACTATCTACCAGCATTACGTAGCAGCGTTTATTTACCTACTTCAATAAATAAATAGAAAATGTTATCAAGTTGATACATGTGTCAATTAGGGTTAGTTGTTACCGTTACTTGAGGCATGTTGTTACCCCATCTTAAATGTGATGCTCGTCTATATCAATTCTTACTTTGTTTTAGGATGCGAACTTACAAAAGAAAGACTGAGGGCCACTTCGACCAAGCTCCGATTAACTTAATCATTGATTAGTCCATTGGAAATGACCAATCGCATTTGTCAATCTGCTTCGTGAGCAAATGCGATTGGTCATTTCCAATGGACTAATCAATGATTAAGTTAATCGGTGCTTGGTCAAAGTGGCCCTGAAAGGGGCACCACTTTCGTCGAACTCATGCATAAAGCTGCTGAATCTGTTATTAAAGAAACTGGTCTCACGAAGTACAAAGATTTAATATAAAGCAGATTGATGGGTTATTGTTATAGATGTGATCTATCTCAAAGATAATGTTTATGATTGTTGACTTCTTAATAGTTGAAGATTATTAACCCTTAAATGCCACCCGGGGTCCAGCGGACCCCAGACCCTTTAGAATGATATATTTTCAAATGTTCCCGCCAAATATGGAGCTCATATTTATTTATTTATTATTTTTTATTTTTTTGATTTTGGAGCCAACATTTTAACTGTTGGCGATCTTAATTTTTTATACTATGTTGAAATTGAAATTTTAACAATATAAGCATTTTATTCTCTTTTCTAAGCCTTGAACAACATTGAAAATAATTTTCATAACTAAATATCAAAAAATCAATAAGTAAAGAGACATTTTTCATGCTGGGGTCTTTTAGACCCCATGTGTCATTTACGAGATTCTTGAGAGGTGTGGCATTTAAGGGTTAAGATTATTAAGATTATTTTGTTATACTTTAGAATTTTTAAAGAAAATACATGTGTATTAAACACTGCCTTAATAAAATTTACCTATGAAAACAATTCTTTTGCTTTATTCAATTCAAAAGTAGAATATTTTTTAAAAGGCAATAATTTTTTTCTTAGTAACAACTTACCCCAATGTGGTAACAACTTACCCCACAACGAGGCAAGAAGTTCCTCTCCGACCTGTCACAAATAAATGACTTTCTACGAGAAACCTATAATAATATAAAACAAATAACTTTAAAACCTTAAACTAGAATAATTTTAACAATGAATAAGTCGATATGAAAAGTATAACTACATTGTTTCCTAGTAATTTTTTATGTTGTTTTAAGATCGGAACTTCTAGCCCCGGTCTTCCCTACAATTGAAAATTTTAATAAATTGTTGAAAATTGCCTTTTTTGAAAAAATCATGTCGAGTTTGCCCTGGTCTCCTCTATATAGAAGCGGTCTAATAGTATATAGAAGTCTGTCGCTACTTCATTTGACAGATACACACTTCAAGACAATTGACGATGTCCGAAAATGCTTTGATATCTTTATTCGCAAACTACTCGAAAAATAACATTCAGATTATCGATAAAACTGGAAAATATTTCGATTTTAACTCTTTTAGTTCTTTTTTAATAAAGTTTTCAATTTATCCCAAAATTAGACGAAATTTATATCTAATAAAAAATTATTTTTTTCTACGCGAGCAATATAGTTATCGAACAATAATTATCTATTCCTGCATTTACATAATTTGCTTACTTACTGTTTTGTGGAAAGTAATATGGGATGCAACCACATTTTGCTCTTGTGATGCTAGCCCGACATTCTGCAAGGCAATTGTGATATGAGTATTCAATGAAAGTTAAATTTCTCTCTTTGACATTTGCATATAACACTTTGTCAGCCTCATCGCTAAATATGCATTTCCGCGTAGAAATTGTCAAATCCTTTACTTCGGGTTTTGAATACATTTCCGCGGGATCGATGCTTACAAAATGTTGACTGTTTAATCTTACTAATTGAATTTCGGCATTAAAATCTGGATAATCGAATGAGTGGTGTGTCATGACCTATAACAATGTATAACATATTTAATTATTTAACTATAAAATTAATTATGCAAGTACATAAAATATAAAAAGGTACTTAATGAAACTTTTTGCCGATTTTTTAATAATAAATGCAGTACGTGAGTTAGATTGTTTCATTAGTAAAGGACCTTGCACAACTCTTATGGAAATTAGATTTTGGTAAAATTGGCTGAAACTTTGGAAATAAATATAGTTTATGTGATGATGATCAAGAGTCACAATAGGCAAGATACAATAATGAACCGTTTAGACGCTATCAGTGTTCAAAAGTCAAAATAAGGTTATAACGACCTGCCGTTTTTAAAGTTATCGAACGCGGACTAGCTCGCCGGACCAGGGGTTCGATCGGAAGGCCCCAGAGGCAGTAACCAGATTTTAATTTACACAATTAAGATTTATTAATTAATCAGAATTAATACAGCGGATTGCTTAATAACGCAGTATAATCCAGCGGACAGGCGCCGGCCGCGGCGCTCGCTATTACATATTATGGTTGTGCGGACTTTATACAGATATTTACGCCGCAGTCGCCGGAATTACAAGTGTGAGTTACGCGGGCGCATTCGCAGGTAACGCGGGATCGTGGCGGGACGGATTAGCGGCGATAATTGTGACGGTACGCGGGGTATTTACAAGTTAGGGCCGTGGCACATAGAAAAACTTAAGCAGTAAAACTTAAGCAGTAAGGAAATCAACGGTATGGATTCGCTACCGCTTAGGGTCGTGCCTTAAGTTCTTGACTGTGATTGGCTGATTTGCTTACTGCTTCAGTTTTACTGCTTAAGTTTTTCTATGTGCCACGGCCTTTACGCGGCTTTTTCTACGGACAGTGTTTAACGCAGGCGAAATACAAGAAATTAAACGCGGACTTTACAAGCGCTATATGCGGACGCATACGGAGTTATTTTATGCGGTGCACTGAGAGAAATGTTTTGTTGAAACAACCAAAATTTTGTTACTGACGTAAAAATTATTTGTTGATATGTGATCAAACAAACCGTTGGTTACCACGCCGATATTATTTTGTTGACTGTTTGGACTGGTTGATGTACAATAATTCTTTGTGGTGAAAAATTGAATATTTTGTTACCGGAATAAAACATTACATGAGAATAATATATTCAAACAAAATTTTTTGTTAAAATAGAGTACATATTTTGTTCTATTAAATAAACTTCTTTGTGTAAAATGTAAACAAAGAAGTTTATTTAATAGAACAAAATATGCACATATATATATATACATATATATACATATATATATATATATGTATATATATATACATATATATATATATATATATATATATATATATATATATATATATATATATATGTGTAATAATGTGCAATAATTATTATGTATGTACAAATATTGTAATAGTCTTCATATATATGTAAAACCTATTACAATATTTGTACATGCATATTAATTATTGTATATTACATGAATATAACTTAGCTAGTTTTTATTATAATAGATATGCGTGTATTATATATAAAACGAGTCTATTAAAATAAAAAAGTAGCAGGTTTCATATAACATGCAATAATTAATATATACAAATATTGCAACGTATTGAATACATGCATACAATAATGTTTTATTTTTAAATATAATTTTGTGACAAATAAAATGTAACATAACGTTTTATTCTTTATTATGTGATTTATTCTTTCAAAATTACATATAAAATGTCGGGAGTTAATGACTTAATATGTGACGGTAAAATATTACATAAATTGTTGTCTGCTAAACATTTCCACTTGTTTAAATACTTTACTTCATAACATTGTACATGACTGCAAAATCGAATAGTATCCATACACTGCACAATAAAAAATATATTTTTATCTTTGTCAGCAAATATCAATTCAATTTGTCCAAAAAATGGAAATATTTCTTCGCAAAGTATTTAAAATAAAACCTGGCTTGTAATAAATACAATAAATACATGTTACTGTATGAAATGTTGTGCATGGTAAAAAAAACTTTAATGTTACAATAATTAGAAAGCTTTAATATTTGCTGCATTGAAAGCTCCTTTCCAAAAGATATATGTTTTTTTAGATCAATGTTTTAAAAAAGTCTATAACACAGTTTTAACTGATGTTTTATCGCTATGGTTAATGGTAAATTTCGTCTTCAAGAAGAAATATGAGCAGCAATCTTTGATTGTCTGTGTTTTGCTTTGTATCGCATGCACCAAATATTTATTAACGGACCTACTGACTTCATAACGCGCGCATAATGAAGGAGGAAATGGTGTTTTGGTTTCAATGTATCTTTAAATAAGTCTAAATAAAGTTCATGATGCTCAGTAACTAGCGCATCTAAATATTCTATGCATTGTGAAGTAAAAAACAGTGTAAGTAATATAGTTACAATCTTGTGTAACCATATGTATAAATCCCAAAAATTATTGTTCTCAGGGACTTTATGTCCAATGATAAGACCGAAATGAATAACAAATGTTATTGTTTCTGAAGCAGAAAGACCTAGACTAAACCTCTTCAATTTTTCTATTTTTAAGAATGGTGGACGATTTCCTTCTTCAGGGCCAAAATCATACGTACCTATTAGACTATTACCCAAGTAGTAGATGATATTTTTAAAATGTTTTTTTAATATTTATTTTTCATTAATTATACATTGTACAATTCGTTGTAAAAAAAATATTTTTTTAACATTTATTAAATATTTATTTTACATTAAAATTATTTGTTTGAACTAATGATTTAGAGAAAATATTTATTTAATGTTTATTTAACGTTTATTTAATATTTACGTAACGTTAATTATTCCTTTGCAGTAATGATTTGAAGAAACATTTATTTAACATTTATTAAACATTAATTTAATATTTATTTTACGTTAATTACAAATGTTAAATAATGATTTAAAAAAACATTTATTTAACATTTATTTAATATTAATTTAATATTTATTTTACATTAATAATTCATTAGAAAAAAACTTGCACATTGCTTCCTCATAGTTTTAAGTGTGCAAGTAGAAACCTTCGCTCACAAAGCTCCTCTATGAGGAAGCTTTTATTTTATTCGATGTATAATTATTAGTATTTATTTGTTTTGGCTTCCTCATAGAGGAAGCTTTGTGAGCGAAGGTTTCTACTTGCACACTAAAAAACTATGAGGAAGCAATGTGCAAGTTTCTACTTGCACACTTTTATTATCCTAAAACATCATTTTCTGAAGTCTCAATTATTGAGACTTGAAATGTTCTAACTGTCCCCCTTAGAAAGAGATGAATAGTAAGTAAACTAAGGTTTAAAGTTAACCGACGTTTGTAAAATCACGACAATAGATTTTCTCGTCACCCATGAGGTACTATTGTTGACGCGTTTTTTTTTAAAGTGGTTTCCCCTGAAAGACGTTTTTCTTATGACGTCATACAGACGTATTTCTAACAAGTCATAGAGACGTCTCTTTTAAGACGTCTCTTACAATGTCATTTAAGAAAGGTATTGAATTTGGCGAGGATCGGTGAAGGAGTTACCGATTTTTGCTTAAGGCCCCTCGATAGTCACGGAAAATACAGCGGTCGAGTGGCACGACACCTACTGGAGGAAGCTTCGTAGCTTGATACAGAGCGCCGCGATGTGGCCGCGAGTCACTCGAGAGTCGGCTGGTGGGGGAAACGCACACAAGAGAAAGCACGTACCTGTGCCCTCAGATACGTTCTTTCTCTTGTGTGCGTGTGCCCCACCAGTCGACTCTCGACTCTCTCGAGTGGCTCGCGGCGGAAAACAGTGGACAATTGTCTTGCGGAAGATCTCATTGGTAAAATAACTCATTAATCGTACTAAAAATTGTGTATTATTGAGCTTCAGTTTGTTGGTTATGTCAATGTGCTGTCCATTGCCTCAAATAATAATCCAATAAAGTGCCATAAACCATTTTCCAGAACAGTGCTACGCCGACCGCATCAGCTGTCAATTTTTCATTGCATTGTTACTACACTTTCTATATTAGGACCAGCAAATTAATGAGCAGGTAAACATACAATATGATTTCATCTTTCATTTGAGCGCTTATATTCAATCGTACGGTGACTCCTTCTTATTTGAGATCTTCCGTAAGAATTGTCCATATTTCATCTCTCAATTCAAGATGGCTGACCTGGGTATCGAGGGCCTTAACCCCTTCGTTGGCAGAGAGAATGCGACAAAAAGTGCCCAAAATAGCAGGAAAATTTTTTATCCTGAAAAGGACCCCGCACAAAAACCTATGGAAATGAGTTCTCGGCGAATTTGTCTCAAACTTTGGGAAAATGTTGTTCATGTCATCCTGATTAAAATTTTTCATGGCAACAACTCTCCTTAAAGCAGTATTTTAGCTCCAGGAGACCTCAAAGATAGATATTTTATCACGCGATCACCGATGATTTCACCCATTCAGCTTTCAGAATAATGATTGTGTGCGTGTGCGTGTGCGTGCGCGTGTGCGTGTGTTCGTGCGTGTGTGTGTGTGTGTGTGTGTGTGTGCGCGCGTGTGCGTGTGTGCGCGCGCGCGCGCGTGTGTGTGTGTGTGTGTGTGTGTGCGTGCGTGTGCGGGTTATGCGATACACACACGCACGCGCACACGCGCACACGCGCACAAGCGCACACGCACACGCACGCACACGCACGCACACGCACACACACACACACACACACACACACACACACACACACACACACACACACACACGCACGCACGCACACGCGCACGCACACGCGCACGCACACAATCATTATTCTGAAAGCTGAATGGGTGAAATCATCGGTGATCGCGTGATAAAATATCTATCTTTGAAGTCTCCTGGAGCTAAAATACTGCTTTAAAGAGAGTTGTTGCCATGAGAAATTTTGATCAGGATGACATGAACAGCATTTTCCCAAAGTTTGAGACAAATTCGCCGAGAACACATTTCCATAGGTTTTTGTGCGGGGTCCTTTGTACCCTGGGGTTTTTGAGGGCGCTGATTACGAATCTGAACTTAAAATTCGAAAATTCAAAATGGCGGATCCAATATGGCGGACGAAAATACAAAAAACGGCTTGATTTGGATAAATCTTGGTACTTATGGGTTATTTAGGTTGCTGATTACGAATCTGAACTCAAAATTCAGAAATTCAAACTGGCGGATCCAATATAGCGGACGAAAATACAAAAAACGGCTTGATTTGGATAAATCTTGGTACTTATGGGTTATTTAGGTTGCTGATTACAAATCTGAACTCAAAATTCAGAAATTCAAAATGACGAACCAATATGGCGAATAAAAATACAAATAATACAGATTGATTTAGATAAAACTCGGTACTCATAGGTTGTTTAGGTCCCTGATTATGAGTCTGAACACAAAATTTGCAAATTCAGTTTGAGGATCTAATAGCAGTCTATATGAAGTAAAAATATTTCTCACACTAGTAAGTGTCGATATTAATTTTAAAAAATTGGTAACAATACTTTTTGTAACCCCCTGCATTAGCTGGTAAATGTATTCACGACCCCGGAGTGTGCACAAGCTTCGTAAATTCTCGTAATTAAAATGTTTTCAAACTTTGAGAAATCTCAAAACTGGAATTCTTAAATCATTTAAAACAACATTGAGTACCAAGCTTTATACATTTCCACCTATTTTTTGTATTTCGCTCCATGTTATTGGATTCGCCATTTTTAATTCCTTCATTTTAAGTTCAGCTTCGTAATCAGCGACCCCAAAAACCCCCGAGTGGCAAATTTCATCCCAATCAAGTAATTTTTTGCATTTTTATCCGCCATTTTGGATCCGCCATTTTGAATTTGCAAATTTTGAATTCAGATTCGTAATCAGCGACCCCAAAAACCCCCGAGTGGCAAATTTCATCCCAATCAAGTAATTTTTTGCATTTTTATCCGCCATTTTGGATCCGCCATTTTGAATTTGCAAATTTTGAATTTAGATTCGTAATCAGCGACCCCAAAAACCCCCGAGTGGCAAATTTCATCCCAATCAAGTAATTTTTTGCATTTTCATCCGCCATTTTGGATCCGCCATTTTGAATTTGCAAATTTTGAATTCAGATTCGTAATCAGCGACCCCAAAAACCTCCGTATAAGACTTGGATGCCAAATCGGAGCAAGTTAAATAGGAAAAAAAAGGTTGACGCACTTTTACGTCAATGCCACACAGGGCACGGATTAATTTGACGCACTATTGCGTCAATGCCAACGAAGGGGTTAAAAGTTACATGTATTAGTTATACATGTAATTTTATATAGAGTATCATTAAAAAGCAGAAATCGGTAACCCTCTCACCGATTCTCGAAAAATTCAAAACAACTTATTTTAATAATACTCTATATAAAATTACATGTACATCTTATACACTTTTTAAGCAGAAATCGGTAATCCCTTCAACGATCCTCGCCAAATTTACTAACAATCTTCCTTTAATGATACTCTATCCATCAAATAACTTAGGGTAGACCGAGGCGAATCGGATCAATATAAGTTTTAAGACAGTTTTCGTTAGTGTTTTTTTTTTCAAACGAGCTATTTTATCGTGCTAATTAGTAATCCAATTCGCCTCGGTCTACCCTATATATTTTTTAGGCAGAAATCGGTAACCCTTTCACCAATCTTCGCGAAATTCAAAACAACCTTCCTTTAATGATACGTTCTATATATAAGATTACATGTATAACTTGTACACTTTTTAGGCAAAAATCGGTAACCCCTTTACCGATCATTGCCAAATTCAACACCAACCTACCTTTAATGATACTCTATACATAAAAAAAAATTAAGCTCGATACCTCAAAATTTGCGGATATTAGGGCAATCATGTAGATTCTTTTAGATAAAAATCGGTAACCCCTTCATTATTAGCAATTTTTATTAATTCTATTATATTCTTCAGTTTTTTTTACCCCTATTTCATATATAATTCTTTAAAATTTGGTTAATCAGTTCTTGAGTTATAGAAATTTTGGTAAGTTTGACTGTTTTTTAAAACAAAAATCGGTAACCCCTTTATTATTAGCAATTTTTATTAATTCTATTATATTCTTCAATCTTTTTTACCCCTATTTCATATATAATTCGTTAAGATTTGGATGATTAGTTCTGGAGTTATAGAAATTTCGGTAAACTTGATTATTTTTTTTTAACAAAAATCGGTAACCCCTTTATTATTAACTTTTTTATTAATTCTATTATATTCTTCAGTCTTTTCTACCCCTATTTTATATATAATTCGTTAAGATTTGGTTGATTAGTTCTGGAGTTATAGAAATTTCGGTAAATTTGGCACATACATACATACATACACACATACATACATACACACATACCGACATTTTTTAAAATAGCGATTTTTCGACGTTTTAAAACACTCTAAACATATTGACATCAAAAACTCAAAAAACAATCTTTTCTTCGGTTTCTTCTACCCCTATTTTATATATAATTTTTTTAAATTTGGTTGATTAGAGCCAACTTTATACGCAATCAAAGGTTCATATACGAATTTACGAAAATAAAGCTTCCTCTATGAGGAAGCAAAATGATTTAAAAAACATTTATTTAACATTTATTTAGACTTAATCTATCTGTGATTAGCGCAAAATCGGATCCGGTATTATATTTAACATTTTTTTAATTATATCAAGTTTGCTCTTATTGTGTATTTATTATAGTCATCTATACAGGGTGTCCCGAAGTTCGAGGGTAATAAGATTGCAGCATAAAAGTTCGTGAAAAATTAAATAATAAAAGTGCATGCCATTTTTTCCATAAAGTATAGTTTTTTAAATATAAAAGGTTTAAGGTATAACCAATCGTACGCATTGGTTAAAAAGTATGATCGTGCGGTAGTATGCGCGACATACAGCGACATCTAATACGACACACGCACGACACATAAACAGATGACTTTTTATCCAATGCTTACGATTGGTTATACTTTAAACCTTTATACTTAAGAAACTATTTTATGAAAAAAATGGCATGCACTTTTATTACTTAATTTTGTACGAATTTTGTACGAACCTTCATGCTGCAATCTTATTACCCTCAAATTTCGGAAGACCCTGTATAATTATGATGTAGAAAAATTATTTTATATTTATATCACATTTGCTGTTATTGAATTTTGTTAACATTTATTTAGTATTTATTTTACATTTATTCTATATTTATTTTGTATCTTATTCTTTTATTATATTAATTATAAGTCACTTTCTTTCTAATTTATTATATGTATAATATAGTATATGTCTTTTTCATATATATAAAAACGTATGTATTCGTAATCTGATTTTTGTTGAACATAATTGTCATTTATTTATCATTTAAATGATATTAATAATTTCAGTGTCCTAAGCCGCTTCGAAGACCTATGAAAATCAAAATAAATCTATTATAAATTTGAATTTTCGCGGATAATATATTGTCACGGCTTTTTCGGCCGGAGCAAAGGAACGCTAAGAGAGTCGGATGATAGGCCTCTCGGGATAATCCCTCGCGCGAGTCAGGCAGCTCTCAATTAAATCCGATGGGCGCCAGACGCGATGCCCTCGCGTCCACTAAATTCTCGATAACTTTAACGCGAAGTCGCGAGAACCAAAGCCTGTCGCACGAGGGGCCAGCCAGCTCGATCTAACGGCAGAGGGGCAGGGTAGAGGCAAGGCGGCGCGGATTCGTTGAACGGACACAAAATAATTCCACACAAATCGCTAGATATTCAATGAACAATAGGTTTCGTTTATTAAAATAAAAGTAAGTAATCAGCGTAGTAAATTTTGAATAATGAAGAATAAACAAGTCTGGTTATTCGGGCAAGCAGAGAATTCACGGAAAAGAATCATAAATTGTCGTTGAATGATAGATCACACGGAAAAATAACAGGCCGGATGAAATCAAAACCAAATTACAAGTGAATAATACGCCGAAAAGAAAACTTGAATTTAGGCGATGTCCGGAGCCGAAATGACGGCAATATACCGCTATGAAAGAGTGGTTGACGAACCGATTTATCGCGGAAACAACTTAAATCTAACTTATCACTAATGACGCAAAGTAACTAATTTGTATCGCGAGAAGGGAATCAACGAATATTCTCAGAATTTACCGGGCAGCGCCCTACCGGGCGCGCCTGATCTCGCTCGCAAGAAATGCGACGCACTAAGGGCGTTGGTCGGTCGCTCGCGATGTTTGCAGGTAACGTCGACGCGATTTTGAAATCCCTCGCGACACCCTTATCACGAATAACACAAAGACGAAGACAACAATTGTATATTTACGCGATGACCAATAATCGTTTCGCACAAATCGCGAATGACGACACAGCGCTGGTCTCTACGCAGCACGCAAGCAGGTACCCCGCAGGGCCACTCTCCGGCGACGCGCGATAAAAGAACGCCGACGCGAACCCCGAGAGCAGATTGCTGACGCTCGTTACCACGCGAACGGTTCAAATACGCGAATTCTATCCACGACCGGATGTCGTGATATCTACGATCTCGCGACACCGCGGTCACGATCCCCAGAAGGCCGATCCTAGCAGCGCACGGATATGTCGTTGCGAGGCTCCTCGCGTGTCCGCCACCGACCGCCAACACCAATACGTTTCCGCCGCGTCCGGCGTACGTCGCGTCCGACAATTTGCACCAATGCCAACCCGAAAACCGCTACGCGTACACGATATCCGAGGACGGCAGGTCGGGGCGGGAGAAACGCGGCACTCGCGGCTTCACCGTGGCTGTTTACACACCAATTACTGTGGAGGGCAACCTCACCGGTCCCGCTGATTCCCGGGTGAATCCGAAGCGTCGTCACAGGCGCCGGGGATGATCCATTAACTCTGAATCCGGATGCTCGATAATGAACTTTCTCGACCGAATTGTATTGCGAGACGTCTACTCAAGTCGGCGGGCGAACCAGGAGAGATCGAGCGATGATCCGCTCGATGTGGAATTGAAAGCGCGCTCTTATCTGAGGTAATCAGGCGCTGTGTCGCGACCAATCGGGGCTAAGCGCGTCGCGGATCACGCGCGCGCTGTCGCAGGTATCCTGCGGGGGTCCTTTGCGCCCCCAGGCGTCTTTGGTACCGTAGACTTTTCCATCCGATGTTTAGCGTGTTCGGGCGCAATTCCCCTCGTCCGGACGTCTCCTCGCGTACCGAGGGAACGCTGGCCAGGCGTCCCAGGTCCGCTTAGATGTCCCGGGGTTGGTTTGGAGGTAGCTCTCGCCTCCTCGGGGGAGAAAGGCCTTATCACGGCCCTGGTCGGTCTCTCGCCGATCAGCTGCGCTGTGCGTGTCCGCATCGTGCCCCGCGGTCGGACTCCTCACCGGGTCTCGCGGCATCCTTGCGCCGCTCCGTCCCTCGCCGTGGGTCTCGTTCTTGTCGCCGGCTTCCGCAATCCTGATCCCGAAGCGCGGTGCCTCGGCGAGGTGCCACATTTTTATACAAAATAAAACAAAGTGAAATGAATAAATCATACGCATTCTAGTTTCGGTAGGTCCCCTGGAGATTTCGCGGTCGCTCTCCTGGCTCGTCCGAGGGCGCGAACCCATGCCTTGTGACGGCGGCGGGGCGCTGCCACACGCGGCGAACCGTCACGTCACAAAAAAAAAAAAATATATATATATATATGTATATTGTCCGCGTACGGTTAAACTTAGAAACATTCGGGACGCTCGACAGCACACGGATGTGCCTTCGCTTTGGTGTGCGTTGGCAGCATGTGGAGGGGATGCGCTGCTAGCGCATGCCCAGGGGCCATATTCTGTTCGTCTTCAGTGCCGTTAACGGTGTCGGCGCAGCTTCTACACGATACGAAAAACCTGCGCAACGACGCTTATCGAACCGACAGTTATCGGTAGGTAGGAACGGAATACAGGCCCAGCGCATCTCCTCCACATGCTGCCAACGCACACCACAAAGCGAAGGCATATCCGGTGTCGCACATATGTGTCTGGTATATCTATAGTCAAGGTCGGTAAATGGACGCGGCGTCAGCGTCGCATAATCGCCATTTTTGCCTCAGTGAGTATGTATGGTTTTACTTAACTTAACCTAACTTTTAAACAGCCTAAACTTTTAAACATTAACATTAACATTTACCTAAAAATCAAACATTATATTTTTTGGCTGATTAGCTGAGCGATTGTCGTCACCATTTTCGGTCCAAATAGCTTGAAGTGAATGCGATGGCCTTATATCTGTTGCTGTCCATTTACCAAACTTGTTCATAGTAAGTTCTTATTTCAAGACTGTCTTAAGTAATGTTTTAAGATGCTAATACGTGATTGGTTAATGACATCTTAAGTTGGTTAATGACATCTTCCCAGACAGCACAAAATATTTTTAAAAAATTTTTTAAATATTTATAAAAAAGATTAAAATATTTTAAAAATATATACGCTAAATATTTTGTAAATATATTAATGTCCGAAAAATGAAAGTATCTAAAAGATTATAATAAATATTTGAAAATAAATTGTAAATAATTATCATCAATATTATCAAATATGTTTTTAATTTGTTATAAATAATTATAGAAATAATAACTGTAAGTGATAGTAAATATTGTTAAAAAGTATCAAATAAATATTTATGCTAAATATAAAAATAATGCTTCTAAAATTTATTTTAAAAATATTATAATCTTTATTCATAAAAGACAATATTCAAATACAAAATATTTTATTTTCTTTTAGTTCAATCAATCAATCATCTTTATTTCACTCCCCTTCCGGGGTTGAAAAGGCGTTTTTTTCAGGAAAAACGTTTCTAAAAACCTTTACAATTATACATTCAGTCATTAATCACATACATTTCATATGGCGTTTTCCAGGGACGTACCCAACCCTTTACATATATACTCGCGACCCAATTATACATTTATTATACCCATGACCCAAGCGACCTAACATCATATTTCCACATCTCTCTGCCTCCTTCCTTCCTGGCGGACCTCTTCGCTTTTGTCCGGCTCTCCCCCACCTTGCGTTCGGCGCCTTCCTTCCTTCTTTCACTGTCCTTACTTACTTTTTTTCCTATCATCCTCCTCCTCGTCCGACTCCATCAACAAACTCTCCTCCATCTTTTTCGTAATCTCGTCCTCCTCAGTCCTCTTCCATCTCCCGCCTTCCTCCTCTCTCCTTTCTTTTCTCCTTTCTTTCTCCTCTCTTTCTCTTACCCTCGTCTCCACAGATTTATCCTCGTCCATTTTCACCCTCAATCTACTCCCTTCCTTTCTCCTTGCCTCCAAAACCTTCCACTTATCCTCCTCGCTCCCCATCCTTACTAACATCGTCATCCATTCTCCTCTCTGTCCTATCACACTTACCTCTTTTACCTCCACTTTCACCTTTAATCCATCCGTAGACAGTTCCTTCACCTTCTCCCAATTTGATTCTTCTCCTCCCCATCTCTCTTTCTCAATCCTTATTATCACATTCTTCCTTCTCTTCTCGTTGTCGCTCTTTTCAAACTCCTCCGCCCACCATTTCCTCTTACCAGTCTTACCCTTACTCTCTTCACTATCATTCCTCTTCCTTTTGCCCCCGCTCTGTTCCATCCTGTCCACCTTTCTTTTCAATCTCTCTACCTCCTCCTTCATCTCCTCCTCTCTTCTTTTACATTCCTCTTTAAGGGGTAACGCCACTCTAGAGTCCCAAAAAATGCCAATTTTTGATAATTTTTTTCAGAAATACAATAATCATAAATGAAAATCGGTTTAATTCTATTTATTATCTATATATTAAAGTATAAAAAAAAATTTTATTAATTTTTTATTGACAAAATGGCGGCGCCAGAGTTATTGATCCAAAGTGCCAAGTCGTCTAACGGGCGGAATCGAAGCTTCTATAATTTCTGAGCTGGAACAAAAATTCAAAAATTTTTGAAAAATATATAAGATATTCTATAGAAGTACAGATGGATTTTGCGATAAGTTGAACAAAACTTTTTTTATAAACAATTTTGTGCGAAATTTTTCAGCGAAAAATGAAACATTTTTTTCCAACATGCACCATTCTTACAAAAAATGATATTTCGCAATTCCTATGTGTACTTCTATTGAAAATCTTATATATTTTTCAAAAATCTTTAAATTTTTGTTTCAGCTCAGAAATTATAGGAGCTTTGATTCCGCCCGTTGGACGACTTTCGCAAAACGGCACTTTGGATCAATGGCTCTGGCGCCGCCATTTTGTCAATAAAAAATTAATAAAAAATTTTTTTTATACTTTAATATATAGATAATAAATAGAATTAAACCGATTTTCATTTATGATTATGTCTGAAAAAAATTATCAAAAATTGGCTTTTTTTGGGACTCTAGAGTGGCGTTACCCCTTAACTTCCTTTATCATCTTCCATACTTTTTCTTCCACTATCTTTTCCACCGCCTTCTTCTCTATTATTATCTTCCCTTCCCTTCCATCTTTCTTTGGTTATCTGTAACATGCACATGTAATTACTTTCCTCTCCCTTACTCTGCTTTATCTCCCGCCCCCTCTCTTTCTCTCTGACCTATCACGCTTATCTCTTTCACCTCTACCTTTACCTTTGATCCTTCCGCAAACGATTCTTTCAATAATCACCGCTTACCTTTCTACTACCGTTCTCTCCGTCTCACAGTTCGCCCGCTCTACTACCACCACCACCACGTGCGTTTCTTACATGTTCACCTCGCTCTATCGATCCCTTCCTTCGATCTCTCAATCTCGCCGCTTATCCGTCGACACACGTTGCGAAGACGCGTGTTGCGTATCCGCCTTAGTTCCTTCTGCCGCTCTCGCCTCGTGTGCCATCTCCTCCGTCGCCAAAGCTCACCGTCAACTTAACTTCTCTCTCGGGCCTCCTCATCTCCAACAGATTTCCGCCGTCCAGCTATATTTTCCACCTCGTCTCCATTTACTTCACCTCCTTTCGGCTTCCTTCACGCCTACCTTGCTTCCTCCACCTTCCCTCTCCCCTATATCACC
Source organism: Temnothorax nylanderi (assembly GCF_030848795.1). Lineage (NCBI taxonomy): Eukaryota > Metazoa > Arthropoda > Insecta > Hymenoptera > Formicidae > Temnothorax > Temnothorax nylanderi. The sequence goes on from NW_027249219.1 coordinate 216,410, forward strand.
TTTTTCCGATACTCTTTTCCTCCCTTTCCACGCTCCACCTGTTCCCCCGCCGAGGGCCACGGGGGATATCTATTTTCTTTTAGTTTTTTTTTTACTATATATTACACTATATATCACAAGTTTTGTTTTTCTTGATTATATATCTTGACTAAAATACTATTTTATGACTATAATACTATACAGAGTTCGATTAATGTAATAAAAAAATCGCATATTCCATATAAAAAACTGAATCAAAAAGTCCTTTACAGTTTTTGGATACCTTTAATAGGTCAGTAGCTAGGTAAGTTTATCCTGCAAAAGGTCGAGTGACAAAAAACATAAAATGTTTCTATTAACATTATAAATTAAGCCTATTGTTGATATGTCATTAATAAACAGTATTTCATTAATAAACAATAATTATAATAAAATATGCTCAAACGGAGCCTTTTGTGAAATATAAAATATGAGATTATATAACATATATGACATGATTTCACCATGTGTAAAAATAAATTTTTAAAACATTATTTTTAACAATTAAAGTAATTTAAATCAACCTAACTGGCAATATATATAACGTCTTTTTTGATATGAACATTGAAAAACTGTGAGCCAACTTGGTTTGTCGGATTCACACAGAACTTTTTTCGGATCAATCATCGAGACATTATTAATTTCGACCATGGGTTTTGGTCAGTTGATGTAATTTCTAAATTAAATAGTCTAAATTATTTTTAAGTTTATTCGAATTGATTGTTCGTACAGATTTTGTGTTCTGACATATGCACTCTACTTATAAGTTGAAAGTGCAAGGAGTAAATATTTGACATATTCGAAATATATTATTACACTTTTTCTCGTTCTAATATTTAGTCCTAGATAAACTGATATTAATAGCTCTTTTTTAAGAATTAACTAATACACAGCAAATCCAAGTGTGTTATTTTAACTGAAGCTCTTCTTACACATTTTTTGCCGTTTTAAATGACGTCATTTAACACGGTTGAATGTATTAATACAATTAAACGTGTTAATTTAACACGCAACAAAACATGTAAAACGAGCTTCAGTCAAATGTGTCATTTTTAAACGTTTATGCGTGTAGAAATAACACACTTGGATTTATAATGTAGTCAGTTCGGTTCCTGGTATTCTTAACCAGTCGTCTACAGTATTTTTATATTTGGAGTTATATGGCATTAGTAGAGTTTATACCTCTCATTGAAAGACATATTGAAGTGCAGATTGTTATCTAATACCACTAACAATAAGCTATTCATGACTTCTACCAAATGTTGCATCACGTGAAGGATATTTTATTAGAATCTGATTGTTTGCCTAAGTTTCTTAATTGTATGCTACAAAAAGATGTATATTTACTGTAAAAAAAAACATTTTTTAAAATGTTAATAAATCATATATTTAATATTAATAAATTATTTTTTCAATTAAAAAAAAACGTATATTTAATGTTAACAAAACATTTATTTAATGTTAATAGATAGATATATATTTATTTTCAAGCTTAAAAAAAGCCAAGAAAAGAAACTTGGTTTACAAATAGACCTTAAACACTCATCCATCCACACCATATAAAACTACAAACCTCGGCTATTAACAGACTTTATTCGCTTATGTTCTAACCTGTTTCCGCTTCCTCTCTTTCTCTTTCCAAAGCCTTTTTAGTATCCTCCCTTTTTCTATTCCTAATTCATCGTTAAAAAGTGTATCTAGTCTTTCCTTATAGCTCTTACCTAAATTTACAAACCAGTCGCCAATCACCGTGCATTCACCTACATAATGTTCCAAATTATCCCTACCCAACTTACAAAATCCACAACTTCTTACATCCTCCTCCAACCAATATTTATTTGCTTCCTCCATATTACCGCACCTCAATCTTATCAACGCTCTTATACCATCACCCGACATTGGCTTGTCCATATTTACATTTAATACTATTGGGTGTACAACTTAGTTCGGTCCGTTTTCAAAAGATGGCTCTAGGTGCTATAAATGGTTGACGGCGAGAGCTGATTTTTGCTGTATCGTGAAGTGTCAACATCTGTCAATCAAATATTGTTTACAAGCCTTTGAGTTTTGCACAACAAGTTTAATTTTTACTGCGTTGAAAATGTCGAGTTTCGTTCCAAATAAGCACCATTTGCGGGAAGTTTTGATTTTCTGTTTCAATTCGAAGAAAAGTGCAGCTGAAGCGCATCGAATGCTTGTGGAAGTGTATGGTGAATCTGCACCATCGGATAAATCTTGCAGAGAATGGTTTCGACGATTTAAAAGTGGTGATTTTAGTGTTGAAGACAAAGAGCGTTCGGGTCAACCGAAAAAGTTTGAAGATAAAGAATTAAAAACATTACTCGATCAAGATTCGTGTCAAACGCAAGAAGAGCTCGCAAAAACATTGAAAGTTACTCAACAAGCTATTTCGAAACGACTCAAAGCCGCGGGATACATCCAAAAGCAAGGAAATTGAGTCCCATATAAATTGAAACCGAGAGATATCGAACGACGATTTTGCATGTCCGAAATGTTGCTTGAACGGTACAAAAAGAAGACTGCATCGAATCATTACCGGGGACGAAAAATGGATTCACTACGACAACCCGAAATTAAAAAAACTGTATGTAAAGCCCGGCCAACCGGGAACATCAACGCCGAAGCCGAATATCCATGGTGCCAAGGTAATGCTCTGTATTTGGTGGGATCAGAAGGGTGTGATCCACTATGAGCTGCTAAAACCTGGTCAAATTATCACGGGAGACTTCTACAGGCAACAATTGATCCGTTTAAAGCGAGCTATAGCCGAAAAACGTCCAGAATATGTGACCAGACACGAATCCATAATCTTTCACCATGACAACGCTCGGCCTCATGTTGCTGTTCCGGTTAAAAACTATTTGGAAAATATCGGATGGGAAGTTCTGGCTCACCCGCCTTATAGCCCAGACCTTGCCCCTTCCGACTACCATTTGTTTCGATCGATGCAGAACGCTTTGACTGGAATACGCTTCATTTCAGAACAGGGTATCAAAAATTGGCTCGATTCATTCTTGGCTTCAAAAGATGAACGCTTCTTCCGCGACGGAATCCATAAATTGCCAGAAAGATGGGAAAAAGTAGTGGCTAGCGATGGACAGTACTTTGAATAAGGTATTAATTCATTTTATCGTTCAAATAAATGCGTTTTTCAAGCAAAAAAACGGACCGAATTAAGTTGTACACCCTATCTAGGTTTATTACACGTTATACCCAGCTCCTTATATCTTATATTGTACCGCGCATTTCTAACCTTACTGTCAATAGTTTGTTCTTGTATATCCTGTTCTCTTTCTCTTATTACACTGAACATGTCAATACCCTCTCCCCTTGCAGTTCTTATCGCTTCAAGACCCCACCCCAAATTATTAAAATAACTTTCCCTTTCGCTACTGAATAGATCTATCTTCCCGTTCCCCGAATTATACTCCACTTTATCTTTTTCTTCCCAACATGCAACCACTAGCCTATTCGTACTACTTTCTCTACTCCTCTTTTTATACCTCATGGCTCTTAATCCCCATTCAATTTTTAATTTTTTTAGACCCAACTCTCTCAAGATCATATACCGCGGCGTACAAAATTCCATTCTAAAAATCCATCTGATGTAGTCCAGCCAGATCTTTTCTAATTCACTTTTCTCCATCCACCCCCATACTTTCACCCCATATTCCATAACACTTTTAACCAGATAATTAAATAATGTCCGTCTCCTCTTAAAATCATCTTTACAAATCCTTTCACCGAGACCCCACACCTTATTTGCTGCTAATCTTCCTTTCCTGCCCATTTCTTTAATATGATCCGTGTAATTTCCTTTCCTGTTAAACGTAAACCCCAGATACTTAAAATTCTTCACCTCCTCTATTCTTTCCTTACCCCACTTCCAATTTCTTCTACCTAACTTCCCACCACTATTAAAAATCATAACCTTTGTTTTTTCTGTACTTAGATCTAACTTCCTATCCTTCAAAAATCTTTTCAGTGTATCCATTATATCATCCAGTGCTTCTTTATTCTTAGCCAGTAGAACCATGTCGTCGGCGTAAGCTAACGACCATACCCTATACATGCCCAATACAATGCCACCTATATTTCGCTTATCTAACGCTTCGTCCAAATCCGCAATATAAAGACTGAACCGGTCTGGACTCAGAACACAGCCCTGCCTCACACCTTTCTTCGTGATGAAGTTTCTCGTAATCCCCTTGCTTGTCCTGACTGATGTCTCCGTTTCTTCGTATAGCCCTTTAATCCTGTTTAACAAGCTGCTGTCAACGCCTTTTTGTTTCAGTACCTCCCATAATTTTCCCCTCTCTACCTTGTCGAAAGCCGCTTTCAGGTCGATAAAAAGAGCAAACACCTTGTCATCTCCACGTTCCTTTTCTTCCTCCCTCTGTACAATGTGGTTCAGAATAAAGATGTTGTCCATAGTAGATCTTCCCTTTCTGAAGCCCGCCTGACTTTCAGGTAGCATTCCTTTAGCTTCTATAACTTCCTCCAATCTATTCCTCAGAATTTCGGCATACACCTTATATGCTGAGCACAGCAGTGAAATTCCTCTGTAGTTTCCTGCCTTCTCTTTATCTCCTCTCTTATACAGCGGTACCACTATGCTCATTTTCCACTCCGATGGAATAGTTCCTTCCTTCCATATCTGCTTTATTAAGTCTACCAGACAACCCCTCACCGCTGAACCACAAAACCTCAAAACCTCCATCGGAATTCCGTCTATTCCAGCTGCTTTACCTAATTTCATCCTCTTTACTGCATCCGCTACCTCCCCTTCTTCTAACTCTCTCTCCTCTTCTTGCTCATTTCTTTCGTGTTTCTCACCTCGTATTTCCATTCTCCTTCATTGTTATCTCCTTCTCCGTGCCTCCCAATAACTTCATAAAATGCTTTCTCCACTCTTCTCCTTGAATATTGTTCTCCGTCCACTCCTTCTTCTTTTTTCGTCTGTTTATAAACCTCCAAATCTCTTTTTATTCCTCAAATTTTTCAACTCCTCCTCTTCTTCAGCTCTTTTGTCTTTCCTTCTCCTCTCTAGCAACTCCTTAAAGCCTCTCCTTCCTTCTATAAAGTCTTCTCTTCTACCTTTCCCCTTTTTCCATTTCCTGTACTTCCTTTTACCTCCCTTTTTTTCCTCGTGCAGCTCCTGTTCCACCAATCCTTATGACCTATTTCTTTCCTCTTCGACTTTTTAACCTCCTTATAAATCAGTGCACTATGTATGAGCTCTTTTATTCTTCTCCATTTCTCCTCTACCGACCATGACTTTTGCCACTCCACGCTCCCTAGCTTTGTCGTTCTCTCGTTATATAGTCTCCTCGCTTCCTTGTCCCAATTTATTATTTTCCTCACGATGTTTTGTTCCTCGTCCTCTTCTTCTCCTTCTTCTGCAACTTGCATATTCTGCGTCTTCCGGTCCCCTCCATCTCCATTGCCAAGGGTAAGTGATCCGAGTCCACCCTGTCGTCTACCTTAAATTCTAAAACTTTGTCATGTATGTATTCGTTTACAATAATATAGTCGATTACCGAACTCCCTCTCGCACCTACATAAGTAAATTCGCCTTCCCAGTCACCCATTGTTCTACCGTTTAGTATATACCAGCCTCTTTCATCCATCATATCCGTAAACTGCCTACCTCCATTACATACTACTTTATCCTTACTTTTCCTTTCCACATCATAGTCTGCCAGTCTGTCTCTTCCAAACTCCCCTATCCTTATATTAAAATCACTTCCTATGATTATTCCTTCCCGCTCATGCCTTTCAGTAATTTTCTTAAATGTTGTATCTAAATCATTCACCAGACCTTTATTATAGATTGTGAAAATATTCAGCATTGCACCTTCTCCTGAAAACCATGTATGAACTATGCCATCTGATAACATTGCAGTCTTTACCGCATCGTAACTCCTAATCCAACTTTTCTTTACTCCTATCAAAATTCCGCCAATCGCCCTACCTTTTTTCTTTTCCCTCCCCGCATTTATGTTCACCCACTCGTGAGAACCTGGTAATTTGCCCTTAATCCTATCCCATCCTTTCTCCTCTAGCCACGTCTCGCATAATCCTACAAAATCATTTCTTATTATATAATTCCAAAAATTCTTGTCCTGTCTCTCTAAACCCGCTACATTCCAGAATAAAACCCTTTTTCTTCTGTTATTATCTCTCTCCAGTCTTCCATTGTCCTTCTTACCCTCTTCATCTTCAACCGTTTTCCTCGACTCATCCTTTAATTGGCTGCTCTTCAGAAATTTTTCTTTTCTATAAGCGTGTTCTCCTTCTCACTCCACACATACTTCCTTTCTTGTATTTCTAATTTCTTGTATCCTATTTTTACCCGTTTTCCATCCATCTTTTTTTTCCTCTTATCGTGATCAATGAAAATTTTCCTGCCTCCTAGCTTACTCTTTAATTTCATTACAATTTCCTTCTGTTGAGAAGAAGCCCAGAAGAGAGCCCTCATGTGCATGGGCGATGAAAACGGGCGTTTGTGAACGCTTTGATAGTCTTTCTTTCTCTTCTCTATATACATGTCAGTCCGCCTTTACACTAGCATCATGTAACATATCTTTTCACACGTCTTGTATTTCACATTAAATATCTGATCTTTAGAAGAAACTGTATTACTCACTTATCAACCTAACGACAGGTTATGGGCCCAGCACGCTTCCACTGCGCGTAGAAGGTGCTAATAAGTAAAAGTGATAAGTAGAGAGAGTCAAAGAGAAACAGATCGGTGAGTACGAACAAGCGTAAGAAAGATGGCGGACAGAGATATCGTTGCGATCGACAAACTCAATGACAATAATTTTGAGTTCTGGAAATTTAGCATGTCCCTGCTATTCGAGAAAAGGGATATCAAGGATGTAGTCGACGGAAACGATGTAAAACCAGAAGAAACTGACATTGCAGCATTGAGAACGTGGCCCAAGAAAGACAGCGATGCACCTTATTATATTGCATCGGCGATTGACAAGCGTTTTACTAAGCACATTCTCCATTGTAAAACAGCTAAGGAAATGTGGGAGAAGATCTGCAACATCTTCGAGAGGAAATCAGCTGCACAGGTAACGATGTTACAAAGAAAGCTTTATAAACTGAGCTCGGAAGAAAAGGTAAGCGATTATGTGGCACAGGCTCGCAATTTGGCAGCACAGCTTGAAGGTGCAGGTGATCGAGGAGTCTCAGACGACATGCTGCAAACGATAATTATTGAACGACTTCCATCTGTAAAATATAGCGGTTTTCTGTTTGGCTGGAATAGTAAACCAAAAGCAGACAAGACATTACTCAATTTAGAAACAGAGCTAATGGCAGCAGAAGAACTCATATCGACTCAGGATGAGGAAATCACAGCAATGACAGCATCAGCAGCTCACAAAGGTAAAGTACAGAAGAAATCTACAGAGAAAGACAATAAAAAGAAGTTTAAAGGTCAATGTTTTTACTGTAAAAAAGTAGGACACAGAAAGTTTGAATGCAGCAAGTTCAAAAATGAGATGAAGAAAGAGGAAACGAAGAAGACAGGTACACGCAGTAAGAACACGAAGACTAAACGTACAGATAAAGAAGAAGACGAAACAGAGGACGCAGTATTCTTCGCACGTGCTCATGTAGCTGAAGCAAACATCACGGAAGATGAACAATTGTGGCTGGCTGACAGTGGAGCATCTTACCATATGGCACATGACAAATCAATGTTCGAGAACATGAAGAAAGCTGAAATGTCCTACATTAAATTAGGTGACAAAAGTCGTGTGTCAGTGATAGGAAAAGGCGATGTGAGAGTTGAGGCTAACGTTGACGGTACATGGAAACCGTGTCGCCTAACTAACGTCTTATGTGTGCCTGATCTTCGCACAAATCTATTCTCATTCTCGCAATGCACGGATCATGATTACAAGATAGAATCTGGGAAATCAGACATGAAAGTAATCAAGAATGGTAAAGTTTATGCAACTGCTAAGAGAAGAAAGAGTCTATATGTCATGGCATTCAGAAAACCGGTTGCTGCAGAGGCAAACGCAGCAGAACAGAAAATAGATAAACTACAATTGTGGCACGAACGTCTTGGCCACATAGGGTTAACTACAATGCAAAAGCTGGTTGAAGATAATTCTACGATTGATTTCAACAAAGAAGATTTGCAAAAGTTTAAGTGCGAAGCATGCATTTTCGCAAAATTGAAGCGGAAAACGTTCAAGGCTCGAGAAGAGAAGCAGTATGAACCAGGAGAGATGATTCACTCGGATGTGTGCGGACCTTTTCAGACAGAGTTGTACAACGGTGCTAGATACTACGTTGTATTCAAGGATGATGCCAGTGAGTATAGATGTATCTATGCAATTACAAGTAAAGCTGATGTATTTGAAAAATTTGTTCAGTATGCCAATATAATACGTAATCGTTTTAAGCGAGATATTAAGGTAATAAAAACGGACAACGGACGAGAATACATCAATGAACCGTTCAAGAGGTTCGTTAAAGCACGTGGCATGGAACACCAGACGTCTGCTCCATATAATCCAGAGCAGAACGGCAAGTCGGAGAGGGATATTCAAACGATTAACGAAATGATCAGATCAATGATCTACGGTCGACATCTTCCTAAATATTTGTGGTCCGAAGCTGTTAATATGGCTGCATACATTCTGAATAGATCGGCAACGAGCAAGAGTAATAAATCACCGTTCGAGAGATGGACCGGCAAGAAGCCTGACCTATCATGGACTAAAGTATTTGGCTGCGTTGCTTACACGCATGTACCGAATCATCAAAGACGGAAACTTGATTCCAGGGCGAAAAAGATGATCTTCGTGGGTTATCAAGGAAACTCTAATAACTGCAGGTTGTTTGATCCAAAAACACGCAAGATTACTGTCGCAGCTAGCGTAAGATTTGATGAAGAGACGACCTTCTACACATTCCCAAAGACAGTGAGAGCAGAAGAGGAAACGCGTCTGTTTATTCGTCTGGAAGATGATAACTCGGAAGATATATCGGATCAGGAAGCAGAAGCAGTTGAAAGTATTAGCAATGATGATACTGATGAAGAAGAAGTACCAGAAAGGGAAACTATTAATAACCGCAATGAAGAGACGAGAGTACTACGTGATCGTAAGAAGATTAGAAGACCTGAAAAGCTTAGCTATCCGCAAGTAAATATAGCCGAGGCCGAACCAACGACTTTTGAAGAGGCATTACGCAGTTCAGAGGCCAAGCAATGGGAGAAAGCAATCCAGGAAAAGCTTTCTGCACATCAAAAGAACGAGACATGGTTCAGCTCACCGAAACCTGAGAACAAGAAGGTTATTACTTGTAAATGGATATTCAAGAAGAAAGTGACGCCAGGTGAACCAGATAGGTATAAAGCTCGACTAGTGGCTCGAGGCTTTACGCAGCGGCATGGAGTTGATTATACGGATACCTACGCTCCAGTAGTACGTTACGAAAGTATACGTATGTTATTAGCAATGGCTGCGACAGAAGACTTAGACATGTTGCAGTTTGACGTTAAAACTGCCTTCCTTTATGGCATGTTAGAAGAAGATATTTGGATTGAGCTACCAGAAGGACCTTGGCCAGAAGAGGAACGCATTGTGAAACTCAGCAAGTCACTATATGGACTGAAACAATCTCCACATCGTTGGAATGAGAGCCTTGATGAGGTCTTGAAGAAATATAATTTACAGAGATCAGAAGGCAATGATTGCATATATATTGGCAAGGTCGGCACGGAGACATTGTATCTAGCAGTGTACGTGGACGATGGTCTTGCGGTTTGCAGATCATCGAAGATCTTACGGAAATTCTTACAACAGTTGAATGAAGAATTTGAAATCAAGATATGCAAGCCAAGTTACTTCGTAGGCATCGAAATTGATCGAAATGATAGACAACGGATAATCAAAATCCATCAAGCTACGTACATAAGAAAACTGATCGACAAGTTCAAGATGAAAGAAGCAAAGGGCATCTCTATTCCAGTCGATCCTAACGTGAAGCTATCAAGACGAATGAGTCCATCGAATAATGCAGAGAGGACGTCTATGTCAAGAATTCCATATAGCGAATTAATTGGATCTCTACAATTCCTAGCAAATGTCACTCGATTTGACATTGCGTTCGCCGTGAATATGTTAAGCAGATATTTACAAGATCCTGGACCAGGACACTGAAACGCAGCAAAACGAGTCCTAAGATATCTAAATGAAACAATTAATGAAGGGATTTCATTCAATGATATAATGCCAAAACGAGAGTGTATTTGTTTTTCAGATGCTGATTTTGCGGGAGACAAAGATGAACGTCGATATACCTCTGGGTACATTGCAGTCATGAATGGTGTACCAGTGGCCTGGGCATCTCGTCGACAAAAGATAGTAACTCTATCGACCGCAGAGGCAGAGCTGGTGGCTGCATCACAGGCAGCACAAGAAGTTGAGTGGCTGCGACAAATGCTGACAACTCTTTATGGCGTTCAAGAAGAGGAAATGGATCCAATCGAACTAAATTTGGATAATCAAGCAGCAATCCAGTTGAGCGCAAACCAGGCGTTTCATCAACGAACGAAGCACGTGGACATTAAATATAAGTATATACGAAAAGTAGTTAAGTCAGGCAAAGTATTTGTCAAGTATTGTCCAACAGAGGACCAGCTAGCGGATCTGTTAACCAAAGGACTACCGAGGCCTCGATTCAATAAATTAAAAGGACTTTTGACAATGCACCCGAGGTCTCAGTGGGAGTGTTGAGAAGGAGCCCAGAAGGGAGCCCTCATATGCATGGGCGATGAAAACAGGCGTTTGTGAACGCTTTGATAGTCTTTCTTTCTCTTCTCTATATACATGTCAGTCCGCCTTTACACTAGCATCATGTAACATATCTTTTCACACGTCTTGTATTTCACATTAAATATCTGATCTTTAGAAGAAACTGTATTACTCACTTATTAACCTAACGACACCTTCGAATCCCAGCAGTCCATTTCCACAACAATTACCTCCTTTCCTTCCTTACCTGATGTTTGCATTTTCTTCACCCTCTCCTTGACTCCAAACTCCTTCTCCAAAAATGTCTCTGCTGTTTCCCTTAAACACCTACTGTCTTTCTTTTGCAATCCTCTAATTACAAATTTGTTTCTTCTTTCCCTCTTATCTCTTATGTTTCTTTCGCTCTTCTTTACTAACTCTGTCACCTTTCCTACAATCTTTTCAATTTTGACACCCTTTTCATCCACAACTATGTCTTCCTTTGTTTGTTCCATCTTCCGCAGACTAGCCTCTAACTTATCCATTCTGTCCTCCAACCTTTTTTCTCTTATGGTCCAACCATCCTCTAATTTGCTCATTCTCTCTTTCATCCCTTTCATCTCCATCTTCATATCCTTCAACTCAGCATTTATCTCTCTCAAGATTGCCATCATCGAGCCGTCTGCTTCATTCTTCTTCAATACCGTCATGTCTCCGTCCTTTTCTCTCTTCTCTCCTTCGAGTCCTGTTCCAACTATTTGGTTATCTAAACCTGGGGGCGTTCTTACCGTCTTGTTATCTCTCTTGAAAATGTCATTCGCACGATGTTCTTGTTCCTCTCTTTTTTTCTTAGCTTTCTCTAATGGCGTTTTCGATTTGCTACTCGACCCGACTCGGGTCGCATCAATGGACGTGGAATACATACACAGATATGTATGTATTCCACGTCAATGATGCTAGAGTCCTGTATACATGATGCGACCCGAGTCGGGTCGAGTCGCAAATCGAAAACGCCATAATTCACATGCCATACCATTTTCACTTCTCACAAAATCTAGTATGCTGGTCGAACTCGCTCTTTTCCTCATTCTTAGTTCTTCCTTTGAAAGCCTTCCTCTTCCTCTTTTTTCTTCTTTTGGTACAGCAAAAGTTTCTTTATCCGTTTTTTCCTTTCCTGACTTATCTAAAATCGTATCTGTACTCACATTCATATCTGCTATCAACTCGCCCTCGTCCATCCCCCCCTCCATCTTGCTCGCCAACCCGACAGCTATCTCTATGCGGCTATGCCTGATCTATCCCGCCAATGGGCTCGCTCAGCGGACGTCACCGCCACACAACTCTGCGTTGATTGGTTGGTTCTTAAAGTAAGAACCAATCACGCTCGACTATTACTGAGCAGTTTGATTCGCTGAACGCGCCCAATGTCGCCACCTGCACTATCCACGCAGCGCAAATTTCGCTCCCTTTTGGAACGCAAACGCAGCTCTCCCCCCTTTTCGCTCCCTAACCTCTCGCTCTCCCCTTTGCCTTTAACGCTCTTTTACCACAATATTAATGGAATTCCAACTTCCTTTATTATCCTATCCTGATTTTATATTATTCCTTCTACCTATCCAACTCTTCAACGCCCGCCACGCTTCTTATTACTGTCTAAACTCTCACTCGCTCTCGCCGCTCCTCACCCACACGCAAACACCACACTCGCTCCTCTAACCAAGTCTCTTATTTAATGTTAATAAAACATTTATTTAATGTTAATAAAACATTTTTTAATGTTAACTAACGTTTAATTTAATATTAAAAACACTTTTTTAATGTTAAAAAAACGTTTTTTAATGTTAACTAACGTTTATTTAATATTAAAAACAAAATTTTTTAATGTTAAAAAAACGTTTTTTAATGTTAAGAAACGTTTATTTAATATTAAAAACACATTTTTTTAATGTTAAAAAAATATTTTTTACAATATTAAAATAAATATTTTTTAAATAAAAATAAATAAACTATCCCATTAATTTAAACGTTTAAAAAATTTTTTTTTTATTATTAAAAATGTTTTTAAAAACGTTTAAAAAATATTGTTTTGCTACTTGGGTAAGATCGTCTAATGTAAACAGTTTTGATTGTATAAAATGTAATATTAATTTACTCATATCATATTGACAGACGCCTTCAAATACATCATGCATTATATCACGACTCATATTTTGTATAACGTGAAAAGAATCTAATTGATTCTGTTACGTATCATCCACTAAAGTCGTGCACTACATGCGTATGAACGCTTAGAAACACATGCACATATACATATGTTGCATAAGAGACGGACAACTCGGACGCACACATAGGACATACAGAAACATATGCGATACGGATGGTAAACATTCGCCAGTCTAACGACGGTCATGTCGCCACAATTTCGTCTGACACGAAACAGGCTCGACTCAGGTTTGAGTCAAGAGGAGCTCCGGCGCCGAAGATCGCGGGGGCGCCGCGCCGTCGCCACTGCGGGTACCACTCATCTGCGTCTAAAATATCGAGGCGACCAACAAGGGAACTTTTCAGCAGAACGATGACGGCGAGGATCACGACGGCGAAAAGTGGCATTCTGTCCGCAACCGCAGAACCGTACACGCGTTAGACGAGTCCGTATCCCAGATCGTGCGTCCGAGCAAACGCGACTCAGAGTGAAATACTCCCAGGCGTTGTCGTGTGTCCGTTAAATATTATTAGGTGACTCAGGGCAACAGCCCCCAGGCGTTGTCGTCAGACCGGTGATCCAGGACAACAGTCCTGAGGCGTTATCCCGGTTTTATGCGATTCCGAGCGTGGAACGTGAAATAAAGGCGCGTACTTGCTTCGGCAGTACACAGATAAAGACGCGAGTTACAATAACGCTAAGTGAAAACTTTGTATTCAAATAAAATAAATGAACATTATACAAAACGACGGAGTCGATGTGAATAACATCTACGCCGATACACAAAACAGATTCCAAATGCATATTTCAGTTAAACCATAACAATATAATTTCGCTCGACTAAGCAACAGCTAAATAATATAAAACGGCCAATTTCCGAGCAATTAAAGGATGTTAACAATATATTTAATAATTTCAATAACAATATACATTCGCGTTAACGTTTCGAGCCTTACTTGGCCTTCTTCAGAACCATAAAAAACTAATAACACATTACAAAGCATGAAACCTATATGGAAGGACATTCGCACGCATTGTGAGGCCAGCGTATATTAACAAATAACAATATAATTTCGCTCGATTAAGCAACAGCTAAATAATATAAAACGGCCAATTTCCGAGCAACTGACGATGAGACGATGAAGAAGGCCAAGTAAAGCTCGAAACGTTAACACGAATGTATATTGTTATTGAAATTATTAAATATATTTTTAACATCCTTTAATTGCTCGGAAATTGGCCGTTTTATATTATTTAGTTGTTGCTTAGTCGAGCGAAATTATATTGTTATTTGTTAATATACGCTGGTCTCACAATGCGTGCGAATGTCCTTCCATATAGGTTTTATGCTTTGTAATGTGTTATTAGTTTTTTATAGTTCTGAAGAAGGCCAAGTAAGGCTCGAAACGTTAACACGAATGTATATTGTTATTGAAATTATTAAATATATTTTTAACATCCTTTAATTGCTCGGAAATTGACCGTTTTATATCAGTTAAACCAGTTACAGAGACGTCATTTTTTTCCAAGTCATTAGCATATTCATTAACTGTATGTACGTAATAATCGTTTATCTTCAGCTGTTTGATATATTATTTGATTAAGAGAGGCTTTACAAAATCTACAAGGATGGTTCGCAACAAAACTTTTTACAAATCCACTTTCATGCACACCTAAATTATCTCCGATTACAAGAACACATTTTATATAAATATGTATACCTTCTTTAGTGACTAATCCTGACTTCTCTAACATTTGTAATTCATGAATTAAAGGTCGAAATGTAGCTTCATTCCCGTAAACTTCTCTATCTTTACTCACAAACAATAACGTTAAAAAAATATTATCAAGTTTTGAGCGTGCTTCTGGAGGCATGCATGGTAATGAAAAATATACAGCTCCCACTTTATGAACACCTGCATGACCACGGATTATTTGTCTCAAACTCATCATAGTAATGTCATGAAAATTGTTGCTTAAATGTTTCCACAACTCTGATTGAATTATATTACTTACACAATGTGAATCATTCTTCACTTGTTCCATGTAATCTAATATCTTTTAAAACATTAGGTATTTCAAATAATGCCTTTAGGACATTTATTACAGAAATAAATTGGCCTGTGACATTACATGGAACCAGGGTGAAAATATTGTTAATCCTTCTACTTTCCATAGTTTTTCCAATTACATAAGTAACAGGTTCTATATAATAGCCTTTTTGTAAAAAATATTTAATTCTCTTATATTTTGTGTCTAGGTCGCAAAAAGGCTTTTTACATCCATTTAAAAAAAACGCTAATTCTTGTTTCATGACTTCTGGAGCCTCTAAAGTATTCAAACTTTGGTTCACTTTACTTTCTACCATGCTAACAATATTTTCCACTAAATTTGAAGTGATCTCTATAACTGTCTGTACATGTTTTCGCGTCATAGAATTATCATTATATAAATGTGATAACGAAGAAGCAGCTGCTTCCTGTATTACTTTAAACTGAAAATTATAAGAATCGAAAGTATTTGTATTTACTAATGTTTCATCTTCATTGACGCACGCGCTATCGTCTCTATTTTCTAAATCCATATTTGGTCACGTCCTACGAAAATAATAAATAGTTGCAGAGTCAAATTTAACGCAGCTGCTCTATTCCTTTGATGTTCAATATTATTGTATGTTCAAGATCAGTGGGACTCTGGAATAACAAAAAATAAACATTACTTTCAGCTCAACTGCAGCAATTGTATTTGCACATACATAAAATTATTTTGCGTATAATATAGAGAAATATAAAAATAATACTTACATTTACTGATAAAATGAAAGAAATTCATGATTTAGTTAATAACGCTGCGTAATAATGTTTGGAGTCTAATACTTTTTTCTTCTCGTGAAAACTGTAGCTATTTATAATATACAGAACACACGCCGAATTGTGCAGTATAATCACATTCGATCTGTAAAAATTGTTACAAATGATTATTTACATGGCTTTTACAAACTCTTTGAAATAACAATAGTAGGGGAGACCGGGGCTAGACCGCTAACGGGGTAAATCCGCCAAATCAAATATCTCGGAACCTGTATATTGTGCGAACTCGCTATTAACATTGTAAACGCTGCTTATGGTACCCATGTGACCAACGGAGTTTCGGCAGGTTACCTGCCGTGTTATGATTTTTACGGCGGCAAACGTGTTTTCGTGGTGAAAAGTGAAATTTTCTGCGCGTGGAAATTTTGTAATATCTGCAATAATATTTGCTCTCCAAATCTCGAGGTACGTGATTATAAATGCATGCTGATTATAAAGAGTAATGCATGCTGAACACGAATCCAGTGTAGATATCTAATATTTCATGGGCGATCAAACCTGAAACTGATTTATCCCGGGGAGGTGGCGGTTCAACCCCGGCATTTTTGAGATTTCAATTTTTGCACCGTTGTCGTTTTTGCTCTATACCGGTTAAACAAAGCGACGTAGATAAAAATTTCCTGTATAAATTTTGTAGCTAAAGGTTCACTCTTTACAGTGGTATACCACATTTAACTACAATTATTTATTTTGTTGTTAAAAATCGGCACCGAAAAAAAACTAACAGTCTAGCCCCGGTCTCCCCTACTGCTAAAATATTCATTAATGGCCTGCGGATGTTTTAAAATTGGCCAGTTCGTAAAAAGTAGATGAACATTTCCATCTCATGTAGTCTTGTATTTTTCATGTTTACAGGACCAACCGATATGGATGTTATATTAATTGTGTCAAGTAGTAATAAATTATATTTATTGGAATAAATTATATTTATTGGAATAAATTTTCTATTAATAAATTTATCCCCCCAAGTGTAGTACAATAAGAGGAACAATATTCTATTACATTTATACCAAATTACTGTTATTATAATAATATCTCTGTTTTACATATAGATTTTTGAAACGTTACCAAGCTAGCTTGAAATTTAATTTTTTGCCTATTTTATAAAAATTTCTACGTTTTCCGTTTCCTCTATATGTATATTTAAAATATTTAATTATTTTATTATAATGCAAAAGGCACAAAAGGTATTCTAAATAATATGCTAAACACATAAATACGTGCTAGATGACGAATAGCATTGGCAAGCTGAAATTGATCAATTTCGCACACTTCAAATTCTATATTTTTGTTTTCTTTCTGCTCGATATGTTCCTTTTCATTTGACTGAATAAGTCTCTTTTCCTTATCAATAATTATTTTAATATTGTCAATCTGTACAGTATCAATTATGTCAACATCACTTGCATATTCTACGATTATATTATTAGGACTAGCTGTTTCAGATGTGATATTGTTTGTATCATTTACTGTTACAGGACTACTTGTTTCACATGTTATATCAATTGTGTCGGGTGGCGCATCAATTGATATCTTACTTTCCTATATATAACATATATATTTATGGCACAATATTAAAACATATTTTACAATTTTCATTTCATTAACTTTTTTGTGCACTATTGCTATTAATTCGTATTAATTTAGTACAAGAATATTTATTCAAATAAATATTCCTTTAATAAATAAATCCAAAGTGCAGTACAGTAAGATAAACAATATATTCTACTTTATTTATATAGAATTAATTTACCTTGTTATCGAAAATTGTCTCCGTCTCAACTATAGAGTTTTGCAACTTTTCTAAGTTTTTTTCAAACTTTAGTCTTTTGTCTATTTTAGGTATAAGAACCTCTAAGTTTTTTGAGCCAGGTTTTAACCGTAGAAGTGATTCGAAATCAATTTCTTCGCATTTCTACACATTAAAAATTTCTTTTACAATGGTAGCTTTACAAGTGATTTACAATAAATATGAAGTGAATAATTAATTAATTAAAGTAATAGGCAATGGTTATAAACTGTCGACAAAAAAATAGATTTTATCATAATTTTTTATTTTGTTTAGCTTATGTGTCTTTGGTCTATACGGTTGAAGACACGTAACCTTCTTTTGTACTAGCCTATTTTTAATTTAACATACTGCGGTTTGTCCGTATTCTCGCATTGTTTTTTAGATAAATGTGCCACAAAATGCGTTCAGCAGTTCAGCATGGCATTCAGTTTACGTTACATATATTACATTTTCGGAAATAAATAAATATACTTATATTAATACAATTAAAATGAGAATACTGGCCATTGTGTTTATAAAATATAGATAAAGATAAATGAAATTCTTTACTTACTTGCAAACATCAGTTTTATGCCGAGATCAGTAAAACTGTTTTAATAAATTTTCGACTGCTGCATCCATAATGTGTGAAGATCACGTGAGGAGAGAAAGAACACACAAAAACCTCAACGGTCACTTTAGATGTTAGGTATTTTTTATGTATCAATAAGTATGTACTATTATTAGTTTACAATCACTTTCTATGTTTGCCCTTGCTAGACCCTGCAGTGTCTAGAAAAGTACTGACGAGGACGAACAGGGAACAGGCGGAAACCGGCAAACGTATCCGTGTCCAATATGGCTCCTTCTCCTTCACACAGGATGCGGAAACGTTTGCCGCGCGGCAAGAAACCACGCGGTAGCCAATCTCGTGCCGCTTTTTCATAAGAACCAGAAGTTTATTGGCTACCACGTAGCTTCAGTTCTTCGCACGGTAAGCGTTAAGCCCCTTGCACAATAGGCGATAGCGATAGCGATAGCGACAGCGACAAAGTTGCCGACAAAGGTATAGCTTTGTCGGCACCTTTGTCGCTGTCGCTATCGCTATCGCTATCGCCTATTGTGCAAGGGGCTTTAGGCGGACTGTCGGTTATTGCCTGTCGACATGCCTGTTCGTCCTTGTCAGTATTTATTTATTCTAGACACTGCATAATAACAAAGCAAGGGCAAAGAAAGACCTAACATCTAAAGTGACCGTTTAGGTTTTTGTGCGTTCTTTCTCTCCTCACATAACCTCATTATGGATGCAGCAGTCAAAGGAGTTCGGTTCGAGTCGTCACGCGGGACGGACGTGTGTGCCCTCTGCTTGTGCTGTTTGGTTGCTCGTTTGCGTGTCTGCCGACGTTTTGTTATATCGACGTGCGGCGGTGTGGGTTGTGCGGTGTGGACTCTTTTTGGGAGGGTCTTTACTTTTTTATTATTGTTGCTCTCCTCTCGGAGGGGGAGCACGATTTTTGGATTAACTAATTAATAGAACATGGACTTGAAGGATCGCTCTACCACGCGACTTGCACGTGATAGCCCTCGCACCTCAGATGATGACTCGCTCAATGCCGCTAACAAGAAAATGCGAATATGCGTATCCGAGCAGGAATTTGACAAGATAACACAGGATATTAGGACCTCGGAATCGCTGGACGAGGATTGGGTTGCGGTAAAGAATCGACGAAGCCTTAACTAGCCAAGGCAACCAGAGGGACGAGGAGCTGTGCAAACGTCGTAATTTAATGACGATGGCTCCGCGGGCTCTGAGGAGGATCGTGGTCGTGAGCTTTTTATAAATAAAACGACCCCGAGCAATAATTGTAATATAGATGTAGCAGTTGGCGGCATGCCGTCGTTGTCTGACGATCACGTGAACGGCGCGAATACGCCGCGTGATGTTATTGTGGAGAATATTCCACTGCCCTTCGACAAGGAATCTTATACTATTTGTGATTCTATTTTAAAAAAAGTGTCCTCGGCAACACTGTTGACGCGCAACGATTTGTGAGATTTGAAGACGATCACAAGGGTATTGCTAAGATTGTTATACGTCTCCCCCCTGACCAAACCACAACGACTAAAGGTAGGAATCGTATAAAAATCTGGATGATTCTTACGGATTTACAAATCTTTCCTACTACATTGGAGATGATTAATCATTTTTCAGCCGAAGTAGAATTTAAGGACTTTGCTGACGCCAATAGGGCGCTAGATATTATAGAAAATCTTAAAGAGCCGATTAAATTAAAGGCTTACTTAGAACAACGCTCTATTATTTGTAAGAGTGTTATCTCAGATTGACCCTCGACGATCCCGGAGCTGTGGGCTGTAATTCAAAACAGATCTAATATACTTAAATTGAACAGGATGTACCGGCGGAAGTGGGACCCTGATTCACAAAAGGCTCGTGGCCACGGACAATATCATCACCTTTAAGGCTAATAAGATTTGCGATCTATCAATTTTCAGAAACGGCGTTGGATTGAGAGTCAGACCGTACGTACCGCAAACCCGCCAATGTTTCAATTGTTTTAGATTTGGTCATATCAAGATCGCATGTAAGAGCGAGACTCGTTGCATCGTTTGTGGAGATAGATCTCACGGGCACTGTGACAGACCGGTGCGTTGTTGTAACTGCGATGGCCAACATAAATCTACCTTTAGAGAGTGCCCGGTGCATGAGAAAAATAAAAATATTAATATAGTCATGGCATACAAAAATATCTCTTTCCACAGAGCGATGCGGATTGTTGAAGGAGATGTTCTCCCTGCGAGGCCACAGGATAGATTTCGGGATTCGGAGGCTTGGCCCGAATTGCCGCAAGGAATTGACCCACTAGATAACGTTGTGGAGAGTATAGAGATGGCAGACGAGATTCCCCCCATCGGGGCTTACGAGGTATGGATACGGGGGGCCGCGTGACCCGATTGAAGCTGAGAAGTGCCCCTACGAGGCCATCAGGTGGCATCGGGAATTACTATGGGCGTTTTGATAACCGAGCCAGTGAGATCACCAGGGAGAAAAGGGGTATCGCCTATTTGGCGGCGCGTAATTGCTCGTGGAGAGTCAGAGGAGAGCCGCGAAAGCTCGGGCCACTTTCGTGGCCTCGTCGGCGAGGTATTGGGCAGTATGTTGCAGTTATTACAGAAATTTCCGGAGGCTAGAGAAATTTTGATTGGCGCCCTTACACAAACGGACATGGGCGACTCATGGAGTAGGTCGTCAAATATGGATTATGGTGGAGGTGAAGAAGGTCTTCCAGCGTGTAGAGATATGTACAGATATAAGGAACCAGGGAATGCCACGGTCAGACAAGGGAGGTCTATGATTCTCCCTGCTGTATAATTTGATCTCCTTTTGTGGAACTGCCGGGGCTATCGGAGCAGTAGGGACGAGTTGACTAAAAAAAATATTAGACTATGATATCGTCGTGCTCATCGAGACCAGATGTACTGGTCTCAATCAAGTCTCTTTTTCAAATTTCAAGACGGTGAACAGTAAAAACCGTCTAGGCAGTGGTGGAGTATCTATTTCTCTTCGTAATTATTTTGAGTTTGATATCCTCCCTATCCCAGGAACCTTACCGGTGAGATATGATGTGGTCTGTGTAAAGACTAAGAATCTCAGGCGTAACCTTAATATTGTCGCAATTTACACCCTCATGACACCCTCGGGAGATTATGACGAGACGTGACCTCCAGCTTGTTTTCCGTGCTGTCAGTGGCAACAACAACGACACTATTATTTTGGGAGACATGAACGCTCACAACATTTCCTGGAATTGTTCGACTACCAAGGACAGTGGTTATATCCTGTATGAGCTGATGAGCGATGAGAATTTTATTTACGTTAACACGGATACTAAATCGCGGCTGGGCTCCCGAGGACAACGTGATTCGAATTTGGACCTCCTGTTTGGATCGGAGGGCATTGTTGACAGAATTACTATCCCATCTCGTTCACCTTTGATAATCAACCACAGATATACAGAAAAATCACCAATAGACTATCCACTAAAAGGACGGATTGGTCCCGTTTCAGCGCCTTGGTGGACGGGGAGATCAAGGCTTCCCTATTGACGCACGTGGAGCTGTTCGAAACTGAGTTTGAGAAGTATTACGGTTGCTTTGTGGATATACTGAGGAGATCTGTTGCTGCTGCTTCGGGCAGGCGGTGTGGCGTCGGTGGGCCCCCTGCTCTGGATGACCCTGGCAAGCGCAAAATATCATACAAATGGTGGGATGCGGAGTGTGATGAGGTCATCCGGAATAGAAAGTCTGCTTTTGCGGCTTTCAAGAGAATCAAGAGTCTCTGCGACTGGATCGAATATAAAAGGACTGGTGCGATCGTTAAACGTACTCTTAAATTAAAGAAGAAAGCCAGCTTTAAGAAATTTTGTGGCGACATCAATCGCTTTACAAGCCTGAGCTACGTGTGGAACACGATGCGCATACTGAAGAACGCTAGAAAGAACTTCGAGTGGAACTCTTGGCCGACAAAGAACAGGGAGGAAGAAATTAGATCATCTATTAACAACCTGGCTCCACCGTTTGTGGGGGCTGAATCTGTGACGGATTTTGGATTGGGCAACCTGGATGATGAGCTGAGTGCCCCATTCGTGCGATCTGAATTGGATAGAGCTATCGAAATGATAAGACGGGACTCTGCCCCGGGCCTCGATGGCATGGAGTATAAGATAATTAGAGTCTTGTCTGACTCTGCTAAAGTCTGCCTTCTGGAGCTCTTTAATACGGTTTGGTCATCGGGAGTCTTGCCTGGAGACTGGTTAGACTACCAGGTAATTTTTATTGAGAAGGTGGGGCGCGAAAAGGTCCGTCCTATATCACTCTCGTCGTGTATCGGCAAATTGATGGAGAGGATGATCAACGAGAGACTCATCTAGTGGGCCGAGAATGAGGAAAAGTTTAGTCCCACACAGAGCGGCTTCCGAAGAGGTAGGTCCTGTGCTGACAACCTAACTAGAATTGTTTCGGACATAAGGGCTTCTATTTGTGCTGGGGAATATGTTCTTGCGGCTTTTCTCGACGTATCGTCTGCCTACGACTGCGTCGATTACCGCATCATGCTGGAGAAGTTAATAGCGCTAGATTGTCCTCCTGGCATAGTCAAATTTATCAGTAATTGGCTCTACCGGAGAAAGGTGCGATTCATTATAAATTCTCGAGAATTTGTGGATCGCTTTGTTTTTAAAGGACTCCCGCAGGGCGCTGTTCTTAGTCCCGCACTATATTCTCTATTCACCCAGGGCCTTTGTGCCGATCTCCCGGAGGGCGTAGAGGCTGTAGAGTTTGCCGACGACATAGGGCTGTACGTACGTGAACCGAATCACCATTGTAACCGACTGCTGTTACAGCAGGCAGTTAATATCATTGCCGACAGGCTGCGCAGGATTGGCTTCGACCTTGAACCCAGGAAGACTGGTGGAGTTCTCCAAGAGTGGCTTCGTGGATAGAAATCTTACCATCCGTGTTGGCAACTGTGAGGTGTCTAACTGTGGCGGGGCGAAGTTTCTTGGCGTGTGGCTGGACAACTGCCTGAAGTTTGACCGACAAGTACATGAAGTCAGGGGTAAGGTAAACCGAGCTAATTCCATTATAAAGTACCTCTATAAGGTGTCCAAGGGTATGGAGGTAAATACGGCACTGATGTTGTACAAGAGCCTGGTTAGGTCCATCACGGACTACGGGAATTTCGTGTATTTCCCCAGAGATTCCACATTGCAGCTGAAGCTGGAGAAGGCCCAATACCTGGGCATCCGTACCTCGCTTGGGTACAGAAATAGCACCCCCAATAATGTAATCGTTGCAGAGGCGAAGGTCAGGCTGCTAAGGGATCGCGCTGCCATGCTTGGTAGCAACTTTATTAACAAATCTATCGCCTACAATCGGAATGGCTTGTGTGATAAGCTACAGCGTCTTCTGGATTGCGAGAATTACGCCCGTTTTCGTCAGCACATGTACAGGCTATCGTTGTTATCGGAGTTCTGGAAAAAGGCACGCCCGTTTATAGCAGGTATTGGCATTCCCAGAAAATTTGAGATTTTTCGGGGCACATACGGCGCGCATACTTTCAAACCCAAGGTCAATTTCGCAATCGGCAAAGAGAGAAAGAGTAACAGATTCTCGGATCGATCACTAGTCAGAAAAATCATAGACCAATACGGTCTAAATCGGAACCCGGAGATTGTTTACACGGACGGTTCGTATAACGAAGAATCGAGATCCACGGGTGCTAGTATGGTCATTTGTTATCATTGCAGGATACCGCGTATAAGATGAGCCTGTCATACCTCTGCTCTTCTTACACCGCAGAGGCCTTTGCTGTGAAGGCTGCTCTCCAGTTGATGAAATATCAGAGTAGAGATAGAAGTAAAGATATTATTGTGCTATCTGACTGTAAGTCCGTTCTCCAAGCTATATACAACAATCTTCTCAACGTTCACAAGAACAGGTATATCACTGAGGCCAGGACCTTGATTTTTGATTTGGAGACAGAATGTAATAAAAATGTTGTAATGGTTTGGATCCCCGCTCATGTCGGTATCATCGGTAACGAATTGGCCGACGGACTAGCTAAGGAGGCGGCCAGCGAGGAGGCCGACCCCTCAATTGAGATACCGGTGGGGGATCTCATGATGCGTGTGAGAAGGGAGACGTGGGACGCCACGCAATTATCGATTATTCGCGATTCTGCGCACAAGGGTGCGTTCTACTTCGATAACTTTTACGACCGTCATGCGGTTAGACCATGGTTTCGAGAGGTTAATTCGGAGAGGTATTTTGTCACACTGATCAACAGATTGAGAGCTAACCATTACAACCTTGGAGTCTCATTGAAGAGGAAAGGATATGTTGATAGCGAGAGGTGCGAGTGCGGCTATGAGAGGGAGGACCTCCAACATTTGCTGACGAGATGTCACAAATATGATACCTAGAGAATTAGTATGGACACGGAATTAAGAGCTGAAGGCTATTTGGATGACATAGATATCTGCCGTCTCATCAAAATCAAGAATTGGAATATATTATTTATTATTTTTAAATTCCTTAAACAAATTGACAAAGTCATATGATCAATATTGAAAAGTACTCTAGAACTAGTGTATTTGTGCCAATTACCCTAAGGTATAAGGCACCGTAATTGTCCTCACCCGAGGACGCTTGAAAATCCCCCCGCAGCAGTCAAAGATTTATTAAAACAGTGGGGGTTTCCTGATCTCATACAACTGTTTGAGGGTAAGTAAAGACTTTTATTTCATCTATATTTATCTTTATCTATATTTTACATACACAGTGGCTAGTATTCTCATCTCAATTGTATCAATAAATCAATATAAAGTATTTATTTATTTTTGAAAATGAAATATATGTAACGTGAACTAAATGCTGAACGTATTTTTTTGGCACATTTATGTAAAAAACGATGCAAGAATACGGACAAACCGTAGTATGTTAAATTGAAAGTAGACTAGTAAAAAAGAAAACCGTACAGACTGAAGACACATAAACTAAACAAAATAAAAAAAATTGATAAAATCTATCTTTCTGTCGAGAGTTTATGACCATTGTCTATTATTTTAATTAATTAATTAATAACTTTATAATTATTGTAAATCACTTGTAAAGCATTCATTGTAAAAAAAAAATTTAATGTGTAGACAAAGAAATTGATTTCAAATCACTTCTACGGTTAAAACCTGGCTCAAAAAACTTAGAGGTTCTTATCCTTTGTTGTGCACACCTATTCGAAATTACGTATTATGCACAGGGGGTATGCCATACCCCAGTCACTTAAAACGTTTATTACAGACGTACAATTCGTTATTTTGACTCAAACAAAATTGCTGGCTATTGTTCAAAGCTTCCAAAATAAGGTCTAATAGGTTTCATTAATATTTTGCAACATAAAAGAATTATAAATGATATGTTAACTAAAAAAACCGAAAAATTGACTTTTCACTAAAAAATGCATAAAAAATTCAATTTTTAATATTTTTTAATAATTTTTGCAGGATTACTTTCTTGAAATACTACACTTTCAAGGAAAAATATTAGTTTATAGCGGAGTTGAAAAAAGTATATTTATTTTGCTATATGAAGTCACGCGTTTTAAAAAAAATGAGAGCCAAGAGCAGACTAAAACCGGGCGGGCAAAACTATGTATAGGATCTTGAAGTGTTATTCCTAGACTATAGGTAGATGCCAGCACAGGTCCCGATTCGCATTGTACGTATTAGAAAAACGCGTTTGAAAATACGCTGGGGTATTTTCTACCCCCAGTGCACAACAAAGGTTAAACCTAACATAGGCAAAAGACTAAAGTTTGAAAAAAACTTAGAAAATTTGCAAAACTCTATAATTGAGTCGGAGACAATTTCCAATAACAAGGTAAATTTATTTTATATAAATAACGTAGAATATATTGTTTATCTTATCGTACTGCACTTTGGATTTATTTATTAATAGACTATAAGGAATATATTTATATAAGGATTTATTTATTAATAGAATATAAAGGAATATTTATTTGAATAAATATTCTTGTACTAAATTAATACGAATTAATAGCAATAGTGCACAAAAAGTTAATGAAATAAAATTTGTAAAATATGTTTTAATATTATGTCATATATATATATATATATATACATGAATCTTAATGGATGCACCAACTTTTTACCATAGGAGATGAGTTACCGACTGCAACTGTAATCAACCGAACGATCCATAGATGACACCAGCTTGAATCGACCGCTTCGATCGACGAGTTCGAGGTGATGTACAGGCAATTCGTACACGATAAGCAATATGTACACGACAGGCAATATGTACACGATAATTCCTACGCGTAAACGGAATTTTGTAGTAACTTATGATAATTTACTTCGCGTAAACGAGTGAATTATCGTAAGTTACTACAGAAGTAATCGCTCGCGTAAACGTAGAAACAGATACAAAAGATATTTCTTTCTATTATATGTTTACGCGAGCGTTACTTCTGTAGTAACTTACGATAATTCCTTCGCGTAAAGGAAATTTTGTAGTAACTTACGATAATTTACTCTGCGTAAACGAGTGAATTATTGTAAGTAGTAATCTCGCGTAAACGTAGTACATGCGGTAGATATGTTGCGCATAGATGGAGAATAATAAGAAATCGCGTTATTAAATAAAATTATATGTAAAAAGAATAATGCGTAAGACAGTTGGATATATTAGAAAAGTATGTACATATGATATACGTTATTTGATTCACAGTTTTTAACTTGCCTGTACATCACCTCGGACTCGTCGATCGAAGCGGTCGATTCAAGCTGGTGTCATCTATGGATCGTTCGGTTGATTACAGTTGCAGTCGGTAACTCATCTCCTATGGTAAAAAGTTGGTGCATCCATTAAGATTCACCCTGTATATATATATATATACATATATTGTATATATTATATACATATATATATATATATATATATATATATATATATATATATATGTTATAGGAAAGTAAGATATCAATTAATGCGCCAATCGAGATAATTGATATAACATGTGAAACAAGTAGTCCTGTAACAGTAAATGATACAAACCATATCACATCTGAAACAACTATTCCTAATATAATCGTAGAACGTGCAAGTGATGTTGAGATAATTGATACTGTACAGGTTGACAATATTAAAATAATTGTTGATAAGGAAAAGGGACTTGTTCAGTCAGATGAAGAGGAACATATCGAGCAGAAAGAAAACAAACATATAGAATTTGAAGTGTGCGAAATTGATTAATTTTAGCTTGCCAATGCTATTCGTCATCTGGTACGTATTTATGTTTAGCATATTATTTAGAATACTTGTTGTGCCTTTGGAATTATAATAAAATAATTAAATATTTCAAATATATTATATTAAAGAAAATATATTTCTATTAATAAAAAAGCGTTTATTTGTGTAAAGATATTAAAACTAATTTTTCCTCTTATATAGGATCTGAAAACATTTTTAAAAGAAACTAGCACCGGCTATATCATTTTAAACCACTATGAAACGCATGGTCAATTAAATGGACTAATGCGTAGAAAATTAGCAGATGTAATAATAACACATTTGCCAATTGCTATCACCAAGAAATCCCAAGAGAACATTATGGCTTCATTCAGCGTAAAATTTTCCGGAGGACTAAATAGCTCCCCAATCGGATCTCCGGGGGGAGCTGCTTTGAATGATGCCACACGAAATGGAATAAACCTGCGCAACAACCTCCAAATAGGCACATGGAACACTCGGGGCCTCCTACAAATCGGGAAACTGCTCATTGTAGAAAGAGAAATCCAGTCCCTCAAGCTGGACATAGTAGGACTGAGCGAGACACACTGGAAAGGGGAAGGACACTTCAGCACTGCATCCGGCAATGTCATATATTTCTCGGGCCACAACTCAGAGAGTCGCAACGGTGTGACTCTGCTGCTTTCCAGGACAACTAACAAATCGGTCCTAGGGTACAAGGCGGTCAGCGATAGAATTTTAATACTAAAAATCAATGCACACCCACTGAACATCAACATTATACAAGTGTATGCCCCAACGGCGGAGTCGACAGAAGAAGCCATCGAAACATTCTACGAACAGCTAGAGAATACTATAAACGACCTTCCCAGAGGCGAAATTCCTGTTGTGATGGGGGATGTGAACGCGAAGATTGGACGCACAACTGTGATAGACCAGCAACTCAAAGAAGTGTTGGGACGCTTTGGCATGGGGACCAGAAATGACCGAGGAGACAGAATGCTTCAGTTCTGCCAGGAACACAACTTAACAATAGCCAACACACTGTTTTAACATCATATCAGAAGACTATACACATGGAGGTCGCCCGGCGACAGATACAGGAACCAAATAGACTACATCATGGTCGGATCACGATGGAAATCCTCCATCCTAAACTGCAAAACCTATCCCGGTGCTGACTGCGGAACTGACCACCAGCTACTGGTAATGAAGTTCAGACTGCGCCTGAAAAACATCCGCCAACCCCAGAAAGTAATAGCAATCAATGGTGCTAATAAGGAACTATTCCGACGAGAAGTCCAGCAAAAATTAGCCACCAACACAGCGGATATCATAAACACACAAGACCCGAACCAGGAATGGGAAGAACTCAAAAAGATTATTAAAACAGCCTTGGAATCAATCCAATGCAAAAACCGCCCGAATAGATCCAACAAGTTCTGGATAACGCAACGCACCCTCGTCACTATCGAGGAACGGAAAGAATTAAAAAGGAAAGGACTAAAAACACAGACAGCAAGGGATACGTATAAAGCTCTATGCAGAAGAATACAAAGAGAATGCAGACAAGACAAAAACGAATACATAAAGGAAATCTGCAGAGAAATCGAAGAGCACCAAAACTCCAACGACACCCGCGATCTGTACAGGAAAGTTCGTGAACTAACACGAAAACTCACTCCGAGGACAGCGGCCATCGAGGACAAAAGCGACAAGATTCTTTGGGAAAGCAACGACATAGTAGAACGCTGGACGCAGTACTGCGAAGAACTGTACAAAGAAGATACGGTAGCAGAAAACGGGGAACAAGCGATAAAGATGACAAACGAGCGGGAACCGCCAATACTGAAAAGTGAAGTGGAAGAGGCCATAACGCATCTTAAACCAAATAAAGCACCCGGCTTGGACGAAGTGTCCGCCGAAAAGATAAAGCTGCTGGGAGATGAGGGCATCAGGATAATTCACGACATTTGCAATAAAGTCTGGCAATCGGGCCAGTGGCCTAAGGATTGGGCCAAATCTGCCGTAATACCCATCCATAAAAAGGGGTCCACACGAAAGTGCCAAAACTATCGCACAATATCTCTGATATCCCATGCCAGCAAGATACTACTTAGAATAATCGACAGTAGATTGCAGCAGTATCTGTCTCACCAAATCCCTCCTGAACAAGCCGGATTCGTTAAAGGCAGAGGAACCAGAGATCAAATATTTAACATCCGCCAACTGATAGAAAAAGCACGCGAATTTAATACGCCTATGTTCCTGTGCTTCATAGACTACAAGAAAGCGTTCGACTGTGTAAGATGGAAAGACCTATGGAAAGTGCTAAGAGAGATGGGAGTCCCGGATCACTTAGTGACCCTAATAAGCAATCTGTACAAGGAGAGCGCGGCTGTCATTAAGCTGGAGAACA
This sequence comes from Temnothorax nylanderi, assembly GCF_030848795.1. Classification (NCBI taxonomy): domain Eukaryota; kingdom Metazoa; phylum Arthropoda; class Insecta; order Hymenoptera; family Formicidae; genus Temnothorax; species Temnothorax nylanderi. The sequence continues at coordinate 246,327 of NW_027249219.1, forward strand.
AAAAATCGAAACCCTTCAAAACACATAAAGGGGTGCGGCAGGGCTGCATATTGTCACCCAGGTTATTCAACATCTACGGCGAATATATAATGAGACGAGCCCTGGAAGGAAACAGCGGGGGAATAATAATCAACGGCAAAAACTTGAATAATCTCCGTTACGCTGATGACACCACCTTAATAGCGAAAAACGAAGAGGAACTGACCAAAATGCTGGAATCAGTTACCAAGGAAAGCAATGAAGTAGGTCTACATATTAACCTGGAGAAGACCAAACTCATGGTGATTGACAGGGGCAACACGATACAACGGAACAATGTACGCCCAGACATGGAAACGGTCAATGAGTTCATCTACTTGGGATCCCTAATCTCCAACATAGGAGGAAGCGAAGCAGAGATAAGAAGACGTATAGCAATGTCGCGAACAGCCATGGCGAACCTCAGGAGAATATGGGAAGACAAACAAATAACAATAAACACAAAGATAGCCCTGGTGAGATCCCTGGTGTTCTCTATATTCTCATACGGAGCGGAGACATGGACCATCAAGGCAGCGGACAGGCACCGCATAGATGCGTTTGAAATGTGGTGCTGGAGACGGATGCTGAGCATCCCTTGGACGGCAAGAAGAACGAACGTGTCAATTCTTAATGAGCTGAACATCACCGACCAACTGTCCACTATTTGCCGCAGACAAGTTCTCCAATACTTTGGTCACATCTCACGTAGAAACCTGGACAATCTTAAAAAACTGATTGTACAGGGGAAAGTGGAGGGGAAGAGACCAAGAGGCCGGTCTCCATCGCGTTGGCTGGATCAAATAAAGGATATCACAGGCCAACCATTACAAAGAAACCTCCGAGAAGCGGAAGACCGCCATTGTTGGAAGACGGTGGTTCGCCACTGTACATGACCATAATGTCACGACTCTTCAGACATAGAGATACGACGAGAAAGAAGAAGAAAAGAAGAATCACCAAGAAATCATATCCGTAAGTATAATACAAAGCACAAAAAATATACATATAAGTAAATAAACATATAAAATAATATAAAATAAATAAAACAAAATACTATAAAATAATATAAAGTAATACTTACTTATAGTATTTATATTTACTTATTATTTAGGCTTGAATTGAAAAATATGCACATTAAAGATGCACAACATTGCTATAAAAGTAGCTAATTATTTTAAAGAAAAACCTGAATTGTATTATGTGCCACCCTTACATGAAGGGCGACACCAAAAGATTTCAAAAGGAATATTTGCCGTTTGAAATAAATACGGAATGTAAGTAAACTATTACTATTGATTTTGCTGTAATTATTACTATGCAAGACATGTAACGTAACATCAATATTAACTATTTCTTTTTGAAAAATAAATAAATAAAAGTTACTATACATAAGAAAGCTTATTTACTATAAAATTAAAAATACATATTATATGTGTAGGTTTAAAATTGTGCGAACTTCATCTGCAATGGTTAAAATATAATAAGGAACCATGGACCGAGTTTGTTGAACATTGGGAGGCAAGTCGACTTGCTAGAATAACGGATATGACTACACACAAGGATGGAAATGTTCATCTCATTTTTACGAAATGGCCAATTTTAAAACATCCGCAGAGTTACAAATTGGTGAATATTTTAGCAGCAGTATTTTTATTTCGAAAAGTTCGTAGAAGCCATGTAACTGATCATTTTTAACAATTTTTTTACAGATCGAATCTGATTATACTGCACAATTCGGAAACATACTTTCTATATACAATGAATGGCCAGAGTTTTCACGAAAAATATATGCTTTCATGAAAATTAAAATTAAAGATAAAGTATATGAGGAACAATTAAACCAAATAAATGAAAATACATCAGAAGGTAACACGTAAAATTAACATTTTCTATTATTATTCAATTTAATTACTTTGCTATCCCATTATAATATAGATACATTTATTTCGTAATCCCTCAATTTTTTTTAGAAGAAAGAAATATTAGTACTCTTAAAACTATTGCCAGCATTATGTATCCCAACAATGAGAATTCGTAAGGGTACGAGAAGCATGAAGCCTACAATAAGTGAATCATTAAATTCTTTTATTTTATCAGTAAATGTAAATAATATTGTTATATTCTTTATATTTTATGTAAAACAATTTTATGTATGTAAAAATATAATTGCTATAGTTGAGCTGAAAGAGATATTTATTTCTTGTTATTCCAGAGTTTTGCTGATTTTGAACGTGATATTGAACGTCAAAGGAATAGAACAGCTGCGTTAAATTTGACTCTGCAACCATTTATTATTTTCGTAGGACGTGACGCTAGCTCAGTTAACGGATACTAGGTTTGCATCGATAAAACATTATACAAAATTGAAAGTGCTCTTAAAGCTGTCGACGTATGCTACAAGTGCTTTTTTGTATTGCATGCGTGCTATCTTAAAGAATCTCAACAAATATGGCTTCTGATACAAAAATGTTTATATAATATATGACAACTGAGCACGATGTATGCAATAGCAAAGTTACATCCATCGAAATGACTTTAAGCAAGATGTAAAGAGATTATTTCTTTATTATTTTTTAAAAATATTTTTATTTTACGATAATGTTATACACTGGTACAGTCAAACTCCTCTTCCTGCAATGCGAAACAAAAGTATAGACGAAATTTTGGCAAAAATACAAAGGAAAATAAGAGGACAAGTATAGATTCGATGATATACAAGATATGAAACTATTTGCTTTTGTTTCTTTATAAAAGATTTAATGTTTTGCTAAATGTTTATGAAATGTAAAAATTATTTTTTATTTATTTTGTTTTATACCGTATTTAAGTTTAAGTTTAAGGTAATATTCTTTTCTTTTATAGTTTTATGTCCCTTTAAATTGAGAGAAAGTAGGAAATATCATAAGCATATAAGTAATAAAAAGTAAAGTTTTGTATAGAACTACATTTGAAGGAACTTGTACAATTATTGTGGGAAAAAGGACGCAAATACGGATACGTTTAGACAAGTTTATTTTACGGCGGATGAATACAGAGCAGGGGGGACAAACTTTGCTGAATTTTTGGGCGACGGAAGTGGGAATACGGGGGGACAGTGATAGAGGCAGCACCGTCGTTCCTTTCTCTTCTCCTCTCTAATCCCCTCGTCACCAAACAGTAGAAGCGCGGCTGAGTGCGGCTGAACTCATGAAGATTCGTTAAACATCAAAACATTGTGCAAGATTAAAGTGTATTGGACCGCAGCATAGAATTTGCAAGAGGAATAGAGTAGAAGGAAGGAAAGCTGAAAGGATTTATCGAAACGATAAGTTTATTTATATTTACATATATTACATATATATATATATATATATATATAATATTTATATAATATTTAGTTTAGAATATTAAATAATATATTAGTCTTTAATATTAAATATATATATTGTCATTTATATTAATATAATTATTAGTATTTTAGTAAGTAATTTTATACCAAGATGGTACGTAAGTGCTGTGTGCCCAAATGCATTTCGAAGGACAGCTGTACACCTGTACATAGGCTTCCACGAGATACACAAAAAGCAGAACAATGGCTAAGAACAATTAGACGGACTGATTTGATAGGTAACATAGAAATAATAATATTTATATTAATATGGAAATAATACTTATATTTGCTTATGTTGGAAATATAAGCATACGCACTCATGTGTGTGTGTGTGTGTGTGTTGTGTGTGTGTGTGTGTGTGTGTGTGTGTGTGTGTGTGTGTGTGTGTGTGTGTGTGTGTGTGCTGTGTGTGTGTGTGTGTGTGTGTGTGTGTGTGTGTGTGTGTATGGGTGGGTGTATATGTGTGTACGCGCGCGTGTGTGCGTGCGTGCGTGCGTGTGTGTGTGTGTAATATATAATATGTTTACAAAGATTTTGTTTATATTACAGGTGCATCGAATACAATACTGAAAGAATTACGGATCTGTACTTTACATTTTCCAGATCATATGATTTTTGTTGACACAAAAAGACGTGTACTAAAAAATGATGCTATTCCATCTATGCATCTATCTGATAGATGCATAGATGGAATAGCATCATTCTATCTGATAGATGCATAGATGGAATAGCATCATTTTTTAGTACACGACTTTTTGTGTCAACAAAAATCATATGATCTGGAAAATGTAAAGTACAGATCCGTAATTCTTTCAGTATTGTATTCGATGCACCTGTAATATAAACAAAATCTTTGTAAACATATTATATATTACACACACACACACACGCACGCACGCACGCACACACGCGCGCATACACACATATACACCCACCCATACACGCGCGCGCACACACACACACACACACACACACACACACACACACACACACACACATGAGTGCGTATATGTGCGTATGCTTATATTTCCAACATAAGCAAATATAAGTATTATTTCCATATTAATATAAATATTATTATTTCTATGTTACCTATCAAATCAGTCCGTCCAATTGTTCTTAGCCATTGTTCTGCTTTTTGTGTATCTCGTGGAAGCCTATGTACAGGTGTACAGCTACTACAGCTGTCCTTCGAAATGCATTTGGGCACACAGCACTTACGTACCATCTTGGTCCCTTACGGAAAGAAACTACAGCGGATTACAGAAAATTATATTACAGGAACTACATAAAAGTATTACACAAAATTACAGACTGAAGTATTGTAATATACTGTAATATTTTCGTACTATACGCTCGGATTACAGGAAAATATTACAGGATTACAGGACTACAAGATTGCAGTCCTCTTAATACTAGAGGACACTGATTTCCGATATTCACCCGGCATAAAAAAAAATTATTTTTTTCTTAGTTTTATTACTTTTTTATAACTAAATTTGTTTCTTAAGATGCAGTCTATGATTATAAATATTTTCTTGTATTTGAAAAACACACTTACCTTGGTGGGATTCGAACTCGGGACCTCGGGACCTCTGGATCGTGAGCCAACTGCCTTACGTGGTAGACTACTTCTTAATTTGATGTAAGTGTTATATATAGTCTACATATGTCATAACCAGCACAAATATATAATTTTTCAAAAATCATCTTAAGATACAAATTCAGTTTAAAAAGAGTAATAAAATTTTAAATTGGATATATGATATAATATTTCTTAAAGTCGGGTGAATGTCAGAAACCAGTGCCGGTTCATTATGAAATTACTTATAAAATATGAAATTAAAAAATAATAAAATGTGGTTAAAAAGTGATACATTAAATCTAATAAATTTCAAACAATATTTATAGAAATAATTTATATATATACAGCTGCATTGAAGTAAAAGTACACTATATATGGAGGTGGAGGGGTAAAAACCACAGTGGTGTAACTCAAATTTTTAAAAATATTTTCTCGTGTGCATAGATGCAATCTGTACAATATATAAATTGCATCTATGCACACGAGAAAATATTTTTAAAAATTTGACTTACACCACTGTGGTTTTTACCCCTCCATATATGATAAGACTCGCTATTTCAAATTTTATGGATTACTGGTAGCATTACGTTTAATACACATGTGTAGTAGTGTATTACACATTTTGTAGATTACATGTGTAGTCTACTACACAAGTCACTTACCACACGTGTAGTATATTACACATATAATGGATTACACGTGTAGTCTATTACACAAATCACTTACCACACGTGTAGTATATTACATATATAGTGGATTACACGTGTAGTGGATTTCACCCTTCATGATTAGACGTGTATTCCATATTACAGGGATTTCACGCACTAAGTAATTACAGCGTGTAATAACTACAGATTATTGTGTTCCTTTCTGTGATAACTACAGGTGGTCCTGTAGTAACTACACAAGTGTAATATTTACTGGCTGTAGTTTCTTTCCGTAAGGGGTATAAAATTACTTACTAAAATACTAATAATTATATTAATATAAATGACAATATATATATTTAATATTAAAGACTAATATGTTATTTAATATTCTAAACTAAATATTATATAAATATTATATATATATATATATAGGGGAGAGTTGGCAATTACCGCGCGGTTGACAATTCCGCGCCATTGTTTATCTCAATAACTATTTGTATTACGCGCCTACAATGATGTTAATATCATAGAGTAACACGAAATACCCCACCCGCATGCGCCGTCAATGCGTTCCGGCCGTCCATGTAAACACAGTGCGCTCTGGAAGCTTCTCTGCTTGCTCGTTGCAATTTTGCTGGTAATTTCGATAAGAGGTGAGTAACATAATATTTTCATTAGAGAAATAATCCTGACGGATTTGATAAGCTAAAACACTATAAAATTAGGTTGCAAAGTGATTTTAGAAACACGCGTTTCTTTCCTATATATTTTAAGGTTGTAAAGTGAAATTATTGAGTTTGATAATTTCGCGCCCAAGGTATAATACTCATAGGTATAACGATAACTGTGTGTTAACAGTTACCAAGACTGTTTAGTTTACAATGTAAGGTGCTTACAGAAAAGATCGTTGCTTAAGTTTTGATTTGAATTTATAATGATCGTTATTTGTTAACGCATTCACTTATTTTTATATGTAAGTACCTACTAGACGATATTAATGCATAAATATAAAAAAAACATTTTGTTATTGTGTTCTACTTCATGTCACTGGCTGAAGCCAGAGTAATTTTTATAGGTACGGCTTTATTAAACTGGGCACGATTTTATCAGACCTGGTCACGATATTATCAGACCAGTTTGATAATACCGCGTTTTCTCACTTTTAAAAAATTATTAATATTTTAGTTTGTGTTTAACTTTCAACATTATTGGTATGATATATGGATAGCCAAATAAATGACCTATCTAAAACTGCACAGTTTGTTTTTTTTAAAGCATTTCTGAGCTTAGATATACGCTTCGGTTCTTAGGGGCTCGGTAATTGCCAACTCTCCCCTATATATGTAATATATGTAAATATAAATAAACTTATTGTTTCGATAAATCCTTTCAGCTTTCCTTCCTTCTACTCTATTCCTCTTGCAAATTCTATGCTGCGGTCCAATACACTTTAATCTTGCACAATGTTTTGATGTTTAACGAATCTTCATGAGCTCAGCCGCACTCAGCCGCGCTTCTACTGTTTGGTGACGAGGGGATTAGAGAGGAGAAGAGAAAGGAACGACGGTGCTGCCTCTATCACTGTCCCCCCGTACTCCCACTTCCGTCGCCCAAAAATCCAGCGGAGTTTGTCCCCCCTGAATACAGAGCATACAGAGTGTGCGAGAGACTCGCTCGCGATCGAGGTATATATATGTATGTAAATCAAAGGGAGGGGGTAAACGGCGTAGTGTTACGCAAGTAGTTCCCTCGCGCGACAGCGCGCTGCGTCTTTAGGGCACGCTTGCAATGCATGCACGGCTGGTTTCTTATGCGGGAACTTTTTGATTCTCCAACAACTATTTATACATGTGGATACTGTTTTATATTTTATGTATATATACAAAGATTTTCAGTTAGGTTTTTTGAAAAGTGGATATATTTAGCATACAAGAGTTTATGTATTTTATCATAACATATTATCGTATGTGCTTCCAACATTTTATATGTATCTTGATGAAAGAATAAAGTATCTATGTTTTTTATCATAAAATTATTTTCCAGATTATTTATCGACAATTTATATTTATACATTTTTATTTGATGTCCACATATACATATTTTTTAAGTATATTTGCAATATGAAATATTAATATATTTATATAGATATATCATTTATATTATGTAAACACATTAATTTAATTGCATGTTTTATAATAAACTTATGTAATATGTATATGTCAGCATCTCTTCAAAGTATTGCAATATCCCAGATAGCCAAACCTGAGCAGCAGATTCCAAGCAGAGTCTGCATTAAATTTTTGGTATCAGAAAGGCAACAAATTGCACGCGGAAACTGCTCTATCAGACGATGTTGTCAAACTGTAGCCAGAAATGCGACAGAGCCTGCTGACAGGCAATGTGAGCAGATTAGCAGCAGAAACCGCGCAGAGCCTGCACACATACTTGGCAGCAGATTGACAACAAAGATCAAGCAGAGCCTGCGCGCATGACTTGAAAACAGAGTGGCAGCAAAAACCGAACAGATTCTTAATTAAGAAAGATGCATGGTAGCGCATCTTTCCGTGATAGTTTGCAACGACGCCACTAAGCGGCGCATAATGGTAAGACTAACTCGTAAGTAAATTTCAGTTGAGGGCTAATATAAGCAGGGTTCCTGCGAAGCAAAATTATAACAGCCGCGAGACATATCTTTGTCAGCAATACAACGCAAGGCTCAACCAAAATTGCTGCAATGATATAGATATGCAAAATAATATTTTTCAAAGTAAGATGTAAAGTATATTGTGTGTAATGTATATTTTTCAAATATTAAAAAAATCTTTCAAACGTGAAACAATTATTGCTGATTGGGTTAAACATATTTTATTTTTCGAAGCAATATTTCTGATAGAAAAATTTTACAAATATTATTGTATATATTTATTTGCAATCTTTTAAAAATATTTTCGAAAATATTTTTCTGACATAATCTGGCGGACATAGAAAGATTTAAAAAATATTTTTGTAAATTATTTTAATCTATACCTAAAAAATATTTAAAAAATATTTAAAAAATATTTTGTGCTGTATGGGTATGGACAAAGTCTGCTCGGTTTTTGCTGCCAATCTGTTCTCAGGTCTAGAGTCCTCTACTAATATATAGGACTCTACTCAGGTCGAGCGCGCAGGCTCTGCTCGGTTTTTGCTGCCAATCTGCTGCCAGGTTATGTATGCAGGCTCTGCGCGGTTTCTGTTGGCAATCTGCTTACATTGCCTGTCAGCCAGGCTCTGTCGACAGAACACGAGCTTAATGCGGACACAGATGGCTATGGTTTTGGTGTGGGATTTTGATCAAATTTGCTGCCAATCTGCGCGCATTCTGCTAACATTTTGCTATCTGGGATGTTATATTACAAGCTTCTGAACCCTTCCTGTCATAATAATACATTAACACGCAGTCACATGCATGTGATGCATTCATGCGTCGAACCATCAGAGCTATAATTTTTACAAAATATTTAGTAATATATGTATAGTAATACTAACCAACTTATATATATATATATATATATATATGGGACGTTCCACGTCAACCGGATCAGTGCTGCGGCCAAAATTTAAAGCGACGAAAAAATACGTATGAGGTCTCAATTTAAAGCTTGAACAAAGAGCTACAAAAAGCCATATGCGCCTTAGCAAAAATCAAGATGGCGACGTCAATATGGCGGCCATAAACTCAAAATTTTTGATCAATCAACCGGCTCAGTGCTGCCGCCAAAATGTTCAGCGACAAATAAATTCGTATAAGGACTTATTTTGAAGCTCGAACTGAAAACTTTTAAAAGCCGTATGCACATTTGCAAAAATCAAGATGCCGGGTCCAAGATGGCCGACTTTTCGTCAAAATTTGATGTCAATGCCTTTAAAAACACCAGATTTGTTTGAAAATTTATCGACAGGGATTTTGAACGTCACTTCTCTCAAATCTGGTGTGATAGGTTCCAAATCACAAAATGGCGGATCCAAGATGGCCGACTTTTCGTCAAAATTTGATGTAAAAGCCTTAAAAAACACCAGATTTGTTTGAAAATGGATCGACAGGGATTTTTAAGGTCACTTATCTCAAATCTGGTGTGATAGGTTGCAATTCACGTAATGGCGATCCAAGATGGCCGACTTATGACTAAAATTTGTATCGATTGCCTCTAAGAACACCGGATCTCGTTGCAAAAGGATTTATGGAGGTTTCTAATATTGGGATTTTCACTCGTAACGTAGCCGTGACGTCACAAGGCCAAGATGGCTGGCCTATTCCTGAAAATTGTACGCAAACATATGATCTGAGGTGGTTTATCGTGCCTTTTAAACGCGTGTGATAAAAATATGTACTTAAATATAAAAGAAATATGTGCATTTGAACAGTGCACCCCTTCCTCAAGGAATTTCATGGAAGGAGAAAATTTTGTTGTGCTTTGGACATTTATTAACATGCGGGATAACCTCTCAAGATGATGACAAATGGCATTTAACTGCATATTGCCTTCAAATGTCAGATGTTAAAGGTGCACCTCACGAAATAAACATAGTGATATTGAAACCAGGGAAAATATCATCCGCAAAATGTAGTTGCAAAGCAGGGATGAGTGCAAAATGCAAACACACGGTTGCAGTTTTGCTATATTGTAATCGGTAAGTACATATAAAAGTTATTAATGTATGTTAACAATAACACATGTAGTAGTATGCTGTTTCTAATCAATGTAAACTTTTAGACATGATGTCGATAAATTTGAGAATATTTCCTGCACCGATAAAAAATGCATCTGGAACGTACAACACAGCGCGGCTGTAGATGGGTATAAATCTGCACCTCTGGAAGATCATAAGTGTTTCAATATTTGTGAGAAGAAATTAACTTTTCTCACATGTGTTATTGTTAACATACATTAATAACTTTTATATGTACTTACCGATTACAATATATCAAAACTGCAACCGTGTGTTTGCATTTTGCACTCATCCCTGCTTTGCAACTACATTTTGCGGATGATATTTTCCCTGGTTTCAATATCACTATGTTTATTTCGTGAGGTGCACCTTTAACATCTGACATTTGAAGGCAATATGCAGTTAAATGCCATTTGTCATCATCTTGAGAGGTTATTCCGCATGTTAATAAATGTCCAAACCACAACAAAATTTTCTCCTTCCATGAAATTCCTTGAGGAAGGGGTGCACTGTTCAAATGCACATATTTCTTTTATATTTAAATACATATTTTTATCACACGCGTTTAAAAGGCACGATAAACCACCTCAGATCATATGTTTGCGTACAATTTTCAGGAATAGGCCAGCCATCTTGGCCTTGTGACGTCACGGCTACGTCACGAGTGAAAATCCCAATATTAGAAACCTCCATAAATCCTTTTGCAACGAGATCCGGTGTTCTTAGAAGCAATCGATACAAATTTTAGTCATAAGTCGGCCATCTTGGATCGCCATTACGTGAATTGCAACCTATCACACCAGATTTGAGATAAGTGACCTTAAAAATCCCTGTCGATCCATTTTCAAACAAATCTGGTGTTTTTTAAGGCTTTTACATCAAATTTTGACGAAAAGTCGGCCATCTTGGATCCGCCATTTTGTGATTTGGAACCTATCACACCAGATTTGAGAGAAGTGACGTTCAAAATCTCTGTCGATAAATTTTCAAACAAATCTGGTGTTTTTAAAGGCATTGACATCAAATTTTGACGAAAAGTCGGCCATCTTGGACCCGGCATCTTGATTTTTGCAAATGTGCATACGGCTTTTAAAAGTTTTCAGTTCGAGCTTCAAAATAAGCCCTTATACGAATTTATTTGTCGCTGAACATTTTGGCGGCAGCACTAAGCCGGTTGATTGATCAAAAATTTTGAGTTTATGGCCGCCATATTAACGTCGCCATCTTGATTTTTGCTAAGGCGCATATGGCTTTTTGTAGCTCTTTGTTCAAGCTTTAAATTGAGACCTCATACGTATTTTTTCGTCGCTTTAAATTTTGGCCGCAGCACTGATCCGGTTGACGTGGAACGTCCCATATATATATATTAACCCTCCGTCTAACAACGTTATTTGGGATCTTTTGATTGACAACGTGGATCTGTCGCCTTTGACGTTATTTTCCCATAACTTTAAAGTATTTTAAAAAATCTTAAAAAATTCATAAAACATCTGTGTGTTAACATTGTAGATAACGATTTTATATATAGTTATTTTGATAAACATCGTTTATTTAATATTTTCTGGCGGGCTTGCAAATTTTACGAGCAGATGTTGTTTTGGCTCGAACGCTGGTGACTGTCAAACGGAGGGCTAAGAAATTGTTAGGTTAACTGCAGGTACCGTTCCGTATTGCTTTAACAAAAGTGTTTTGTACCATAACAGACTATTTTGTTAAAATTACCAAATAAAAATTTATTTTGTAACTACAATCAAACTTTATAATTACTACAACCAAATGAGTAACCAAATAATATTGTTTAGTTAACTCAAAAAATTTACCAAATTTTGCTTGGTCAACCAAAAAATTATTACATTTTGCCATCGTAACAAAATTATTTATTATCTGTGAACAACTATATTTTTTTGTTACCATTAGTATAACTTTTCTCTCAGTGTGGTATACGGGAATCGAATTATGACACGCGGCGGTATGCAGAGAATTACGATACGCGGAATATGTACAACGGTCTGACGCGGCGAAATCTGTACGCGGATCTCTCGGACGAAAACGCGGTACGCGGTTGGGAGAATCCGTTGGAAGGGAACGGCCGGTCAGGTTGAAGCTGGCCGGCCGGTCGGCTCTGGGAATTCTCGGCGCTTCGGCGACAAGACGGCTTGTTCGAGCCCAAGTTGCCTTGACCTCGCTGTTTTGTCGTCGCAAACGAAAATTGGTGGTGTGACGGAATGACGGAATTCGAGCAGTGCCCAAGATCTCTTGGAACGAGGACGCTCTAGGAGTCGGAAGGTTTCTTCTCTCTGAACCAGCGGATCGGAGAGCTGTCTCGAGATGAAGTGTCTTTTACCGTCGCGGGACCGATGTTTTATACTCCCCCGGAGCGATAGATTCGGTGGGGGTAGCCGATCGTGCGAGACGCGCGCCGGGCGGAGCGGCGCGGTATTACGGTTCCCGGCCGCGCTCTCGTGCTCGGTGAAGATCGGCTACCATCGGCGCTTGTCGGAGCTCCGAAGGGATATCGGTGCTGCGAGCCGTTAATGACTCGCACATACGATCTAATTTGTGAGCGATTAAAAAAAGATGTGGGCGCACCGCGCCCTGTCTTCGCCCGATTGGTGTTTGGTCGGGCGGCATCCGGCCGGTGGTCGCCGGGAAGCGATGCGCTTATGGGGCGCATCGTTACACGGTGGTATTTCAGTACTATTGTAGGACAGTGAATTACAATGTATTATTCTGCATATGTATTTATGTGAAAAATATGTATATACACGTGCATGTATATACACACTGTGACGTTGCAGTTTCGCTGCACCGTGGCGCGGTTTCGCGCCCGAGGACGGTTCAATAAAGAGTCAATGCGAGATCTCCAGGGGCATAATTTATCGCGTTTACGTTTTCTGATCCTTTTTTATTTTCTTTTGTACTATTGCGTGGCGCCTCACCGAGCTGAGACCCGGAGTTCCTGAGGAAATGCAGCGGATCGCGAGATGCGGAGTCGACCGAGAGGATCGGGACGAGAGATCGATCGACGAAAGCGGACCGCGGCGAGGCTCACGGGCCGACGAGCGCAAGGGAGCGCAGGAGGATACGCGCGCGGCGCGTGACACAGCGGCGGGCGGACCCGTGGAAGCAGGGCCCCGGCGCCGGGGCAGAACGAGTTTTACCTGCTCTCCTCACCTGCAGACCGGACTCCGGGATGGATGGCCACCATTCCCGGACCGAGACGGAGGAGCACGGAGACATTAGCGTCCCGTCCGCTGCCGGGAAAGATCCCGGCGAAATCGCCGCGCGATCGAGGAATCATTAAGCGCCCTGCGGGAGCCGTGATTGACGGCCCTGCGCAAGGATACGTCGCGAGCCTGCGAGCTCACCCCTAATTGGTCCGCGCTATAGCGTCGAGGGGCCGCGTACGCCCGGGGTGGGGCGCGCTATCGATTCCGCCATCGAGCGAATTTTCGGCGACACTCTCGGATCGTCCTCCGGCGAAGCACGCGGCTTCAATCTAGAGCGGCGAATTACGCCCGATTATTCGAGCTTTACGACGACGACGACCGACCCAACCTTTGGCGGCGGAGTATCCTCGGGAGGAAGCAGACAAACGGTGAAGTTGCCTCGCTTAAAAATTGTGTAAAGCCACGACACCGCACCGCCCTCCGGGTCGCGCTCTCGCTCGGGAATAATTTCGGTAATTAGCGTGTTCGCCGACAAGGCGTGATTTAGCGATCGGCAGCGAAAGCGAGGGGCACCGGAATGGTCTCGTGGCCATGGGATCGCGACTGAACTTGCAAACCCCTGGAGATCGCGGTAGACGTATCCGAAACGGATTTCGATCTCGCGAATTCGCCATTTTTCGCGACCTTCGCGTTCGCGACCGCGTGTTTCATTGTGCGTCGTAATTCGTGCGGTCGGGACTTAGATTCCGCACGCGGCATTACTTGCGTCAGAATATGACTCGCGTTATTAATTGTGTTGGACTATTACTCGCGTTCGGTTGTTCCTTGCGTTAGGATAATTGCGTTGGAATATGACTCGCGTTGGATTTCTTGCGTTCGGTTGATTCTGGCGTTAGAATAATTGCGTTCAGACAGTACTTGCGGTAGGATACGATTCGCGTTAGACTAGCATTCGCGTTTATTATTGCATTCCATTGTTACTCGCGGTAATTTCGTATTTTCGCGTTAGTTATAGTATTCAGCGGTATGCCGAGGGACTCGGCCCATCATTCTTCGCGTTAGAATATTACTGGCGATACCGTGTGTTGCGTTCATACTTGCGTTGGGACATTGCTTGCGCTACGAAGATTACTCGCGTTAGATTAAGGTAATTTGGCGACAGAATTCCTGCGTGGCTTTGGACGTTGCGTTCACGCGCTCCGAGCGTGACGCACCACCATCTCGCGATATTTCACGTTTGACTCTAATTCCTATTATTTCGCGTTTACTCCGATTCTATACCTATTATTCGTAAGTTTAGTTTTCTACTAGTGTTCTCTGATTTGATACCAGCGCATTCCGCGCGTTTACTGTAAAATACTTGATGTCTAATCTCTTCCGTTCATTTCTGACGTCCGCGTTACTATTATTATTTGTTTGATTCCTGACGCCCGCGTCATCATTTTTTTGCTTGATTTCTACGGTAGCAATGGAAGCCGAACTGGCACTAATTGTTTTACTTGAGAACTACCTCGGATTAAACGTTGTTATTCATTTTCTTTAATTATGTGAGGGAGTGATTTATGCATCACCCCGCCGAATATTGCGCTGCCCTTCATCAACCCCGCCCATAACCGTTAGGTCGAGCTGGCCGATCTCTCGCACACCGGATTCATTGCGTTTTGCGTTTCCTTCGGGTGTTCGCGATCTTAGCGTACTTAGTGGACGCGTGTTTACGCGTCTGGCGCCCAACATTAAAATTTCGTGTCGAATTGCCGGACTGTGCGAGGAGTCGTCGGATAGGCCCATCAATCCTTCTCTCCCTGACCCTTTTGATCCGTCGTGCGCTTCGGGCGCGAAAAAGACGTAACAACACATATATATGAAGCCCGGCTGGCGCACAGAAAAAAAGAAGTAGCAAATCAACATTGATTGTATATACGCAAGAATATATAATCTTTTTATAAAAATTTCAACTTTTGTTTTAACTTCTTTTCTTAATTGAACCATATAAAACTTCGTTTAACTATCAAGAGACACGGTAGTGTCTCGCGCCAAGTACACGCGAAGCGAGACCGCACCGTGACTCTTTTATGCGACGCGACGAGTTGCGAGTACTCGAGATGTTGAGATCTCAATAACGAGTGAACGGATCAAGTTCTAAGTAGGCTTGATCGATAGCTTGGGGTCGATTTATAAAGAAAACTGTTTTTATTTTTCCGCTACGTGTCCTACGATCGGAGATATTGCGATGCAAAGTCCAAATGTGAAAATTTTATATTAAGATACGTCGTCGTTAAGATACGTCGACGTCGTCGTCTCTCAATCAGAAGAGGAACGTAACTTTCACTACTTTCAACAGTAGATGGCTCTTGATTTCCGATAAGTCGCGCGCATTATTATCGATCTAGTATCAAGAGACACGGTAGTGTCTCGCGCCAAGTACACGCGGAGCGAGACCAACCGTGACTCTTTTACGCGACGCGACGGGTTGCGAGTACTCGAGATGTTGAGATCTCGATAACGAGTGAACGGATCAAGTTCTAAGTAGGCTTGATCGATAGCTTGGAGTCGAATTAGGGGGGGGGGTTTCTTATAATATTTCCGCTACGTGCCCTACGAGCGGAGATATAGCGACGCAAAGTCCAAATGTGAAAATTTTTAATTAAGATACGTAAGATACGTAAGATACGTCGACCGTCTCTCATCTCTCATGTCATTGGCTGGAGTCGCGTCACTTTCACTTTTTCGACACTGGCGGTGCTGCGGTGCTAGTATCGCCAGTTTCGATATGTATCGATATATATATTATAACCTATATATGTATACGTGTGTGTACTGCGCGAGTGCAAATAGTGAACCGTTCAGTGCGCTGTCAGTCAGTTCATCAGTTAACCTATCTCGAGAGACACGGACGGTAGTACGCGCGGAGCGAGACCGACCGTGACTCTTTACGCGACGCGACGATTAATTCAAGGTAATTGTTTTATGTAATTATCCTATAATTATCTTATTCTATATATTACTGTTATTTATTTTACTGTTTACTACGTTTACGTGAGTGTTTACATACAGGTTAACCTATATTTTATATATTGACGGCAGGTAATAGTTTACGTTTACGTGAGTATTTACTTCTGTAGTAACTTATACGAACGATATCTCATCGTAGTTACTATAAAATCTCCCGTTTATGCGGAGGAATTATCGTATCGTTCGTAAGTTACTACAGAATTAAGTAACGTTCGCGTAAACGTAGTATAGGTTATATTACCGATTTCTTACAAAATTTTACATAAAACGCGAAATTCACTTATGGGAGCTTTCCAGCAAGCAATACAGGTCGACACAGGTATCGTTTTGTCTTTGTTACTCATTACCAAAAAAGAAAGATAGAACGACGTTTGTGTCGGCTTGTGTCACTTGCTGGAAAGCTCCCTATGTATGCAAGTTTAACGCCTATTGAGTTAATATAAAATAATTTTCCTAAATGTAATAAAAATAACACGATGTTATATATGCCGTTTGCCGTGAATATATATATATATATATATATATATATATATATATATATATATATATATGTGATTTCTGCCCAGTGCTCTGAATGTTATATGTGATTTTCGCCCAGTGCTCTGAATGTCATCTAGTCATACATATCATGCTTTGATACAAGGAACGTGAAAAAGAGCAGGAAAAGAAAAGAACAAACAGAAGAGACAGATTCAAGCTTTGTCTTTTAATCTGGACGAAGACAATGCCGAAAAATCCCCGCCGTCAGAAAATGAGCAATCTGATGGCCTCGCGATTAAGAAGATTAAGAAAAATCCAGATGTAGATACAAGTTTCTTGCCAGATAGGGAAAGGGAGGAGGAGGAAAATAAACTTAAGGAAGAATTGAGGCAAGAATGGGCTAGAAAGCAGAACGCGTTGAAGGAAGAAGAAATTGAGATCACATTCAGTTATTGGGATGGATCTGGCTATCGTCGGAGTGTTATAATGAAGAAAAGTGAATGTCTCAGTAATTTAGAGAATTTTTAAGTTATTAAAATACTCCAGTGTCACTTTTGGAGTAACATTGGCGTGATATATAATGTTCTACTGCATAAATTAAATTTTCACATACAGGTAATTCTATCTATCAGCTTCTTCAGAGATGTTTATATGTTCTGAAGCGTGAATTCAGCGAGCTTAAAACAGTAATGGTAGATCAGTTAATGTATGTCAAGAAGGATCTTTCTTATATTACCGCACCATTATACGTTTTACGATTTTATTGTAACTAAGGTAAAGATACTAAATGATAAAACTTATGAAGCAATATCACAATGTTGGCATGTTATTTTAATGTATGTAATATTGCAATTAGGCACGAGGAAAAAGCGAACCTCTGTTCACATTTGACGTTCACGATGATATTCGTGTTATGCACGATGCTTCTGTCGAAACCGAGGAATCACATGCCGGAAAAATTTTACTTAGGTATTTATCATTAAAAGAATACTTTGTATAATTCTCTTTTATGTTATTTCTCATTAGATCATGGTACGAGAGGAACAAACACATTTTTCCAGCGAGTAGATGGGAACCTTTTGATCCAACGAAAAGTTTTGAGAAGTATACAGTGTCGGATAAAAATAGGAAGAAAGATCAAATCTGATAAACTTAGATTCAACGAATTGTCCAATTTCGTTTAAAGGATTCAGATTCAAAGGACTGTAATTTAGTAGAGCTACATAATCGAGTAAACGAATTAAATATTATCACATAACTGAATGAATTAAAATCACAATCCTTAAAAATACAATGTAGCTACAATATATATACATATATATATATATATATATATATATATATATATATATATTGTAATATATTACAATCTGTTGTATAATGAATCAATTGTACGATGAAACAAAGTTATTTATCTGGTTATAATATTTACAGTCCTTTGAATCTGAATCCTTTAAACGAAATTGGACAATTCGTTGAATCTAAGTTTATCAGATTTTATCTTTCTTCCTATTTTTATCCGACACTGTATACTTGTCGTAACTTTTCGTTGGATCAAAAGGTTCCCATCTACTCGCTGGAAAAATCTGCTCGTTCCTCTTGTCCCTGCATAAAACGTCTTATTCAAAAATATTGTTTCGCATTCACGAGATTTTGTCATGAATTCTACTTTGCAACAATCTCGGATTGGATCACGGGTCAATACTTTTCAGTGCGATACTGGGAATAGAACGTGAAAATCTTGTATACCTCTGAATCCAATAACATTAGCAAAAGAAGTGAATCTTTTTCAATGCGAGGGTTCGCATTCGTTTAAATGTTATCTATTGCGATTGAATGCGAGGGATGTTTTGAGCCAAGTGAATTCTTTTTAATGAGAGAGTTAGCATTCGATAGAATTTTATTGAATGCGATAGAATGAGAGGAATATTTGAAATGAATTGAATCCTTTTTAATGCGAGAATTCGCATTCGTTTGAAGGTTATCGATTGCGATTGAATGCGAGGAATATTTTAAGCTAAGTGAATTCTTTTTAATGCGTAAGTTTGTATTTGTTAAAATTTTGCCACTCCGAAAGGAGATTCGAATACTTTTCAATACGTAAGGGCGAAATAAAATATATACTTGACTGTTTCAACACCGCAGCCAGGCGTGTGGTGGGGATAGCGCACACAAGGAAAGAGCCGTGCACACTGTACATGCGCACACGTACACGGCTCTTTCCTTGTGTGCGCTACCCCCATCACACGCCTAGCAGCAGTAGCAGCAGTGCTGAAACGCAAGATCGGCTGGATCGGCATGCTTCGTGCTCGTGCTATTCATTATCCCGTCCAATCCCGTCGTGAAATATTTAGTGTATTATTTCCTCGTGAAAACAAGTGCAATTAAGAGATTAAGTACAACTGAAATGCTGAAATATGTTTCTATACATATTCATTCGTTCCACTAAGGAATTTGCAACAATACCAGCTTCCAAAGTCCCACATTTCAGACTTCTATCGGTATTGGTTAATGACCGAAAGAGGTATGGATGACATTCAAGCAGATATGGAAGCACTAAAAACGTTTGACTACATCCGGAAAAAAATTGCTGATATGAAAACTCTCCCACGAGGCAAGTTACTGCTACATTATTTTCAATACAGTGACCCATATTTATATTATTTTACATTATAATTGTGTTTGTAGGTGATAGAGAGACTCGAGGAGAAACTCAGGAGGAAGAACGTGAATCCGATGACGAAAATGAAATGCCCGAAGAAATGTGAAGATTTGCTCAATCCCTGAATGAAGATCAGATTGAAGACGATAAATTTCCAGATGAAACAGAACCTACTAACGAAGATCAGGAAGGCCTTTCCGAAGAAGAACGACAGGAAGGAATGGAAGCCTTCTTACCAAATTGGGAAAGTAGACATCCGGAACAAGAGCAATGCAATTTAATGCACAGAATGCTGTTAACCAAATGTACGAACCTGAAAATTGCAGCAACCCACCGGTCCCATCAAATAATTTCCATTCTTTTCCATCCACATTTTTCATTCTTCCAAGTGATGTAACGTTAAACGAAGTAATGTCATTATAAGCGATTGTGACCATTGATATGTCACGGAATTCTTTCAGACAATTCCGTGACATATCCATCGTCAGGCTGCCTGATTTCATATGAAAATTATTTTATATGAAATTGGGCAATGTCACGGAATTGTCTAAAAGAATTCCGTGACATACCAATGTAATTTACTTAGATTATAAACCAAAGAAACTCTTATTCTATTCATCGTTTATTGTGATATTTCAAATATTTTTTTAAGTATTACTTCAGACGCTTCAGACTGATTGTGAGATATATTAGCTAATACCCTGAGAGTACAACATGTAGTAGAGCTTTATAAAGCAGCTTTACTTAATTTTTAAGCAAGTTTCATTTTCTCACCTGCTGTATTTATAATTAAACGATTGTAATAAAAAAATTATAATTTTAAAATTTGTCTATTTCTACTTTGTCATAGAAAGGAATATGAACCTCTATTTGCTAATACTTCCAAATCCTTTTCAATACGAAGCATTGATGCCAAAAGTCGCATTCGACGCGGATGAATTTAATGCGATCCAATACTTTTCAATGCGAAGCCTCAACCACTGCTGTCTCACATTCAGCGCGGTAAAGTTTTATGCGAACCAATACTTTTCAATCCCTTTCTTCGCATCAGAAAGCAGAATTCAGAAGTATTCAAAATATCAATACTTTTTAATTCTTTTCAATCCGACATTTTATGCAGGGGTACCATGATCTAATGAGAAAAAATAAAAAAATAACATAAAAGAGAATTATACAAAGTATTCTTTTAATAATAAATACCTAAGTAAAACTTTTCCGGCATGTGATTCCTCGATTTCGACAGAAGCATCGTGCATAACACGAATATCATCGTGAACGTCAAATGTGAACAGAGGCCCGCTCTTTCCTCGTGCTTATAGATATCCATTAACAGGTGGTACTTATGGTCGGCAGTCCAGACTCCGGAAAATCGCATTTTGCAAAGAATTATATGAAGGAATACGGATTATATGAAGGATACGTCAACAGAGACACTTTAGGCAGCTGGCAGAAGTGCATTGCCGCAGTCCAACAATACTTGAATCAAAGAAAAAGTATAGGTATAGACAATACCAATCCCGATCCAGCTTCGAGAAAGAGATACATTGAGGTAGCCAAGAAGCGCAATGTCTCGGTCAGATGTTTCGTCATGACGACAAGTATAGAACACGCGAAACATAATAATAAGGTAATCGGAAATTAACATTAACCGTTATCGTGTGAAAGAATCGTATGAAGTAATGTATCCGAAAATTCTAATCGATTTATTATTATATTACAGTTTCGCGAGTTGACTGATCCAAGCCACATTCCAATCAACGAGATTATTATCAACTCCTACGTGTAAGTAGATTTTAGATATATACATCTCTACTCAAAATTATTTGTCTTTGGATATGTATGTAATTATACTTTGATGTTACTCCTTTGCAGGTAAATGGTCGACAGAAGCTTACAATGTGGTACAAAATTGTTCCTCAAAGGGAGTTGCTGCCCAAACTCAGATTGAAGGTCGCATTCAAACTAATATTTATGATAATATTTCTTTTATGATACAAAATTATGAGGTAAGTAGTTATTATTATTTAATCTTCGAGAATCTCTTTGCAGATGCGCAAATTAATTGAAATTAATTGATTTTTTTAAAGCTAATTTCTCTTACTGAAGAACTGGTAATGAACGGACATGCTGAACAAGTAGCATGGGACCAGATGAATGAAGCCAGAAACACTTGAATTCATCTGTACATAAGAGTTGTCAAGAAACTCTACAATTTTCACGCATAATCCGCGATTCTTAGTCAGTATGGACTAGAGTTTAATACAATCGCCATTGATGATCCCCTTTAATCGCGTCAAAATTGATTATTTCGCTTTTTGACTTTGTTCTTTACTCATGTTGTAAAATAGTTTTCCGATTGTGTAGAACATTTTTATTTAGAAAGAAAGAAATTTATAAAGATTGCTATATTAACCGTAGAGTAGAGAAAACAATAAAACTTAACATTTTACAAAGTAGTGTCACATTTAAACTAGAACATTGTATCGAATACTCAGACGAATTAGGAAATTCGTTTCTACGTGATTTATATCTATTTCTGATTGGGGACGATTCGAGAACTCATTGAAATAATTTAATTTCTTTTCACGTTTAAATTTAGGTCACCGTAGATTAAACTTGTTACCTTAGAAGTTATTGTTAAATGGCGCATTTTATTTAATATTCCGCACTTCACTGTTGTGGCATAAAATTATTTTATGTTTCAAAAGATGGAGACTAAGCTTTCGGATTAATCCAGATGTACGCATATATGTATACTGTATATATTTAATTAATTGTTTACTTAGATATCGATGATTCTTGCGCGATATGCTAATACATTTTTTTCTATGCAAGATTTCAATGCAGCAGAAACTAGTTAACTGAGAAAAAGAGTCTATAAATGATTCGTAACTCGTGCAATTGCACTCAACTGGAAACGTTTGGCAGTTATGAAATGTTAATATTTAATATTGTTGTTAAACATAATATAGAAATATTTTTCTCGGAAATGTATACAAGTAAGGTTACAATCATTAAATCGCTCATAGTGCTCACGTACATAACTTTGTCGCGCGCTGCGATTAACTCAATTTATTATAATTTATTATAATTTTTTAACAAAGCGAAAATATAGCGATAATATGGCGCAATGAACATCGTTACGTAATAATCATTCGTAATTCATTTTCGTGTATATAATATGTAGCTGACCGCAATCTTTGACTCTATTCAAATTTTGTACAACACTTCATTTAGCATTGTATTAATCATTAAGTAGCTTTGAGTACATTTAGTAGGTTTTGTATATTCGTCAGTTTAATCCTTGAAGTTATTAAGACTTACATCAATTTTTACCGCAAGTCCTCTTACATCTTTTATACGCCTTCTGTAAAATATATAAAAATATATCATAACTGAATTAACTCGCATATCTTGGTCTGTCTTTTTTTTCTCCATTGTTTAACTTCTATTCGCCTCCCGACTTGACATACGTATACGCTACTATACTCGTCCAAGACGTTATTCGCGACATTTACAAGCTCTCTGTCTTTCTCTTCAAACGCTCTAAAAAAAAATGTGTCGTCTTGAAGTGATTGATCTCCCTAAAGGATTTAAAAGTTACGCTTTGCGAAGACATAAGATATACGTTAGCTGGAAAATCGATTCACAGCGGGATTAGAAAAAGACGGAATGTTATGCGGTCGGTTCTTCAACAGTATAACGGGTGAACGTTTCGCGACTAGGTTAATCCACTTGCATATCGGTCATTGCGATCTCGCTCTTGTACTTGACTCATCGTCATGAGACTAGCTCCATTGTTCGCGAAGATACTTTTCTCTTGTTCTCTTTTCGACTACCCTAAGGCGCATGTGTGTGTGTGTGTGTGTGTGTGTGTGTGTGTGTGGGTGTGGGTGTGGGTGTGGGTGTGGGTGTGGGTGTGGGTGTAGGTGTGGGTGTGGATGTGGGTGTGGGTGTGGGTGTGGGTGTGGGTGTGGGTGTGTGTGTGTGTGGTGTGTGTGTGTGTGTGTGTGTGTGTGTGTGTGTGTGTGTGTGTGTGTGTGTGTGTGTGTCAAACGTTACCTATTATTAACGTTACCTATTATTAACAACTTCAGACACATTACATTTTTATTTTTAATAAACATATGTATAGCATTAACATTAATCATGCTATATTGCGATTATGTTTTATGTTGAAATTGAAAAATATATACAAGGTGTACAACTAAAAGGGTTACAGATTATTATTTTTAAAAAACTAAGCAAAATATTAAATTGTTGTTTTCTTTAGAAATAATAGTCCGTAACACCTTTAGCTTCACACCTTGTACATACTGTTTATAAGATTAAGATGCGTAACACTACAAAAAGGCATGATATCCGTACAAAATTACCTATTTTAAAAAAAAGGTAAAAAAAGGCGCCAAGTACACGCATAGTAGTGTATATGTATTATGTTGTTACCTCGAAAAAAACAAAGTGGTAGTATTATACCTCCAAATAGCTTTACTCTGTACATACTGTTTATAAAATGCGTAATACTACAAAAAGGCGTGATATCCGTACAAAATTACCTTTCTTTAAAAAAAGGTAAAGAAAGGCGCCAAGTACACGTATAGTAGTGTATATGTTGTTACCTCGAAAAAAGAGAAAGTGGTAGTATTATACTTCGAAAAAACCTAAGTAACAAGTGGTAGACGTACTCTTTGTATCTCGAAAACTCTCGAAAAAATCTAAGCAGTAGTATCTTTATTTCCAAAAAATTATAACCCAAGTGATACACATCACAAAATTATGTTACCTTATCAAAGAAGAGTCGCGCTTCAAGTGATCTATTACAATTACAAAAAAGAAATGATATCTCTTTAAATTACAGCGCCAATTACAAAGAGAACATATATATTGCCTCAAAAAATAATTGTTGCACTACTTTGAAAAATCTTTAAATGATGTCAATTAGAAAAAGAATGTATGATAACAATTTTATAAGATTAAAAAATTTTATTTAAATTTAACAAGGGAATACAAGATATTTAAATACAAAGTTTACACATGTGTATTTTCTAGTGGTCACAAAGAATTACAGAGGAACAGTACAAAATAAAAATATTTTATTAAAATATTTAATCCAACGAGGGAATACAAGGTATTTAAATACAAAGTTTATACACTGGGCAACAAAATTATCGCAACAAAAATTTACGTAAAAAATTTGCCCAACTTCAAATAAGCATAACTCCGCGAAAAATTGTCATATCTGAAAGATTTTTTTTTCATTTTAAAGGGTG
Source organism: Temnothorax nylanderi (assembly GCF_030848795.1). Taxonomy (NCBI): domain Eukaryota; kingdom Metazoa; phylum Arthropoda; class Insecta; order Hymenoptera; family Formicidae; genus Temnothorax; species Temnothorax nylanderi. Next base: position 271,257 of record NW_027249219.1, read on the forward strand.
AAGTCTGTATTTTAAGGAACCATTGTTAGATTTTGAATTTAGCCTTCCGCCCTCCCGCCGTTCTTCGAAAAGTAAGGACGTGTTACGTCTCCAAAAAATTGCATACTTTGACACATTCTACGGAGTAGAATGAATTTTTTTCGTAACTATCATGGCAACCATCGTAAAATATGGACTTTTCCCTGCAAATTAAAAAAAAAATTAAGTCCGTACGATTTTTTTTCGCCGAGTTATGGCTTATCAAAGTTACCTATGCATTTTTGTGCATTCAATCACCGCCAACATTAGTATTACCCGATGAACACTTCGGGGAGGTTATTGGTCGGATTTTGCCTATCGTGTATGTGTGTGTGTGTTAGCAGAGATTTGCGCAAACTAATTTTTATTCAAACGAGGCATTGTTACGATTTTGTCTTTTGGTTCCGAATGAGCAATACAATACAGTGACTGCAATACTGTGAAGTTTTGTAATACTGAAGTAAGTAACTTCACAGTACATTACTTCTGTAAGTATAACTTCACAGTATTGCAATCACTGTATTGTATCGTTCATTCGAAAACAAACGACAAAATCGTAACAATTCCTCGTTTGAATGAAAATCAGTGTGCCCAAATCTCTGCTAACACACACACACACACACACACACATACATACACGATAGGCAAAATCCGACCAATAACGTCCCCGTAGTGTTCATCGGGTAATACTAATGTTGGCGGTGATTGAATGCACAAAAATGAATAGGTAACTTTGATAAGCCATAACTCGGTGAAAAAAAATTGTACGGACTTAATTTTTTTTTTAATTTGCAGGGAAAAGTCCATATTTTACGATGGTTGCCATGATAGTTACGAAAAAAATTCATTCTACTCCGTAGAATGTGTCAAAGTATGCAATTTTTTGGAGATGTAACACGTCCTTACTTTTGGAAGAACGGCGGGAGGGCGGGAGGCTAAATTCAAAATCTAACAATGGTTCTTTAAAATACAGACTTCACCCTTTAAAATAAAAAAAAATCTTTCAGATATGACAATTTTTCGCGGAGTTATGCTTATTTAAAGTTGGGCAAATTTTTTACGTAAATTTTTGTTGCGATAATTTTGTTGCCCAGTGTATATGTATTTTTCAATAGAATAAAAATTTAATCACAAAGAATTACAGAGGTAACAGTACAAAATAAAAATATTTTATTAAAATACATAAATTTTTCTCGTAAAAAAACTTGGCGCTTCTAGACCTCAAAATTTTAAATAAATAAATAAACTTATCCTATACTTAATTATAAGCCGCATTATTCGCCGTCGTCACGCACACCCATATCACTCGCTCGCACATACACACCACGCTGATAATCATTTTGTTAATTTAAAAAGATATCATTTCTTTTTTGTAATTGTAATAGATCACTTGAAGCGCGACTCTTCTTTGATAAGGTAACATAATTTTGTGATGTGTATCACTTGGGTTATAATTTTTTGGAAATAAAGATACTACTGCTTAGATTTTTTCGAGATTTTTCGAGATACAAAGAGTACGTCTACCACTTGTTACTTAGGTTTTTTCGAAGTATAATACCACCACTTTCTTTTTTTTCGAGTATAAATGTGCTTCATTCAAGCAAGTTTTCTTCGTTTAACGCAATATAATCTCATTTCAAGATTATATATTCTTGCGTATACCTATACAAGTATATCAGTGATTATTTGATACTTCTTTTTTTTCTGTGCGGCCGAGGTATGACAGCGTGGTTAGTTTCGTAATTATAATTCATATATGTGTGTACATACATGAATGTATACACTTTTTTTTATTAATGAAAAGAATAAGTTGTGTGATTCTGCAGAATAATACATTGTAATCGACTGTCGCACAATAGTACTAAAATAACACCTTATTTTGACTTTTGAACGCTGATAGCGTTTAAACGGTCAATTATTGTGAATCTTGCCTATTGTAACTTTTGATCAGCATCACATAAACTATTTATTTCCAAAGTTTCAGTAAATTTCACCGAATTCCAATTTCCATAAGAGTTGTGCAGGGTCCTTTAATTACTTAGGATTTATAATCTTTGTTTAAGTCGTTAAAATAAATAAGATTTTTTCCAAACTATAATGATATATGCATTTTTAAAATATTTATAACACAAAACGAGTTATCATAAAAATAAAACTAAATATCTTCGAGTTGTAAAGTCTTAAAACTAAGAATATAAAAGATTTCTTAGAATCTTAACACAATGGAACTAAATAGGCACTTTATTTCAAACACTTTCTCTCGATATTTTAATAGTCTACACACGTTAGAAGAAAAATGTGTTAATAACAAATGAGCTTATAAATGTATCTCGATATGTGGTATCTTTTGACTATATTTGTATATACGTCTCCGTTAATCTGCTTTAATAACGTCCATAATTCCAATGTAAGATATGTAAACATCAATTTACACCGTTATAACAATAGGGTTATAATAATAGTAGTTATTTTACATCCATTAGTGAAGAAATATGAATTTCTAAATCTGATTTTGAAGAAATGTAACTAAAATATTTTAATTCTTAAAAATTTTTATTTTTCATAAACTTGAGATTTTAAGATATTTTTGTGAAAGAAACATTATTTTTTAACAATAATTTCTTGAATATTTAAATAATTAAAAAATTTGGTTAGATTAAAATGAATTTATATAGGATAGTCCGAGGCGAATCGGATCACAGGGTGAATCGGATCAATATAAGTTTTAAGACAGTTTTCGTTAATTACTAATTAGCACGATAAAACAGTTTGTTTGAAACAAAACACTAACTGTCTTAAGACTTATATTGATCCGATTCGCCCTGTGATCCGATTCGCTTCGGTCTACCCTACGATATGCAGTCACGCGGAAAATACATATATATATAATATTATTTCGTTTAAGATTAAGATATTCAATAAAATTTTTCTTTACAAAATTAAACAAATGTTAACATTAATTTTAAAAACTAACTAAAAAATATTATAGATATACAGTAGGGGAGACCGGGGCCTAACCGTCGCCGGGGTTGAACCGTCAAATCAAATATCTCGGAACCTGTATATTGTGCGAACTCGCTATTAACATTGTAAACGCTGCTTATGGTACCCATGTGACCAACGGAGTTTCAACAGGTTACCTGCCGTGTTATGATTTTTACGAGGGCAAACGTGTTTTTGGAAGGTGAAAGTTACATTTTCTGCGCGTGGAAATTTTGTAATATCTGCAATAATATTTGCTCTCCAAATCTCGAGGTACGTGATTATAAAGAGTAATGCATGCTGAACACGAATCCAGTGTAGTTTTTTCATTATCGTTGATGTCTAATATTTTGTGGGCGATCAAACCTGAAACTTGTGTTTGGGGTTAATCCGTCAGTAAGCAGTCCGGGTGCATTTTCAAGGCATTCTCGGGCATTTCCAGGCTCACTGCATATGGAATATGGATGAGACGGGAATTACAACCGTTCAGACACCGAATAGAGTCATCGGACGTCGAGGAGTGAAACAAGTCGGGCGAGTGACTTCTGCGGAAAGAGGAACCCTCGTAACTATTTTTTAATAATGTTTCGCATAAAAATTTTGAATAAATTTTTATATTTTTCTCTTAAAAAACAATTATTAAGATGTATCCTATCATTTTTCAGGATTAGATGTACGTATATGTATTGAAAATGCAGTGTGACGGTTAAACCCCGGCATTTTTGAGATTTCAATTTTTCCACCGTTGTCGTTTTTGCTCTATACCGGTTAAACAAAGCGACGTAGATAAAAATTTCCTATATAAATTTTGTAGCTAAAGGTTCACTCTTTACAGTGGTATACCACTTTTGACTAAAATTATTTATTTTCTTGTTAAAAATCGGCACCGAAAAAAAAACTGGCGGTTAGGCCCCGGTCTCCCCTATATAGTTATAATTATGTATTATAATTACTCAATTCTAAATGTATTATTTACTTTGATTATTTAAAACAAAAGATATAAATACAAATAAAATGTTATAAATAAAAACAAAAGATAATTGGTTATTTAAGATAAAAGACATAATTGAAAGTATTTTAAAAATAAAAATGGATCTCAAATATTTTAGTCAAAATCACATTTATTGGGAAGAATGTTATTTCCGGGGCTCCTCAATTTGGATAGGTGTATTTGATAGATCTTTCGCTGAGAAAAAGGAATGCCGCAAACCACAATGCGCTACGATGCATAGTTTTCGAGATATCTATACTATTATATAAAATTCTTACGGGTGGTGTGTTCGGCCGTTTTTAACTTAAAAACTATTGGACCGAATTTCAAAAGTATATAAAATAGGGGTAGAATTTTCTGGAAAGTGCTATAGAGTGTATAGTTTTTCGTTACCGATCTTTTTTGGAACCGCTATCCGAGATTTTTCCAATTTTTCGGGAAATAATTGACCAAATTTTAAAGAATTGTATATAAAACAGGGGTAGAATTTCCCGGGGAGTGCCATAAAGTGTATAATTTTTTGTTACCGATTTTTTTGGAAACCGGTATTAAGAATTTTTCCAATTTTTCGGGATATAATTGACCGAATCTTAAAAAATTGTATATAAAACAGGGGTAGAATTTCCCGGGAAGTGTAATTTTTCGTTACCGATCTTTTTGGAAACCGGTATCAGAAATTTTTCCAATTTTTCGGGAAATAATTGACTGAATCTTAAAGAATTGTATAAAATGTGATATAAAGACCCTCGAAATTCAAAGATAGATCGGACGAGGCTGTAAGGGTCACACGCGGATCAATGTGTTTAAATATAATAATGATTTATTCATCAAGTTCCAAAAATCCAAACGTTTCGGCTCCTGTCCGAGCCATCCTCAGTGGAATAATATTAACAATAATAATAAAATGTTCTTCTTAACAACATGGCGAGTTTACTGTTTGACTTATTAAAATTGAACTTACGGATGCACATAGAATTGTTAATCAATCACAAAGACAGATTTTCCATCTCACGAGATGTATCACTCGACATATTCCGATGTATATCTGCAACGACTTTTTCAGAATACAAGGTATTGCATTAAAAAGATTTTCTCAATGTGCTCATAGTAGTTTGGATAGAAAATGCGAATGGCTTATCAAAAAACATAGTTTGTCTAAAATAAAACAGATGAAACCTATGCATTATGTCTATAGTAGTGGGAAGACTGGCGCTGCCCCTGTAAATTCGGATACATTTGAAGTCCATATTGATCCTCTCGATTTCTTGAGCACATCGATTAAATCCTCCTTTACCACCACTAAAGATAATTGGTTTATCAACTTATCTGCAGTAAAAATACCTGAAAATGTGCAATGTCTCTTACAGCTGGGTGAAAATTTTTCCTTACCTATTAATGACACGAAAAAGACGATTATGGACTTCATTAAATGTATTGAATGTAACACGAGAGGTTTACATATTAATCAGACATTGAACATTAGAAACCGTTCCATACCAATTATTAATAATCTCCTTTCATTTTCCCACAGGAAATCTGTCGCGAGTGATAAAAAAGTTATTGCAGTTTTCTTGCAATCGAGAGAGAGATTGATTGATTGATTGATTGATTAAGCGTTATTTATTATACGCTCTGGGACACGTCCCCTAAAGCGTAAAGACATTAAACCAAAAATTTACACAAGTTACAAGTCAGCGTAAGTACAAATGAAACGCAATAAGAAGAAAAAAGAGAAAGAATAGAGTAGAATATATAAGAAAATAGAAGTAATAGATTACATAGCTTATGAATATTATATCAAATACATAAAATGTCGCAGGTATGCCAGAGTTACGATTTAGACTGCAGGAGTAAGTGCTTGTAAAATTTACTCTTAAAATCGCTAATAGATGAGGCATTGCGGATGTCAGAGGGAATGTCGTTCCACAGCTCGGCGGCTGAGGAGCGGAAGGAACGCTTAAAGAATTCCGTGCGGCACAGAGGAAGACTAAGGGAGGCACACTGGGACCTAGTGTCATGCGAGGCGGAAACAGTCTTAAACACGAAGTTACTGAAAATAACTTGCGGTTTTCTCCTCCGTAAGACGGAGAAGGTCAGGTTTCCCACAAAGTACCAGCGTCGTGACTCGACTCTGAGCCAACCAAGTCTATCCAGGTAAGGAGATATGTGCTCATCCCATTTTGCCTTGAAAATGAAGCGGACACACTTGTTGAAGGCTCTTTGCAGACGAAGGTCTTGCTCTCCAGTAATGTTGGTTTGAACCGTGCAGCAGTAGTCGAAAGCGGAAAGATAAGAGCCATGACGAGCCTAACACGAAGAGAAAACGGCAGGAGATGCCTGCCGAGTCGGAGCTGATAGAGCGCCGAATTGACTCGAGAGATTGTTTTCGTGGTCTGCTCAGCCCAGGAGAGCGTGCTGGTGACAGTGACACCCAGATACTCCACCGTGTCCGTGTAAGGCACAGAGGAACCGTCCACAGTGATAAAGGGCAGGGAATCCAGATCCAGGCCACCAACACACCGAGACGTCCCCAAGATCATCGCCTTCGTCTTCTTGGGATTAATCGTGAGCTTGTTTTCGATTGCCCATTTAATTACCCGACAAATATCCTCGTTGATGCGAGCAATGGCGTCAGAGAGAGACCCAGGCTCCGCGTGGAGATAGACTTGAAGGTCATCGGCGTAGAAATTGTACTTACAGTACTTTAACACGCCGCCAAAGCCCAACAAGTACAGAATGAACAATATAGGTCCCAGGACTGAACCCTGCGGCACTCCCGCACGAACAGATCCGGCAGACGATAGCCCACCGGAAGGGTCGCGCACAGCCTGCGTTCTGCCTGTCAAATAAGAACAGAGCCAACGCAAGACCGAGCAAGAGAAACCAAGATCCCTGAGCTTGCTGATCAAGAGCCGGTGGCAGACATTATCGAAAGCCTTTGTGAAATCGAAAAATACAGCGATGGTAATCATCCTCTTGTCCGCCGCCAGCCTGATGTCGTCCAGGACTCTAATCAGTGCTGTCTGCGTGGAGTAAACTTTCCTATAGGCTGACTGGAAAGGGTCCAAGACATCACGATCCTCAAGGTACTCCACGATCTGGTCGGCCGCGATGCGCTCCAATGCTTTGGAAACAGCGCAGAGAATCGAGATCGGCCTGTAATCGTTGAGCTCAGCAGGGCGCTTCACCTTGGGGATAGGGCAGATAATGGCGCGCTTCCAAATTTCCGGAAAAACACCATGAGAAAAACAGAAGTTAAATATATGTGTCAGTACAGGAAGTATACTAGGTAGAGCCCTCATGATCATACTGCGAGGTAGCTCGTCTCTCCCTGTGGCGTCCGTCCGGCTCTCACGCAGAGCCTTTACAACGTCTCTCGGTTCAATGTGTCTCCAATAAAATTTAGTATCCTCATATACCTCCTCGCCCAAGTAGAAAGCCTCGCGGGTGCCGGGATCAGTGTTATTTCCCGTAAAATGACTATTCAACTCATCAACGTCGAAGACAAGTTTTTCCATCTCCTTATGTGATCTCAAAAAGCCATAATGTCTGAGTTTCTTCCAGATGAGGTTGGGCTCATTAATACCCTGAAATTCCCTGTGAAAATAATCGGCCTTAGCCCTACGCACCTCGAGCTGCACCAGGTTTCTGAGACGCTTAAAATGGTCGTACTTTGCGTTAGTTTTGCTTCTTTTCCAGACTCTTCTTGCTCTGTCTCTTGTCCTCATCAGTGACTTGATTTCAGGCGTGAGCCAGGGCGCAGGCAGGTGCCTGGGCTGGATGACGCGGTGTGGAGCATGGTTATCGTAGCAGATACGAAGAGAATCGTTTAGAAACCTAACTTTAGCGTCAATATCACAAGATGCATAAAGGTCCGTCCAGTTCTGCGCGTCCAACTCCGCAAGGAAATCCTCAAGGTTAAAAGAACGGAAGTCGCGAACACGTATGGTGCGCCTGGGGATGCGGTCTATCTTGATGTCATATGTTATTTCAATAAGATCATGCGCGGATAAAAAGCAAGCATCACGCTGTGCGTAACCGATCAGCTTATCCGCCTCATCTATGATACATAGATCAAGCAACGTGGAGGCAGTACGCGTGTGGTGCGTGGCAGTGAAGGGCACAAGAAAAAGATTTGCCGCACGCACAAATGAATGAATCTGCCCAGAGTCGAAAGTATGAGTACAGAGATCCGCGTTGAAGTCGCCGAAAATTATCGAATGTCTATAATTAACTGACAGGTCGGAAAAAACATCAAAAAAGTCAGAGAGAAAGCCGCTGTGCGGAGGTCTGTAAACGACTGCGAGTAAGATTTTGGAGCACCGATTGATTGACACGTCGATAATTAGAAATTCCGGTCTTCCGCGGTACATGTTCTCCGACTGTCGCAGGGACGACACGTGGAAAGCGTCGGACACGTAAATGGCAACCCCCCCGCCAGTCCTATCAGTACGATCGCATCTCAAAAGACGATAACCGCGAAGAGGAATAAGATGGTCGGGCACATGCGGCTTAAGCCAGGTTTCCGATAGACAGATAATGTGGTACCCCGCATCGATGAAAAAAGACTGAAATTCGTCGAAATGCGCAAGCAGAGATTGGCAGTTGACATGACAGAGGCGTAGATGATTCGTAGGGTCGTTATCCATAGTTTATGCTGCTAATCCTTTCTGACATACGTCTGCGTAAGATGGGACATTTCTTGTTGTCGAGGGCTGAATGATGTCGTCCTGCTTGAGGCAACCATCTCCTGCAATTTCCGCACTCCGGTGCCCCGCCCCTTAAAGTGCAGTCCCTAGTTTCATGGCCGCCTGCGCAGTGACCACATATAGTCGTGAAACGACAGTGCCTCGCGAAATGCCCGAAGGCGAGGCATTTGTAACACTGGAGGACCCTAACGTAGTCTGTGATCTCGCAGGCGGAGTAGTTTAAAAATATGAATCGATCTTTAAGCAGGAGAGTGCGGATGTCCGGAGTGACCTCAATCACGCAATTGGTCACGCGCTTATTATCTTTCTGAGGGAAAATGTACACAACTTTTATCTCAGGCGCATCGTGGTCCTTTAAGTTAAGGTTGATAAGATCATCCTTAATCTCCTCTCTGGACATGACGCATGGCACTCCGCGAATCAGCAGCCTAGGGTTGACCTTGCCTTCCTGCTCAAGTCTGAGCCCCGCGTCTTCAAGTTCCCGAGAACTTATTATCTTGGGCAGATTCACGGTAAGTGCCTCTATACGCACACCGTTGTTCCTCGCTGACGTGATTCTGTTGACCTTGAGGTTGTACTCAGATGGCTTAATGGTCTTTTGCAGCACTTCCCTGGTTTCCCTAAACGTCTTGTACTTCGCGGAGAAATCCTCCTTGGGAGTAACAATCAAGTTAGTGGTTCTTGGCACCTCGATAGAGGAGCCGCAAGCCACCCGCACGCGCGATTGCTCCGAAACCACCGCTGCATAAGAGGGCGCAGAGGAGGCGCCGGCGTTCCTCTGCTCTGTTGTCTGGAGATTACCGCTCAAGCTAACCGTTAATTTATCACAGGCATCGGACAAGGCGTCGCCCAACATGCCTCTAACCGCTTCCACGAAGTTAAACTGCTGAGAATCGCTTTCAATCGTCTTAAGATATGCCGCAGAGAGTTCGATAAATGCCTCCTTACAAGCACGAAAGGCAGATTCAATCTGAGTTCTTTTTTCAATTCGAGAGAGAGAGAGAGAGAGAGAGAGAGAGAGAGAGAGAGAGAGAGAGAGAGAGAGAGAGTGAGAGAGAGAGATAAGCAAATTATATACGCATGAAGGCAAGCAATATCAGTCCGACTCAGATGCAATCAGAAACGAACGGAGAAGATCTTTAAAAGCGAGAGAGAGAGAAAGAGAGAGAGAGAGAGAGAGAGAGAGAGAGAGAGAGAGAGAGAGAGAGAGAGAGAGAGGGAGGGAGAGGGAGGGAGGGAGAGAGGAGGGAGAGAGAGAGAGAGAGAGAGAGAGAGAGAGAGAGAGAGAGAGAGAGAGAGAGAGAGAGAGAGAGAGAGAGAGAGAGAGAGAGAGAGAGAGAGAGAGAGAGAGAGAGAGAGAGAGAGAGAGAGAGAGAGAGAGAGAGAGAGAGAGAGAGAGAGAGGAGAGAGAGAGAGAGAGAGAGAGAGAGAGAGAGAGAGAGAGGAGAGAGAGAGAGAGAGAGAGAGAGAGAGAGAGAGAGAGAGAGAGAGAGAGAGAGAGAGAGAGAGAGAGAGAGAGAGAGCGAGTAAGCGAGCGAACGCGTAAAAACGGATTAATGGACGGATTCGCGAGTTCCTCCGGGGCGAAGCCCGGGTAACCAGCTAGTCAATTTATATAATCTATAATACCACCTCTACTTAAACGAGCTCGTAAAGCACGCCACGAACCCATGTGGCAGCTTGTTTCGCATGGAAAGTGTATGCGTGGAAGCAGTAGGTTCCGTCCCCCTGCGGGGGGCTCCACTACTGTTAAACTAGACACATAGTGTGCCTTGCAAAGTACATGCGTGAACTTTCCACGCGTGGTAAATTGCAAATCCATGTAATACCGTACAACAATATTGCTATTATTACATTTAAAAATCGATATCTCGGAAACTATGCATCGTAGCGCATTGTGATTTACGGCATTCTTTTTCTCAGTGAAAGATCTATCAAACACACCTACCAAATTGAGGGGCCCCGGAAATAACATTATCCCCCATTTATTGAATTTTTCTACATTTAATATATAAATATTAAATTATTAATAATTTGTGTTGATTTCAATTAATTAAAAATTAGATAGATAAGTAAGAAAATATTGATTAAATTACTTTTACTCCATATGCTCCGATAATTGTAGCGTGATAATCATTCGGATCAGAATTTACTACTACAGTCATACCGGTTTCAAATCCGCAGGCGGCAGATCTTTCAACACTTTAACAATTTAAAAATCTATATTAATTGGAAAATATAATGTAATATAATTATTTGTAGAATGTGCAGAGTCGGACTATGATATTCATAAGCTTTTTACTTTTTATTCAGATATAAGAAGACTAATACTTTTTTCGGTAATTGTTTAGAATTTGGACTTTTCCCAATTTTAAAGTTTTCAATTTTTTTTCTTTGCGAAAGAATGTATTTTGTTGTCAAGTTGAAGAATTGTACGGGAGAGATAGAAAATCTTTTTTCTTTACGAATTTTAGTAACTTTTCTCAATTAATGTTTTCGGTAATTATTTAGTTTAGCAAACCCAATGACCTTGACTTTGACATATGTCGTCAAAGTTATCCTCCTGAGTAACCTTTAAAAGGTTTTAGCCGTCACTCGTTGTTTATTAAAAAGTTATTAACAAAAAATAATTTAAATAAAATGTATATAATTATTGAACAACGCGTACATAAGAATAGTGAGTTTTTATGTTGACCTACTGTAGGACTTCTTGATATTTGTTATTGCTTATTAGAACTCCAAATTTCTTTTACTTGAAAGTAGGGTAGACCGGGGCACGTTGTCACACGGGGCACGTTGTCACATCGGCTTTATTTAAAAAACTAATAACCAGAGAGCAGCACCCGTCATTCCCAAAACGTGTTAGTGTATGCCCATCTTTGGTGTGTTTACAGTGTTGAGATTGCTCCAGCCGTGTTGACGTAAAATCAACTTGAAAGTTTTTTGCGACCGTAAGTAAAATTTTATTGTCTAATATTCAACGTACTGGACATGAAGCTTATGTTTTTTCAGAATAGACCTTTATATTATCTTAAAGTATGTACTTTTACCTACCGCGTGCAATACCTAACCTTATGAATATTTCAAACGTGTCGGCCATGAGGCTGTTTGGAGTAAAAAAATGCCCTCGGGGCACGGTGTCACGAATTTTAATGTCATAGGTGCAATTGGGATATGGTGCGCTCCTACAAACGGAAAACTGCGAGAGCCGCAGTAGTCGATCTAGAAGTAATTCGTCTTGCTGTTAACGATCAATAAGTTGCGCATTCGAGTGAAATTCTTGTATTTAGATTAAGACGAAAACTTTGTTCTTTTTGTACTTTTTTGAAATAAAATAAATGTTTCTGTGAAGGATTTTACTTTTTTACATTGCAGCGCACTATAATATATTGATATTTACGTTGAATACAGTTTGGATAACATTTTGCATGCAATTACATTTGATGTGACAACGTGCCCCGGTCACGGGGCACGTTGTCACAAGCGACCTGTCGTTATTTATTGTTATGTAACAACTGTAGAGTAACAATCACACAAAATTCGATACTGTCCAATTGAAGCTGAGGGTTCACTCGAAATTTTGGCATATCACAGTACTCTCAAATATTGAATGTAAAAAATACAAAAAATATTGAAAAAAATGTGTGACAACGTGCCCCGGTCTACCCTACAGTAATTACTTTTAACATAAAATGATTCCACATGGGTTTCCAACTTTCTAACTTTCCACGCAAAGTGCGGTCCATCTCACTCCACCCTCTACTTGTTTACTCTCTTTCCCGCCCAAGCATTTACTTCCATATGCAAATAAAGTCCAAAGTACGAAGTTAAATACACACGTCAATTAATGCCTGTTTGTGCTGAAAAAAATAGTTAGATCACATATTCTTCGACCTCCCCCATTGATTATATTATTATTGTCGAAGTCACAACAAAGTTTTTTTGTAAGACAACCGCAAAAAATATCAAAATTGGGAAAAGCCTCCATTCTAAACACTCTTTTTTCTATTTTGACTTTTCTTATTACAAATTAAATCATAAAATAATTTTTTGTCTCAATATTTACTTTTACTTGTATATATACGTTTATTGTCTCCCCTCGGGGTTGCAAGGCGTTTTGAAGGAACGTTCCAACCCTTACACACTTAATCTTTAATTTTACTTATTAAAGAAAATATTATTTTCTTATAAACTTTCTGATTTTTTGTATAAACCTTAAAATATTTCGTAAAGCTTAAGAACTCTCTTTCGGCTCTGCAGAAATAATGTTTATACTTGTCCAATGTTATTGTATCTGGAAAAGTGTAATAATTAAAACTGCAGCATAGGCCATCTCGTGATAAACTTTGCTTGAAATATCTGTCACATTGATCAATTGTGTCTTTCCATTTACACATTGTTAATAAAGTACTGCAGTTTCGTGTTATCTGAAAAAAAAGATGCAAAGTTAGCTTCTTTAAAATAGATGCGTTAAAATGCAAAACAATTGCAATGCACGAATGTACAAATACAATAACAATAACGTAATTGTTGATAAATTATTTAGTAAAATAATATTATTTTATATCAATCATCTTTATTTCTCTCCCCTTCCGGGGTTGGAAAGGCGTTTTTTTTCAGTAAAAACGTTCCCAAAAACCTTTACAAGCAAACTTACAGTAAAATAATATCATTTTATAAATTAATATAATTTAAATTTTACATTATTATGCATTCTATTTATCAAGTGTATTTTATAAAGGCATAATATAATATTTTTTAGATACCAAAAAAATACGATCCTTTTTCTACAAAAATTTACTTATAAAGCAAGTAAGAATTAGAAAATTAGTATTTAATTTAAAAAAATTCTATAAATAGTTTAAAAAGATGAAGTGGAGCTTTTATGTGTCAAATATTAAGAGCAATTTCTTGTTTTACAATAAAAATTAAGTTATTTAAAATCAAATCACAAACACACACACATCCATGCGCGCGCGCAATGCGTAAAATCCGACCAGCAACCTCCCCGTGGTGCATATCGGGTAATACTAATGCTGGAGGTACTGTACCTTTCGAACTTCATAACTGTCGGACAACACTTAATGGAAAGGAACTTATTACAGTGTTTTGAAAAGCTCTTGAGGTAAGCTACTAGAATACGCAATAAAATATTTCCATTTACAAATTACACGCGCGCGCGCACACACACACGCACACGCACACGCACACGCACACGCACACGCACACGCACACGCACACGCACACGCACACGCACACGCACACGCACACGCACACGCACACGCACACGCACACGCACACGCACACGCACACGCACACGCACACGCACACGCACACGCACCACGCACACGCACACGCACACGCACACGCACACGCACACGCACACGCACACGCACACGCACACGCACACGCACACGCACACGCACACGCACACCCACACGAACACGCGCACGCGCACGCGCACGCACGCACGCACGCACACACATACACACACACACACACACACACACACTGTTACCGCAAGTTTATGTACTGTATAAGGTATTTTATTTTATCCAGAGTGTTTCGTATTGTTCGTATTTATTATGGCTCGAGCGTATGTAGCGCGATTATTGTGTCGAGTCACGCATTGTTAAGACGATTATTTGAAAGCAATCGTGAGATTCCGTCAATTCCCAGAATCTCAGGTGTCGCTCACCGACGATTTATCAGTTATTATCCTTCTTCGAATCGGAGGATCACTGTCAATCCTAACTCCATCGCCTCTAGCACACATATAATACGAAGCATTGCTCGCTAGTTCGAGTAGACAATAAACGAGACTTATATAGAACGATAATTTGTGACGATACGCGTATTCGTCACTAGCGCTACGGCCCTGACGGCCATCTAACACGTGCCCAGCGTCACGGCACACGTGTTTCTGTGCCCGGGCGATGGGGCAGCCCCCACCGCTCTCACTCGGGGTATAAATAGGGGACTCGAGCCGACTCGAGTCACCAGTCCTGTCCAGCTCCTGCTCCCGACACGACCACTCTCCGAGACCGCTTCACTGGGTTGGGTGCCCCCAACCTCGTCCTCCGTGCAGAGAACGGGCGCCCCCGTTCTCACCTGGGTGCCCCCAGGGTACGGGCCACCCCAGCTGGGTGCCCCCGGTTGGTTCTACCTGCCCTCTCCTGCCTCTGGGTCGCCCCCGACCCTTTCCGCCGTACGGAAGACGGGTGCCCCCGTCTTCAAGCCGGGTGCCCCCGGTGTACGGGCCGCTCGCTCGGGTGCCCCCGAGTGAGCTCCTGACCACCTGACCGTCCGCATAAGGCAACCGTGCCTCCGCGAATCCGTCCGCGTAGTATAAGTCTAGCGATAAGTACTTGTCCGCGAATTCAAGGTAACCGCGCCTCCGTCTCTTGTCCGCGAATCCTAGGCAACCGCGCCTCCGTCTCTTGTCCGCGAATTCAAGGCAACCGCGCCTCCGTCTCTTGTCCGCGAATCCAAGGCAACCGCGCCTCCGTCTCCCGTCCGCGAATTCACCCCACACACGTACACAGCGGCTCAGCGGAGCAACACACACCCACGCACATACACTCACGCCCTCCACCAAACTGTATCGCAAGATGAAGAATAAAAGCATATTGTGTAAAATCAACCAGTGTCTCCACGTTTTCTCATCCTGGCCCGGCGAGGTAATTCCGTGCGGGAAAACGCGACCGTTACAAATTTAAGAAGCTTTCGAATTATTGAGACGCTGCAACCTGTCCGCTTTCTAAGTGAGCGTGACCACATTATAAGCAACATGTGGGCCTTAATAACTAATTTTCTACACGGGTCTCGACCATTTTCTAACTGCGGAGTTGGTTACGCAGGCCCTTTTATTGTGCGAGAAGGCAAACGGCGAAATGCTCGTAATAACAAGGTATGTTGTGTATTTGTGTGTCTCGCCACAAAGGCAATTCATATAAAAGTAGTCAGCGATTTAACGATCGAAGCATTTCTGGCCGCCTTCAAGCGTTTTATTTCCCGTTGAAGAAGCCCGGTTTCCATGTATTCCGACAATGGTACCAATTTTAAGAGCGCATTACGCCAGTTGCCAGAATTATACAAATTCTACAAGGCAGCTGAAAATTAAAAAGCAAAAATAAAACAGTTTTGCTGCAATTTAAAGATATCCTGGCAGTTTATTCCGCCCGGAGCCCCGCACTTCGGCGGGCTGTGGAAGTCCGCAATAAAGTCCGCGAAATATCATTTGCAGCGAGTTGCGGGCGACTCGCATCTCACTTTCAGGAATTGCAAACGACATTATGCGAGATAGAATTAAGCTATACTTAATTCGCGTCTATTAACGACGCTGAGTTCTGATCCGAACAACTTATCATATATTACGCCGGGACATTTTTTGATTGGGCGATGTATTGAGAGGGTTTTTCTTGCCGAGATCTGACCGACATTAAGAGGATCCTATAGTGACGGCCGAACTTCCTCAACGTCGGTAATGTCAACATTTCTAAACCTGTTTTCTATGTTATATATCTAAATCTGTCCTTGTCTAACGAGAGGCATCTGTCTTTGTTCGATTGCTGCGCCATCTCTCGCTACACGCAATACTGCTTATCCTATCAACCTGAATGTGCTTTTGCACATATAAAAGTTAAAAGAAGTAATCTTTTTTTCTAGGCTTTCAATCTTAGTTCTAATTGCACGATATTGTTCTGAAATGTTTTCCCTAGGTCTGACCGTATCTCATTTTGTATATGTAACCTGTAGTATTTTTGTATAAGCAAATATTGTCGTCAGTGACAGCTGTATGTGCTCAAATTTTTAATTTTTTTTGTTTTTGGTGTAAAGTCGACCAGACAGACCTACATTTTTGTACGTACTTCAATTCTGTAAAAGAATTTTGCAATTCCGTAAAGCCAATTAAAAGTTTAACTCATTTAACTAAATGTCGGTAACGACTGCCACTATAGGATCCCCTTAACGAGAGCAGATTGGTGCGCTGACAGAGAATCGAGCAACTCCGCCAGCACTTTTGAAGTTGCTAGAGCCGCGAATATTTAAATCAGTTACAGCAGCGGCACAAGTGGACTACCAACAAGAGCGAGTAGCTGAAGGTCGGCCAGATGGTACTAATTAAACAATTCGGTATTTCACCTTTGCTATATGGATTCTTAGCCGTGTGACCGAGACTCACCCTGGATCGAACGGCATTGCCCTATCGGCAACGGTGGCCACAACCAGGGGACCAATTGTCCGATCGCTGTCAAGATTGGCGATCTTACCGTTAAGAAATTAAAGTTATAAGAGATTTCATGCTCTCGGTTTAAATAGAGATTGAAAAATTTTATGTATTATTTGACTAACAAGGGAACGGTCGGGGGTGTCCGAGACCGATTTGGATGCGCTTTGGATATGTTGTTGAGCATCAAAAAATATTAGACTCGTATTTTTTTTTTGCGGCTTATCTCGACGTTTATTGGTCGAAAAAACCCGATTTAGAACCTACCCGATTTGGATGCGCTTTGAATATGTTGTTGAGCATCAAAAAACATTAGACACGTGTTTTTTTTTGCGGCGTATCTCGACGTTTAGGGGTTGAAACAACCCCTCGAAAATAACGGATTTTATAGTTTTTAGCGAATATCTTCGAAAATATAAGGCGTATGAAAAAAAGTTTGGTACAAAAGGTTTATGGCTTTTTGTGCTCTTTACAATGGCGTAATCAGATTTTTCAAATTTGTCACATTTTTTAATTTAACCCCACCCCCACCTATTATTTTTGCCAAATATAACAATTTTTCCAACGCAAATTTAAGAGCGTCAAATGCCAAATACATCCATGTGTATTTTTATTATGATACCATTATTAGATTTTTGGCAAGACGAGATGATATGTGGTATAGGCGTCGCGCTGTAGGTAGGTGTTGCGTTATTTCTGTTCAAGTTGCGCCGTACGCTTAAAAATTTCCATTTCAACTCCGGGATGACCGAAAGCGCTGATGCGAAGGCCAGCGCAAGGCTATTTCGAGAGTCCTGGACTAGCAACGGAATGTCGACTCCGACATTATAAATACCGCCGAATTGTATCGGGCGGGCAGTCGCAAATTGGAAAGAGACGGTATCAAACCTAACAAAGACCACTCCATTAATTATAAAGTGCGTATTTATTTATATAATTAAAGTTCGAGACAAATATTTAATTTTAATATCTTTCAGAATGAAGTTTAATCCATACAATGTAATAATGCTACTTTCTGCAACTTTCACTGCTTTCAACTATTCACCAAGTCCGACAACTTCGGAGGAAGAAGAAGTAAAAGAAAACATTGAACGTATACTACCACCTTCACTAATTTGGCTCTCCCATCGTGCTAGTTGTCGTATTGATGTAACTTTTTTGTACCTTCGTTTAACTCCTTCAAGCGATCTTCCCCTTGTTTTACCACTCCTCCAGTATTCCACAGCTTGCCTTTTATAGTCACTTGATATTGTTGCCTCAACAGAGCTGCAAGTAACTTCTTCCGGAAGATATACTTTACCATCATCTTCCTCAAATAAATCAACTCTTTCCGGTTCTGGAATCTCATATATATCATAAAAACCTAAAGTTTCTTCCTCTTCTACGTCAAATTCTTGGTTTTGTATGTCAAGCAGTATACGTTCAATGTTTTCTTTTACTTCTTCTTCCTCCGAAGTTGTCGGACTTGGTGAATAGTTGAAAGCAGTGAAAGTTGCAGAAAGTAGCATTATTACATTGTATGGATTAAACTTCATTCTGAAAGATATTAAAATTAAATATTTGTCTCGAACTTTAATTATATAAATAAATACGCACTTTATAATTAATGGAGTGGTCTTTGTTAGGTTTGATACCGTCTCTTTCCAATTTGCGACTGCCCGCCCGATACAATTCGGCGGTATTTATAATGTCGGAGTCGACATTCCGTTGCTAGTCCAGGACTCTCGAAATAGCCTTGCGCTGGCCTTCGCATCAGCGCTTTCGGTCATCCCGGAGTTGAAATGGAAATTTTTAAGCGTACGGCGCAACTTGAACAGAAATAACGCAACACCTACCTACAGCGCGACGCCTATACCACATATCATCTCGTCTTGCCAAAAATCTAATAATGGTATCATAATAAAAATACACATGGATGTATTTGGCATTTGACGCTCTTAAATTTGCGTTGGAAAAATTGTTATATTTGGCAAAAATAATAAGTGGGGGTGGGGTTAAATTAAAAAATGTGACAAATTTGAAAAATCTGATTACGCCATTGTAAAGAGCACAAAAAGCCATAAACCTTTTGTACCAAACTTTTTTTCATACGCCTTATATTTTCGAAGATATTCGCTAAAAACTATAAAATCCGTTATTTTCGAGGGGTTGTTTCAACCCCTAAACGTCGAGATACGCCGCAAAAAAAAAACACGTGTCTAATGTTTTTTGATGCTCAACAACATATTCAAAGCGCATCCAAATCGGGTAGGTTCTAAATCGGGTTTTTTCGACCAATAAACGTCGAGATAAGCCGCAAAAAAAAAATACGAGTCTAATATTTTTTGATGCTCAACAACATATCCAAAGCGCATCCAAATCGGTCTCGGACACCCCCGACCGTTCCCTTGTAAGCTGAGCTACTGATAATTTTATTGACAAGTACATGCTTGACTAAATTTGCATTCGCCCAAGTTTATCATATTTATTTATATTTATTCGTACTTAACATACTCATATTTATTATATTTAACAATAATAAGATGTTTTATTTCGACTCAATTGGCTATTATATAAAGTTGACGCAAACGTTACGACACAAATGTAACGTCAACTTTATATAATAGCCAATTGAGTCAAAATAAAATATCTTAATTATTATTGTTAATCTATATTGGCGGAACATTCTATCATTTTTGGTTTATTATATTTATTTATTTATTTATATTTGTTTGACCATGTATTATATCAAGAATCAAATTTTATTAATTGCACATTAATATTGTAAGACAAGGTCTTCCAAGGCGGGCGGTGTTTTGTATTGTTCATATTTATTATAGATCGAGCGTATGTAGCGTGATCATTGTGTCGAGTCACGCATCGTTAAGACGTGTGACGGTACGTCACGTTCGTCACTCGCCGCGAGCCGAGCAGCCACCCGACACGTGCTAGGCGCTCACGCCACACGTGTTCGCGTGCCCGAGCGGTGGAATGTGGAATGAGCACGCCGGGAAGGGCGGCCCCCATCTGTATCGCTCGGAGTATAAATAAAGGACTCGAGCAGGCTAGAGTCACCAGTCCTGTCCCAATCCCGATCCTGATACGATCGCTCCAGAAACCGTAACACCAAGTTGGGTGCCCCCAACCTTTTCTCCGTACAGAGAACGGGTGCCCCCGTTCTCACCCGGGTGCCCTCGGGTACGGGCTTTCCCAGCTGCAGGGCTGCGTTCCAAAACTCTACTCCGTCAACTCTAAAGAACCCAAGGTAGTGGGGGAGAGTGTAAGCCAGAGTAAGTTACTCTGGTTGAACGATTTGGAACGTGAAAAAGTAGTATTAGCAACGAATAAAATGGAAGCTCAACGAGCTCAACGAGCTGTTTGATTAAACATTGCATTAAATGAAATAATAATGAAAAGTGTATTAGACATAGATGCAAGTAGTAGTAAAAGTGAGAGTGAGATGGAAATATTATACATGATGCAATTTTCTCGATTAAGAGGAAAACGAAAAAAGGTTGTTCGCATAGAAGGTTATGTAAATGATGTAGTACCCAGATTTACAACACATCAATTTAAGGAACATTTTCGTATGACACCTGTTTTCAATTATTGGAAAATAAATTTGGATTAATATTGTTAAAACGTAGAACGGGAAGACCTTTCATATCACCGAGAGTGCAATTATTAGCCACTATATGGTTACTGGCGACTCCTGATTCGTACAGGTAAGTATAAAATCTTGTATTTGTAAATGATAATTTTTATAAGATATTTAATAATTCTAATATTTATGAATAATTTTTGAGACTAGCTTTACACTGTTTAATCAAGAAAACAAAATTATACTACATATAGCTATAGGTAAAACATCCTTAAGCCACTGTGTACGACGTGTTGTGCTGATTCTCTGTAAAATGTCAATCGATGTTATTAAATGGCCATCCATACATGACATGAATACTATCACAGAGAAATTCAAACAAATATCTGGTCTCAAAGATGTTGTTGGTGCTATTGGGATTTTCAGTCGTGACGTAGCCGTGACGTCACAAGGCCAAGATGGCTGGCCTATTCCTGAAAGTATCCCAGTAAGCAAGAAACGTCAAGAAACATTTCAACTACATTGCATTAATGTTAAAACGTTGCTGTAATGTAGTTAAAATGTTTCTTGATGTTTCTTGCTTACTGGGATTAGAGTTGTCATATATGTAAACACATATAAAGCTTGTGTTTTTTATAAATAAGTAATGAAATAACGGTGTTTATGATAAAAAAAGTGCGATGGGTGAAAATTTTATTTGTTATTATTAATCTTCAATTGATAACAGGAGTGTTTGAAATACTTTTGCGTTTAAAAAATTCGGTGAATTGTTTTTACATACTACATTTAATATACAATTTATGATAACTAATATTACTCATTAATATTCAGTGATTATATTTTACTTGTTATTGTTCAGTTATTATCATATTGACTTACCAGGCAGAACGTAGTCACTCCTGTCAAAGTGCAAAGAACACACTGCCCACTTTTTGGTTATCCACTCTGGTTTTGCTATTTTCAAAACTCTCTCCCATTCTTTTCGAACATCAATCTTCTCTATATTTCCAAACATGTCTTTTCTCAGTATAGAACTTTCCTTTAGATGGAAACATGTGGAATCGCACAGAGGTATCTTTTAATCCATAGCTTTTGCAGCCAAATACACAGCAAGAATCGCGATTTTTTGTGTCTCTAGGGGAAAACCTTGCCCCTCTGTCTTCTAGGTGTTCACCCATCGCACTTTTTTTTATCACAAACACCGTTATTTCATTAATTATTTATAAAAAACACAAGCATTATATCTGTTTACATATATATGACAGCTCTAATACTTTCAGGAATAGGCCAGCCATCTTGGCCTTGTGACGTCACGACTGAAAATCCCAATAGATGGAACACACATTGAAATTCCAGCACCATCTGAAGTGTGTTGTTACAGCTTTATTCTTTTTAATCTAATATATTCTTTGAATAATGAAAATACAAACACAAACACAAACACAAATACAAAAACTCAGTGCTATCTAACAAGAAAATGCAAATATGCTATTACCCTACAAGCAATATGTAATGCAGACTTATCTTTCACTGATATCAAAGTTTTCCGCAATTCAGACTTTTGGCACAATGTCCACAAAAATTATCGTTATTTTTTCCTCAACGAAGAATTTATCATTGGAGATAAAGCTTATCCTATACGAAAATGGTGTTTGACAGCTTATAGAGATAATGGCCATTTGACAGAGGTAAATTACAGTGGTGAAATACCAATATTACAGCTATAGTAACTTATTATAAAACAAGAAATTTCGTCGGCCTAACTGGCAGTAAAGTTAAATAATTTAAAAATTTTTATTGCGAAAAAATATTACCCCAGCCAGGGTTTGAACCTGGAACCTCCCGTATACCGTGCGGGTGTCGTGCCAATTCGACCACTGGGGCTGTGGTAATATTGTATCGCAATAACAAATATAAAATCGACCATGATATATAACGTCTTTCCGATATGAACATAGAAAAAGTAATAGTAACTTATTATATTTTTATTATATCTTTGTTTGTATAATTACTTTTGTATGTTATAGATCGAAAATAATTTTAATAATATAGGGGAGACCGGGGCTAAGCCGACACTATTTTTTCAAAGGCAATTTTTAATATTTAATTAAAATTTTTAGGCAAATTCAATGGTACATATTTAAAGAGTGTTTCTTCAGGTACAAAATTGATTCAGGAAGTTTTGCTGTACGTCGCTTTGTTTTGCCGCCAGGAAAGGAAAAGTGACGCGAAGACAAATTTTCGAATTGAAAAATGCCGGGGCAAACTCGACACCCCGCCGGGGCAAACTCAACACTTTGTCTGATCGACACAATTTGATCTGGAACTTATTTTTTACTGTCTGAAAATGAAAATACATTGTTTATTGTGTATTTAAAAAGTACAAAAATTCGGAATAAAGTAGCTAGAACAATCATTTAAAATAATGAAAACAAAAATTGTTGAACTTTCAATTATCTTCATCTAAACTCATGTCTGAAAAACAATTAATGCAGGTAAACTCGCGATCGGACGTGCGCATACATTTGTCATGAGCCATACGGCTGCATGACAAGCATCGTTTGTTACTGGAAGCCGACGAAACGGCGTGGTGTTGACTTTGCCCCGGACGTCGTTTTTCACATTTGTCACTTCAAAAACATGAAAATTTTGAAAATATGCAAAAACGATTATCGGATTCATATAGAGCATCAAATTTCCCATCAAAATCACTTACCGGTAGATTCGCAAGAGTAAAGCTCGATGAAAGAGTAGACATTTTCGAGAGATCAGAAAAATTACTTTTCACTATCAAAAACGCTTATGTCGCGTTAAAAATTACACTATAACTCAGAATGTTACCAAATTCCGTTGATAATACTGGCACATAAAGACGCATTTACAGTAGGAAAAGCAAGTTTCTACGATAGATTTAAATTGGCAAAAAGCCTAGTGTCAAGTTTGCCCCGTTGTCGGCTTAGCCCCGGTCTCCCCTACTGTCACAAACCAGGCAAACGATAGAACGTGCTTTTGCATTATTAAAAGGCCGCTTTCGGCGCTTGAAATATT
The DNA here is from genome assembly GCF_030848795.1 of Temnothorax nylanderi. NCBI lineage: Eukaryota > Metazoa > Arthropoda > Insecta > Hymenoptera > Formicidae > Temnothorax > Temnothorax nylanderi. Next base: position 294,815 of record NW_027249219.1, read on the forward strand.
TAGACATGGCTAGAATAGATTTAATATCAGCGACAATTCTAGCTTGTTGCGTTTTCCACAATATATGTTTACAGAATACTGATGACATTGAAAATTATATTTTAGAAGGTAGAGAAAACGATGAAGCTAGAGAGAATTTGGAAAGAAATGAAAATGAGCGGTATGAAGATTATGATGATGAGGGTGTAGCAAAGCGCAATTATTTTGCAATACATTTATATAGAGGAAGAATATAATGGTTGTAATAAATTGGTATGTACGAAACTATATATATATATTTTTTTTTACCGACATGTAATAAACATACATTTTATATACATATACATACATATTTTATCAACATATTAATATGTTTGCAGTCTTTTAAACAATTTAACATATATGTAAATTGTTATATTTTTAACCAATCTTTCTCTGTGTCTTCTTTCCTTTCCTTTTTCATTTTTTTCCATATATTCTGTCAATACATGTAATTGTTTGGTAATACTTAAGGAGAGCTCCCTCCTCACCGATTTCGCTGAATTTAGGCTTAATCGACGCGTTTTTGCACAAAACGAACGAATCTGGCAGAAAAAAGTCCCGCTCTGCCCCGCGAAGCGAGATATTAACTGTTAAAGTTGACGACTATTAGGTTATGAAACCTGTTATACCGACGCGATGTAGCGACTACGGACATGCTCCGCGACCACATGCGCATGTTCCGTGGTCACATGTGTAGTGATGTACTTGAGCGCTCAACCTCAATGACATATCATATATTGTTCTGTGCAATTCCAAAATATTTATAATGCCATATTCAGTAGAGCAATTAAATAGTAATCCGTGGCTAGCGGTTCAGGATGTTGTTGGCGATGCAAAAACATGGCCCAAATTCATCCGAAAAATGTTTTGGGATAAAAATCTAAAAGATCACAATAGAATGATCCTTGTCAATTTTTCATATCTAAATGCAGTATTCGAAGATTTTTTGCACGATATATTAACTTTTACGTTGAAAAATGCGTATACAGCGGAAAGAAAGCGCAATATTAAGAATAGATTTAGCTATTTAAATCACGAGGTAATTGTTTTAATTTTAATTAATAACTATATATCAAATAAGTATTAATTATGTTTTTTATACTTTGTAGGAATTCGGACATATTCGACGCAGCCGTGTATACAGTTATCACGTTTATTTTAAGGAAATGTTAGATCTCAACTTGAATCCAATTAATAAATAATAAAATTTAATATATTGTTTTCAAGTTTGTGGTTTTGATTACAACAGAGAATATTTTGGAACACAAATTATTTCTGTTACAGATATTAAGCGTTTAAGTTAACGAAACACAGTAATATGATTATTAATGGATATATCGAGCCTTATTTAATAAATAAAGAAATACAGTGTCCAAAATGTGGTGATAAATTAATAATTGATACAAGTAATCTCATATTTCGATGCCGAAAAACACATTATGAAAAAAAATCCAGCAAAAAATATGTGTTTCGGAATGAATTAAGTTAACGCGAGAGAATCGGAGAGTCCCGGGCTCGGCACAACGAACCGCGAGCATGCGAGGATCACGCCGGGATCACGCGAAACGGCACGTAAACAGGATGATCGGCGTGAATACCCGAGAGTTCGGCGGTCGAGCTCGCACATACCGAAGTTCAGTTCGTTGTCGGAGCGTTTCCAAACCACACGTATAGTAAAACGGAGCACGCGTCAGAAATCGAAGCGTCTAGAGACTATTGCGAGGATTATCGGCGTGCACCCGTGCCCGATCTCCTGCCGATTAGACATCGCCCGACTCGATCGTCTCAATAAAGACATTGTCAACGGTTACGCCGCAATTCATTCCACCACCCGGTTTCCTCCATTCCCGGTTTTTCAATAAGAGCGTACCAGCTCCGAAGGAGACTGTGTACTCCGAAACATTGGTCCGAGCAATGTCGAGCCGGATCGGGATTGAGGTGATTGTCACGAAGTGTGAGTGACCGTACCCGTGTGAGGGATCATCGCTGCCATGATGTCCTCCTTCGAGGAGATGATCTACAAACAACGCTCCTTATTCAATTCCGTGATGAATACAATTTTGAACTCTAAAAAACTAGGCGCCGCAAAGATGACGCCTGCGGCTACAAAGGCGCGAATCGACAGTACGAAGGAGAGGTTCGAGCAATGCCGAGTGTTAGATGCGAAGCTGCAGGTCAATGCCGACGCCGCTACCAAGGCGTCATACGCCTATTTCACCGATCGCGAGTTCGAGAAATGTGAGGAAGCCTACGACGCTGCGTTGGACTATCTTCACGAACAGCTCGGTGAGATCCTCCCAGCATTAGACGCCTCCGTAAACGTAAGTCGAGCGGTGGAATTTCCGTCCCATGCCGCGCTCAACTTGCCGAAGGTCACCTTGCCAAACTTCGATGGATCGTACGAGAAGTGGGAGAGCTTCCGCGACCGATTCTATGCGATGATTATATGTGAAACTAGTTTGTCAAACGTTCAACGACTACACCATTTGTTCTCGTGTTTGAAGGGTGAAGCGAGCACCTCCATCGAGCATTTAGCGTTAACGTCCGAGAATTTTGATGTTGCGTGGCAAATCCTCTCGTCCCGATTCGAAAATAAACGGCGTCTTATTAGTACCCATCTCAATAAACTATTTACCTTGCCCAATGTCACCGCGAAATTGGCTCCAGAACTGCGCGCGTTGCGAGATAAGGTAAATGCCGCGATCGCTGCGTTAAGGAATTTAGCGCGTCCGGTGGATCAGTGGAGTGACATTCTCGTATTTTTGATTACACAGAAACTCGATACATCATCGCGAGAAGCGTGGGAACTTAAATTAGGTAGCAGCGTCTACTATCCGACTTACGCCGAAATCGACGCGTTCATGGACGCACGCATCCGCGCTCTCGGTTCGATATTACCGTTTGCGACTGAGAAACCGACCGACTCTGCGGCAAAAATTAAAGCGAAATCGAAAGCGATTGCCTCCCATACTGCCAGCGCAACAAAACTATCGTGTCCCGTGTGCGCCGCTTCACATCTGTTGTATCAATGCTCCGAGTTTCTCAATAAAACGCCGAGTCAGAGACATGAGTTAGTTAAGCGATGCAAACGATGCTTAAATTGTTTTAGCGCAAAGCATCAAGCAACGGAATGCACGAGTCCCCACACGTGCAAGCAATGTCAGAAAAAGCATCACACCTTGCTGCATTTTCCGGAAAATGCTACACAATCCGACGCTGACGCATCCCCGTCTCCTCCAAAAATTGAAGCTTCCACTGTCGATATCGCATCTCATGTTGTCGCCAAATCCATTCCGCCCACCCAGCCAATTTTCCTTGCGACCGCTCGAGTTAGAGTTTATTCCGATCAGGGTCGATTTCAAACCGTGCGCGCCTTAATCGATCAAGGATCCGCGGCATCGTTTATGACCGAGAATTTGGCTCAATCTTTGCGCATTCCGAAAGTTCGCACGTCGATCAGTGTGACCGGCATTGGAGAGACGCACACCTCCGTCCGGCAGGCTGCTCTCATCACGATCACTCCGAGCGCGTCGGACACCCCTGCTTATTCCATTTCCGCGTTAATTCTAAGGTCACTAACACGGTACTTGCCCAATCGTCGCAATGTTCGGAGTCAATGGCTACACCTAAAGGATCTCAACCTGGCCGATCGGGATTTCGCGGGATCCGATCCGATCGACGTCCTCATTGGCGCCGACCTGTTCAGCTCATTGATTCTCGACGGGGTCCGTAAGGGCGCCGCGAACGAACCTATAGCACAAAATACTGTGTTGGGATGGATCGTTTCCGGACCCACGGGAGGAGAGCGACACGACCAACAGATGGACGTACATCATGCCTCCGTAGATGAGGATCTCGATTACAACATTCGACGTTTTTGGGAGGTGGAGGAGATACCCCACACGGCCCAATTAACTCCGGAAGACCAAGCGTGCGAGGATCATTTCCTACGCACGCACTATCGAAACCCTGACGGTCGATACGTCGTCAGATTACCCTTTAAGAAAGGGCCCCCCATCTCAATCGGAGAATCTCGCCACCCGGCCCTTCGAAGCTACCTCCGCTCGGAAAAGCGCCTAAAGCGGGAGCCAGCGAAAGCCGCCGAATACCACGCGTTCCTCAAGGAATATGCCGATCTGGGACATATGCAACGAGTTCCAGACAACGAAAAGCCAAGTGATCCGACACAAATTGTGTTCATCCCTCATCACGCTGTTTTCCGGGAGAGTAGCACAACAACCCGAGTTCGTGTCGTGTTTAACGCGTCGAGCCCAACAACAAACAGCACTTCTCTGAACGACCATCTCCTTGTCGGCCGCAAGCTCCAAACCGATCTCGCTTCTGTCATTTTGCAGTGGCGTCTATATCAGTACGTTTATTCCGCCGACATGACCAAAATGTACCGGCAGATCCTTGTACATCCTCTCGATCGTGATTACCAACGGATTTTCTGGCGGCCACATCCCGATTCTCCCGTATTAGCATACATCTTATGCACGGTTACATATGGTAACGCCTCCGCTCCTAACCAGGCCCTGAGAGTCACGCTACAGCTCGTCGACGACCACGGAGCCGAATTTCCGCTTGCCATTCCCGTGCTCATGCGGAAACGATATATTGACGACTTTACCTTTGGCGCGGATGACAAGATCTTCGCTCGACAAACTCGAGACCAAGTCGTGTCTCTCCTTGCCAAAGGCGGGTTCACTCTTCGCAAATGGGCAAGCAACTCGCCCGACCTTCTCGAGGATATCGACCCTACTAATCACGGCCTTGGGCAAAGTTCAGAACTACGCGAGGATGAAAGGATAAAAATCCTCGGCCTTACTTGGAATCCGGACCGCGATGTATTTCAATTCCAAGTGAACCGGTCAAACGCGCCGGGAGAAACAAAACGAACGATTCTATCCGCTATCGCCAAATTGTTCGATTTTCTTGGTTGGGCCACGCCTGTCGTCATTCAAGCGAAAATTTTAATGCAACAACTTTGGGCGTCGAAGTGTAATTGGGACGAACCCGTCCCGTCCAATCTTCTCGAGCAGTGGCGACAATATTATGAGCATCTACCGGAACTTGAAAGGGTCACAATTCCACGCTGGACTCAGTGCGGACATCATACGCTCCAGAAAGTGTTACATGGATTTTCCGACGCATCCACAAAGGCCTATGCTGCGGTAGTATACCTTCGCGTCGTATCAATGGACGGTACTGTGACTGTGACGATGCTAGCAGCAAAATCCAAGGTCGCTCCTCTAAAAACAATAAGCGTTTCTCGACTCGAACTCTGTGCTGCTCTACTGCTCGCCAGACTCCTCCTATTCGTTTGCACGTCGCTAGACATGCCGAACATACCGAAACATTGCTGGATCGACTCCAAAGTAGCTCTGGCCTAGCTGAGTCGCTCACCAACTCACTGGAAGACATTCGTGGCTAATCGTGTCGCGGACATTCAAACAATGCTCCCGAACACACCCTGGCGTCACGTGTCCACGGATGAAAATCCTGCCGACTGCGTGTCACGTGGGATTTCTCCCGCGGAGCTGGCCTCAAACTACTTGTGGTGGTCAGGTCCCTCCTGGCTGACCAAAACTCCAGAACAATGGCCAAGTGACGCCCCACCTTTAGAACCAAGTACCACGCTCGAAGAACGACAACAACAGTCGACCGTACACACCACGACCGTCGTTAAATCTTGGGACCTATCAACGCGATATTCGTCGTGGTCGAAATTGCTAAGAGTCACCGCCTACATTCAGCGCTTCGTCAAGAATCTCCGAGCTCATCAAAGGGCCGCACATCCGATCCCTCCTTCGTCCGTCGTTATCCTACAATCCATCGAAATCGACTCCGCGGAAACATTTTGGCTACGGTCAATACAGGCGGACCTGTTCCCGATCGAATTAGCTTCACTGACAAACGCAGTTCCTATCCCGAAATCGAGTTCACTTCTTCCGCTTAATCCGCTTCTCGACGCCCAACAGCTTATTCGAGTCGGAGGCCGACTTCGTAACGCAGACATCGCCGAGAACGCACGTCACCCGATCGTCCTAAGGGATCACCCATTAGTAAGGCTGATTATTCGCGACACTCATTTGCGCGCACTGCATGCCGGATCGCAGTTAACACTGTCCTTAATACGCGAAAAGTATTGGATACTACGAGCGCGTTCGCTCGTCCGCGCCGTCTTATATAAGTGCGTAGTTTGTACTCAAGAACGAGCGCTCATCCCAAGCGAACTCATGGGTGACCTTCCACGCGTTCGCGTAAACCGCTCCTCCCGAGCATTCGCTCATACCGGGGTCGACTATGCCGGTCTCGTGTTAGTACGTACTGCGAAAGGCCGTGGCAATAAGGCCCATAAAGCCTATATCTCGGTATTTATTTGTATGACTACAAAAGCGATACACCTTGAGCTAGTCAGCGATTACTCAACCCCTGCGTTCCTCGCTGCATTCGCCCGCTTCGTATCTCGTCGCGGATTTCTAAAATCAATTTACTCCGATAATGGAACCACTTTCCAGGGTGCCGATCGTGAGCTCAAAACAGCGGCTAAAATCGCGACCGAAAATCCGAATTTGTTAAATCAGATGGCTTCCGAGGGCGCTACATGGCACTTCCTACCGCTCTCCGCTCCGCATTTCGGAGGACTGTGGGAAGCTGCGGTACGCAGCGTGAAGTATCACCTAAAACGTTGTATCGGTTCATACACCCTTACGTTTGAGGAGCTCGCCACAGTGTTGTGTCGCATCGAGGCTTGTCTGAATTCCCGCCCGATCGCGGCAATGTCCGAGAATCTGGACGACTTCAATGCATTAACTCCCGGACACTTCCTTATCGGAAGCCCCCTTCTAGCCGCCCCGGAACCCAGTGTTCTAGAGCTCAATGAGGCACGATTGTCACGGTGGCAGCTCCTACAACGCATCACCGAACTATTCTGGAAATCGTGGTCGAATGACTATCTGCTCACCTTGCAGCAGAGGCCCAAATAGAAGGTCGCGCATAAGCTCGCAAAAGTCGGACAAATGGTGCTCATGCGAAATGCGCTTGCACCCCCGTGTCAATGGGAGCTCGGCCGCATAACGGCATGTCATCCCGGAGAGGATGGACTCACCAGTGTAGTCACGGTTCAAACCGCGCGTTCTCAGTACAAACGACCCATTGTAAAATTATGTTTTCTTCCAGTCGACATAAATTCCTCGCAAAGTTCCGCCATGGCGGGCGGCGTCGACTCTGAACCATGTGTAAATAGCGACCAAGTGTAAATAGCGACCAAATGTAAATAGCGACCATTTATTGTACCTAATGCGAGTTAATAATTGTTGTCGAATGTAAACATTCGAGGCGGGCGGTGTGTTCCGGAATGAATTAAGTTAACGCGAGAGAATCGGAGAGTCCCAGGCTCGGCACAACGAACCGCGAGCATGCGAGGATCACGCCGGGATCACGCGAAACGGCACGTAAACAGGATGATCGGCGTGAATACCCGAGAGTTCGGCGGTCGAGCTCGCACATACCGAAGTTCAGTTCGTTGTCGGAGCGTTTCCAAACCACACGTATATTAAAACGGAGCACGCGTCAGAAATCGAAGCGTCTAGAGACTATTGCGAGGATTATCGGCGTGCACCCGTGCCCGATCTCCTGCCGATTAGACATCGCCCGACTCGATCGTCTCAATAAAGACATTGTCAACGGTTACGCCGCAATTCATTCCACCACCCGGTTTCCTCCATTCCCGGTTCTTCAATAAGAGCGTACCAGCTCCGAAGGAGACTGTGTACTCCAAAACAATATGTAAAAAAACAATGTATGTTTCAAACAAGTGCAAAATGTGATACGTGGTTTAGCAAATATTCATTTTAAGTTGTAGCACTTGTAGAAGCCTCCGGTTCTGAGATATCTGCTTCATCATGGATCTTCGGTGGATACAGTTCCGCAATGGTACAGAAAAAACTGTTCAAACGGTCTTCGTAATCATGAACGCGTTTGAAGAGATATTCTGCTAAATATCCCACTAAGTGTGAAGTACGTGTTCCGTACCGTGGGATATTAGCTCTTACCTCTCTCCAAACGCGTTCTATATGCTGGGTGTGGGCTTCTAAAAATTAAAAAAACTGTCAATACATTTATGCAACATTTCTTTATTTTTTTATCTTAAATATATTATAGTTAAACCCAAACATTTGTAAAACTATTTAAAGTTTATACTTACCAGTATCTGGGTCGACGAAATTCATGGAATGATTAAAGGTCAGATGTTGGAACCTTCATTGTTTAAACAATTGTAATACCTCCAACAATCTGACATTATCGTCGTCCCAGGTAGAATCCACTCTTTTATAATTTCCAGCAAAGTTTTCTCTGTACAATCCGGAACCGCAACAAGAAATATTTTTCTTGAGTCGCGTTCGTATCCACCGAAGATCCATTTCCCTTCGATAATTCGGCCACGGTTGTATTTCCTTTTGCCGATTTTAGCCTCGTCTATTTCAACAATTTTGTTGGGGCCTCCAAGTTTGGTCGAATTTTTTTGGCCCAGTATATGCAAACCTATATCATTTTTAAATAAATTTACTAAATATACATTTAACATATTTATATTTAATGTATTAAATGTATCAAATTATACTTACTTCTCGGCAAAAGGAAACCCAATCAATAACCGAAGGCTCGGAAAGTTGTAATTCCGTACACAAAAATTGATGTCGCGGAGGCCGTAACATAATAAAGTATGCTGTTAATCGGCATACGGTTTCTAAACTTAACTTTGATTTGCTAAACCACGTATCACATTTTGCACTTGTTTGGAACATACATTGTTTTTTTACATATTTTTTGCTGGAATTCTTTTCATAATATGTTTTTCGGCATCGAAATCTGAGCTTACTTGTATCAATTATTAATTTATTACCACATTTTGGACACTGTATTTCTTTAGCAATTAAATTATGCTCGATTAAATAACTAATTAATTTTTCTTTATTATGGGTTACAGCGAGAAACTCGTGCAGTCGCATTGTTGACTGTTAGACTCGTAAGATTAAAACAAAAGAGAATTAACATTTGAAATTGTGTTACTTACCATTACCAAGCAGACAGTTGTCACGTGACCTTCTTTTGCATGCGCGTGCGGCTACGGAGCATGCGCATGTGGCCGCAGGGCATGTTCGTGGTCGCTACCAGTCGCTACATCGCGTCGGTATGACAGGTTTCATAACCTGATAGTCGTCAACTTTAACAGTTAATATCTCGCTTCGCGGGGCAGAGCGGGACTTTTTTCTGCCAGATTCGTTCGTTTTGTGCAAAAACGCGTCGATTAAGCCTAAATTCAGCGAAATCGGTGAGAAGGGAGCTCTCCTTAAGTATTACCAAAGAAATTAATATGCTTATTTATTATGTGTGATATATAAAATACTTTATCTAATATGTTTATTAATATTATATTTCTTACTTACTTATCACAGCAATGACAACGACCAACGTTTTTGCGGTGTATAGAGACAATTGCGCTTATTATGTTCTAAGGTCCCGCGTTTCTATTTAAATTTAGAAGAGTTTACTCTCCTAACCCACCTCGGAAACAGGGTTCATAGAGTTAACTCCGGGGTTACTTTACTCTCACTTTTGGAACGAATAGGCTCCGCCCATATAGTTACTTACTTCGCGTTTTGGAACGGCGTAGGGTTAACCCTGCTACTCAGAGTAGAGTTTTGGAACGTAGCCCTGGATGTTCCCGGTTGGTCGTTACCTGCCACCTCCTGCCTCTGGGTCGGGTGCCCCCTACCCGTTTTCGCCAAACGGAGGACGAGTGCCCCCGACTGAGCTCCTGACCGTCCTCTACACCAGTACGCGCCGTACCAACCGCTCGTCCGCGCATAGTACTAAGGGCCAATTTCTTCACCGTTGGATAACTCTATCCTTCGGTTAACCTCACTCTTCATTTCTTTCTAACTGCCCCCTTAGAAAGAGATGAAGAGTGAGGTTAACCGAAGGATAGAGTTATCTGACGGTGAAGAAATTGGCTATAAGACGCGTATCTATCCATGCCTTAGTAATAAGCCGAGTATTTGTCCGCGCATAGTAATAAGCCGCGTCTATTTGCGCTTTAGTCATAAGCCGAGTATCCGTCCGCGCATTAGTATTTGTCCGCCAGTTCGTAATAAGTCCGCGCGTTAGCAATAAACCGCGTATCCGCCCCGCGTTAACAATAAGCCCATCCGTCCGCGCGCTAGTATTAAGTCGATCTTGCGATACTCTCACCCACACAGCGGATCAGCGGAGCACCTACACACACACACACACATCTATCTGTACAAATGAGATCTTGAATAAAGTTGGTGTAAAACAAATCAATGTCTTCACGCTTTCTCACCCTGATCCGGCGAGCTAATTCCGTGCGAGAAGACGAGAATGTTACAGACGATTATTTGAAAGCGATCGTGAGATTCCGTCAATTCCCGGAATCTCAGGTGTCGCCGACGATTCATCGGTTATTACCCTTCGAATCGGAGGATCACTCATTCTCAATCCTACCATTGCCTCTAGCACACATATAACATGAAGCATTGCTCGCGAGTTTGAGTAGATAATAAACGAGACTTATATAGAACGATAATTTAAAAAGCTTTCGTATTATTGAGACGTTACAGACCTGTGCCTCGCCTTGTGTTGACCGTGGAGCTATTTGGGACTTACACGCAAGGAGAACTTAAGGATGTATGGGTCGTACAGTCCTTGCTAAAAGTTGAACTTTCAATAAAAGAAGACTTTGCATGTATGTCAAACAACTCAAAATTTTTTATATGTTAGAAGGAATTACCGTTAACAGTTTGAGTATGATTTTTTGTTATTTAAATAATTAGTATTGTTTAAACAATTAAAAAAATTTTTTTGTGGCAAAAAATTTTGAAACTTAAAATACAATATCAATGATGTGTGTTTTACATATAAAAAAAGTTTAAGAAATATCTTAATCGTTTATTTATATTTTATTTATATTTACAGCAAAGTGTCGACTCTCTATAAAGGATAATGTTAATTTTATCAACTTTAAACTTAAATAACTCTTAAATAACTTCAAAATTTTACAGAGTATTTTTAATTTAATTTAGAAACAATTTACAGCACTTTCTGAATATATTTGAAATACCTCCAATACATCCTTAATTACAATAACTTTTAAACCAGTAAGAGAATTGTGCTGAAATTTTACACAGATACTTAGACGTAATAATAGAACAATCTATGAAATTTTTAGATTTTTGGTAATGCTTTGAGATGTCACCCATACATCCTTAACACAGAGAGAAATATTAAAATAATAAATAAGTTTTAACAGCACATACCGCCGAGTATTTGATTGATTTGTCATATCACACACACACACACACACACACACACACACACGCACGCACACACACGCACACACACACACACACACACACACACACACACACACACACACGCACGCACGCACGCACGCACGCACGCACGCACGCACGCACGCACGCACACACACACACACACACACACACACACACACGCACACGCACGCACGCACGCACGCACGCACGCACGCACGCACGCACGCACACACACACACACTCTATATATATATGGAGGGGTAAAAACCACAGTGGTGTAAGTCACATTTTTAAAAATATTTTCTCGTGTGCATAGATGCAATCTGTACAATATATAAATTGCATCTATGCACACGAGAAAATATTTTTAAAAATTTGACTTGCACCACTGTGGTTTTTACCCCTCCATATATATATATACACACTTCTATTTTTTACAAATATACATGTATGTGTGTTTATATCCGTATAATAGAGAATCGCAATAATAACATTAAATATAATAATAGTTATATAGAACTATGTCCCATATTTTTGAAATTGATTAAATACTTTTTTGGGGAAGGGGCTCCGTTTGCCTACATTCCCGATTGCCAACAGCTTCGTTTGCCCACAACATTTTGACTACAGCTTCATTTGCTGACATTTTCGATTGCCTATAAGCATTATTGCGTACATGTAATAATTAAAAATACGAACGTACATTTGCGCACATGGCCTTATTATGCACAAACACATTGCACACATGACTTTATTGCACACATACACATTGCACACATTAAAGAAGAAAATCATATTAACATTTTGCACACATAATTATGTTGCGCACATACACTTTGCGCACATACAATTGCACACAAAGTTATTGCTCTAGTTTTATGGGCAAGATTCCAATAATTAACTGTGGCGCCATAATGTAAAAGTGATTTCTGGAAATATTTTTAGCGGAGAACACAAGAAAAATACTTAAAAAATTCCACGACCAATAGATACTATTAATAAGCAATATTGACGCCAATATACTTCTTAAGCTGAATACTATACGCTCGAATCTATTATAAATGTAAATGGAAGTGTGGGGTGAACCTCGCTTCACATGATAAGTTGAAACCTATTTGGAATCGTACTAGCTTGGACCTTGTTTCGCCTTAAGGCTCAGTCACAATGAGAAAAATAAGAAATAAGATAAAGGAATAAGGAATAAGGCATGTTGCATCTCACTTTAATGTACATGTACTGAAGTGAGATGCGACATTCCCTTATTCCTTATTCCTTTATCTTATTCCTTATTTTTCTCATTGTGACTGAGCCCTTACTGCACATGAAGGTGTGGGGTAAACCTCGTTTCACGTGGTAAATTGAAAACTCGAATCGTACAATGATAGACCTCGTTTCGCCTCTACTTATAAGCAGAAGTGGGGTGGATTTCGCTTCGTGTGGAAAGTTGAAAACCCGTGTATGTACGCAATAAAGTCATATGTGCAATATGTGTATGTGCACAATAACGTTATGTGTGCAATTTGCATGTGTGCAATAAAGTCATGTGTGCAATGTGTTTGTGCGTAATAAGACCATATGCGCAAACACACGTATTTTTAATTATTATACAAGCATTATGTGCACAATAATGCTTGTAAGCGATCAAAAAATGTCGGCAAACGAAGATGTCAGCAAAATGTTATGGGCAAACAAAGCTGTTAGCAATCGGGAATGTAAGCAAACGGGACCTTCCCACTTATTTGATAAATAGGTACGTATTTAATCAATACGTATTTAATTAACTTCAAAAATAGAAGACAACAGTTCTATATTATAACTATTATTATTGCTAAATCAACGCTCTCAACAATAATAAAAAATAAGGAACTAATATATGAGACAATTGCATCAGGAACCGTTACTCTGAAAGCTAAACGCATTCGTAGAGCACAACATAAAGCTGTCAAAACTGAATTATTAAATTGGTTTAATTGGTTAAAAAATTATTGAACCCTCTTCCAGTCAGTGGTCGAACCCGATAGTAATGATTAAGAAATCGAATGGCAAGTACCGGTTCTGTTTAGATTTTCGAGGGGTAAATAAAATATCGAAAAAAGACACGTACCCAATACCGCCTATGGACGGTATCTTAAATAAGTTGCGTTCGGCTAAGTATATTTCTACGATAGATTTAAGTCAGGCATATTTTCAAATATCCCTAAGCAAAGATAGTCGAGAGATCACAGCTTTTAGCGTTCTCGGCATTACCACTTCGTTCGAATGCCTTACGGTTTGACAGGAGCGCCGGCTACTTTTCAGCGATTGCTAGACAGTTTAATTGGTCCGGAAATGGAACCTTTCGTATTCAATTACCTCGACGATATAATCATCGCGACGGAAACGTTCGAAGAACACCTAGAGTGGTTAAAACGTGTATTAGATAAAATCTCGAAAACCGGTCTTACCATTAATTTAGAGAAATGCGAATTTTGCCGTCCTCAAGTACGGTATTTAGGATTTGTCGTAGAAAAGGGGGGCCGGTCGATCCCGAGAAAACCAAGCCGATTATGGAGTATCCAGCTCCCCGAAATCTGCGACAGTTGCGTCGTTTCTTAGGTTCATACCACAGTTCGCCACCCTTAGCAAGCCGTTGAATCGCCTTTTGAAAAAAGGCAGGCGCTGGGAGTGGGAGGATGAGCAGAATCGCGCCTTTAAAAGTATTCGCGAAAGTTTAATGTCCGCTCCCGTTCTTGCATGTCCAAATTTCGAAGAACCGTTTGTGCTGCAGACGCGAGTTTCGTAGGTCTAGGAGCCGTTTTGACGCAAAGGTTAGAAGGCGAAGAACGCGTGATCGCATATGCCAGTCGTGTCCTATCCGACCCCGAGACGAGGTATTCCGTAACGGAGCAGGAGTGCTTGGCCGTAGTCTGGGCAATCCAGAAATTTCGACCGTATTTAAAAGGATATAAATTTACGGTGATCACCGACCATAGCAGTTTGCGATGGCTTCACAACCTTAAGAATCCGACGGGTAGGTTAACTCGATGGGCTTTAGAGCTGTTGGAGTATGATTACACGGTCGAATATAGAAAGGGGGCCCTACACCACATGCCCGACGCGTTGTCGCGTATGTTTGAGAGCGGGGAGGAGGGACTCGTAAGTGCCGTCGTAGAAGTAGCGGAAGATACCACCGAAGATACGGAATGCGGAGATACCACCGACGCTTGGTATAGAAAGCGGTTTCAGGAAGTAGCCACTGACCCTAAAAGATTCGCGCATTGGAGGATAATGGACGGTCTATTATATTTCTTACGACCGAGACTGGTCATTTCCGATATTGTTGAAGACCTCGATAGATGGAAATTAGTATTGCCGCGAGAACGCGTGCAAGCTCTTAGAGAATTGCATGACGCCCCTCAGGCCGGACATTTATATATCGAAAAGACTTATCCTTATCAGCGCCTTGCCGTCGCGTATTATTGGAACATGTTTAGAGAGGTAATGAGATATATCAGGACTTGTGACACCTGTCAAAGAACTAAGGTAGAACAGGCTAGTCCGGCGGATTGGATGGGACGTCGTGTGATAAAAGGACCGTGGACCGCGATTGCCGCGGACTTCGTAGAACCGTTGCCACGTAGTAAGGCTGGGTACCAGTATTTGTTAGTAATTCAATATCTATTTACGAAATGGATAGAAATTAAAGCGTTGCGAGCGGCCACGGGTCCGAAGATTCGGGAAGCTCTCGAGGATTTAATCGTGTCTCGGTGGGGTACACCGAAAGTCCTTCTGACGGACAATGGGACGGAATTTGTGAATCGAGTTATTAAGAGTTTTGCGGAGGAAAATAGCATCACGCACACGACGGTACCCCCGTATCATCCTCAGGCGAATCCGGTGGAAAGAGTCAATCGCGTATTGAAGACAATGATAGTAACTTTTATTGAGAAAGATCATAGGGAATGGGATCTTCATTTGCCGCACTTTCGTTTTGCGTACAACACCGCATTCCACTCGTCGTTAGGGGCACCTCTCCCGCCTTTTTAAATTTCGGGCGCAAGTTGACGCCGCCCAGTTCCTTGCGCGATCAGGGGGATGAAGCTGCCGACGTGGAGGCGCGAGATCCCGCGGAATGGTCGCAATGTATGAGAAAGTTGCATGCCATCAGGGAGTGGGTGGCGAAAAACCTCGATCAGGCAAATCAAAAACAAGCCGCGCGCTAAAATTTGCGCAGGCGGCCGCGTAGGTTTCGTGTCGGTGATTTATTGTTACGACGGCAACATGTATTATCTTCCGCCGCACAGGGTGTGGCTGGCAAGTTGGCACCGAAATTCCAAGGATTACTCCGAATCAAACGAGCGATCTCTCCGACAGTTTACGAGGTGGCTCAGCCGGACGGATCACCCGCTGGTAAAGTTCACGTGCAAGACCTTAAGGGGTAACGCCACTCTAGAGTCCAAAAAAAAGCCAATTTTTGATAATTTTTTTCAGAAATACAGTAATCATAAAAGAAAATCGGTTTACATCTATTTATTATCTATATATTAAAGTATAAAAAAAATTTTATTAATTTTTTATTGACAAAATGGCGGCGCCAGAGCCATTAATCCAAAGTGCCAAGTCGTTCAACGGGCGGAATCGAAGCTCCTATAATTTCTGAGTTGGAACAAAAATTCAAAGATTTTTGAAAAATATATAAGATTTTCTATAGAAGTACCTATGGATTTTGCGATAAGTTGAACAAAACTTTTTTTATAAACAATTTTGTGCGAAATTTTTTTAGCGAAAAATGAAACATTTTTTTCCAACATGCACCATTCTTACAAAAAATGATATTTCGCAATTTCCATAGGTACTTCTATAAAAAATCTTATATATTTTTCAAAAATCTTTGAATTTTTGTTTCAGCTCAGGAATTATAGGAGCTTTGATTCCGCCCGTTGGACGACTTGGCACTTTGGATCAATGGCTCTGGCGCCACCATTTTGTCAATAAAAAATTAATAAAATTTTTTTTTAATACTTTAATATATAGATAATAAATAGATGTAAACCGATTTTCTTCTATGATTACTGTATTTCTGAAAAAAATTATCAAAAATTGGCTTTTTTTTGGACTCTAGAGTGGCGTTACCCCTTAAGCCCTATCACCCCCCTGCTTCCGATGTCTAAGTCGTAACAGTCGCGGTCAGTCCGTCGGTAGAGTATTATCTCACGTTAGGGTGTTGTCAGGATTCAGGGTATGATTTCGGGAGAGCTGATTGGGGTGTGATGTTGGTCTGTGGCGGATTTCTTGGTATGATTTTTGTGTGGTGTATGTTTCGGTGTGGTACGGTCGAGGGTTATAAATCATAGTAATCTCTTTTTCAAAATTTGACAGAGTACTCCGACGCCGGAGTGGTGATCAGATGTCTGGGTCGGGGTCCCCCCTCGGCGCTCGTCTGGGGAAGGGGAGTTGTGACGCGACAAGTCGCGTCCGCCACCCGGACGGGCTCGGCCGAGGGAAAATTCGGGGGTGCTTCCTAGCTCGGAGCGGGGGAGGGCAATTGCGCCGCTTCGGCGGATTTATTAATTAGTTTGTAAGATTTATTTAGGGGATTGCCGGTGGTTACATTGTAACGTTCTTGAGTCGCCACGATGGAGGAATCAGAGAACGCACTCAAGGAGACGGCCGAGGGACGTGGCCGTCGGTCGGGTCACGCCCGGACCTCTCCGCAAGCAACATCGAAGGCCACCGTACGAGATACGGCCCCGAGCTCGGCCGCCGCAAAGGAAACTGCTGGTGTCCAAGCGCTACTGCTGGAGGCGTCTGTGCGCCGAGGAATCGTCGAGCGACCGTGCGCTTCTGCCGAAGGCGACTAGCGCCAAGGAGTCGGTGAGCGTCTAAGCGCTTCTGCCGCGGCGTCTCGCGCCGAGGAGGTAGGCGGGCGTCCACGCGCCACTGCCGAGGGCGACCGAGCGCCTAGGTGTCGGCGAGCGTCTACGCGCTACTGCCGGAGGCGTCTCGCGCCGAGGAAGTCGGCGGGCGTCCGTGCGCCACTGCCGAGGTCGGCCGTGCGCCCAGGAAGGCGACAAGCGATCGTGTGCTACTGCCGAGGGCGTCCAAGCGCCTCGAGTCGGTGAGCATTCACCCGCTGCTGCCGAGGGCCACTGGCGCCGAGGAAGGCGGCAAACGATCGTGTGCTACTGCAGAGGGCGACTGGCGCCTCGAGTCGGTGAGCATTCACGCGCTGCTGCCGTAGGCGTCTAGCGCCCAAGAAGATCAAGCCCCGTAGGGGGTTCCTTTATATACAGGTCGTGGTTGAATATGAAACACGAGCAACGGTACAGGCGATGCGGCGCCTAGCGGCGTTGATGCAAAGTAGCCGCCGGTAATACAGGGCCATAGAGTTACCGCGCGGGCGTGTATCACAAGTGGCGTAGACCGCCACATTACCCCCTTTGTTGTTTTAAAGTCGGGAATTGAAATCGTACCGTTTTTCGTGACACTCTGCCACTCCGAGTTGTGGTTTCCGTAGGTGGAACATCCGCTGGAGTATCTTGTGATGGCTGGAGTGTCTCACAAGGCTTGTCGTTTAATTCTTGTTTTGCCAAGATGTAGGCAGGCTTAAGGCGGTCGATAGTTACGTGGACGGTTCTGCCGTTAATCCGTAACTTAAAAACCTTCTCGCCTTTGCTGAGGACTTTGTAAGGTCCGTCAAAAGTGGGTTGCAGAGCCCGCGTTGGTGCATCGTGCCTGAGGAACACGTGAGTTGTGTTTGTCAGGTCTTTATGCTGGAATTAGCAGGCGACCTGTGTCTTTTGATTGGTTGTGGCCGTAGACTTTTCATCGTCTTCCTGAGTCTCAGTAAGAAGTCACTCGTTTCATTGGCTTGAGTAGTTTCTTGTAGAAACTCTCCCGGAAGTCTTATGGTTTCTCCGTAAACAAGTTCTGCAGGAGTTGCGTGGAGATCTTCCTTAAATGCTGCTCGGATGCCCATCATGACGACGGGTAATACTTCAGTCCAAGCTTCTGTTTCGTGGCATTTGATGGCCGTTTTAATTTGTCGATGCAAACGTTTGACCATGCCGTTGGCTGCGGGGTGATAGGCTGTTGTATGTATATGCGTGGTGCCTGTTAGCCTAGTAAGCTGACGAAACAGGTCGGCCTCGAATTGCCTTCCCTGATCCGTAGGTGTTCTGTGAATCTTGCGATCCAGTGAGTGAAGAGATTCTGGGCTACTGTCTCTGCGGATATGTCTGCCACCGGTATGGCTTCAGGCCATTTGGTAAATTGGTCGATGATTGTAAGGCAGTATCTATAACCCTTATAGAGATGGGTAGAGGCCCAACTAGGTCCATGTGTATGTGCTCAAACCGTTTGGTAGGGCCGACGAATTGTCCTAAAGGCAATTGGTTGTGCCTGTGGACCTTCGATTTTTGGCACGCGAGACATGCTCTTGCCTATTCTTGGCAGTCGGCCTTAATGCGTGGCCAGACGTACCTTTCTGCGACTATTCTTGCCGTCGCTTTGGTTCCTGGATGCGATAGACTGTGCAGTGATTGGAACACTTGTCTCCTGTACTCTTTTGTAACAAAGGGACGTGCTATTGGGGTTGACGTGTTGCAATATAATGCTGCACTCGTTCCACGGATTGATACTTCTGTCAATTTGAGAGAAGAGTTCCCTTTTAAGATGTCTTTCACCTCGGTATCCTCCTCTTGTGCTTGTGACAAATTTTCTAAGTTGATTGCGGACTGAATTTCCTCGATTCGTGAGAGGGTATCAGCGACGACGATGTCTTTACCCGCAATATGACGAATATCGGTAGTGAACTGACCGATGTATTGTAAGTGTCGTGCCTGCCTAGGAGAGCTATGTAGAGGATCTTGTCGAAAGGCGTATGTGATCGGCTTGTGGTAAGTGAACACCGGGTGACCGTCAATTTGGTCCCGGGAAAATCCCCCCCCGAAAAAAATCGCCCCAATCAAAAATTTACACAAATGAGTTGGGTTAGGTTAGTTTTTGTGGAAGTGGCGCCCCCCGAAGGGGGGCGGAACCTACTACATCCACGCATGGACCTTGCAATGTATATATTTCATTCTTGACATTACAATAAATCTATTTAATTTATCCTTTCTAACACATAGAAGTGTATATATATGAAAAATATGTATATACAAAAAAGACTGTTCAATATATCGACAAATCACTGCTTTAAAGAAACAAAGTACAAATAAATTAATAAAGCCATCATAAAGGCCATAAATAATAATAACAGATAACTCATAACAGATTTTATAATGACAAGTTGGCAGCAACACTTTTCAAATATTTTAATACATCCTGTCAGCTGTAGGTTGCAACAAGACTCTTCAACCGCGCATCGTTGTCTTTGTAGCGTCTTTGTCTTGTATTCGCAGGAGCGTGAGCATCCGCGCGCGCAATGTGAGCTTCAACGAGACCCTGCTCTGCTTGAATCAATTCAATGAATGTCCACAACATAAGGTGCGATCCATTTGCTCGCCGATTTAGTGCACAGTGCCAACCTTCCACTGCATTATTGGTACGAGCAGTAGCCATCATCACCGAGAAGTAGTGGTTCCACAAATTAATGTCACCGCGTCGTTCACTACGACGATTCAACACACCAACCCAAGTGTGCTCAAAATAATCGAGGAAACCTTTCAAATCATCCTCATTATTCTTGAAGAATTTTGATCTTAGCAAAGAATCATATGCGTAAATTACATCGTCGGGAGTAACGAATGCCAATGCGGATAACTGTCGCAAATTACGAGCAAATCGGCTGCTCTCGCAGTACAATTGCGCAAGATCATGGTTCTGTATATTTCGCCAAAGTGCTTGTCCGAAATGGAAGAAACATCCTTTGACAATACACTCGGGAAAATGAATTGCAATGGTCTTCAAAAATGCCGTCTCAAAATCCGACATTACATATTTTGGGGCCAACCCGGGGCATGCATCCTTCAGAACCCGCAACAGATTTTGATACGTTCTCTTGCGTCGGTTGGGACATAACGCATATACAAAAGGCACAACTTTGCCATTCACCTCCCCATGTATGATGTAGAGTTGATCAAATAATTCTGGCACTACTTTAAAAGTACCATCACAGTACCACATGTCACATATTTGCAGCACCTGTAGATTATCCTCCGTAGCAAATACAAGTAGTCTGTTATTAACATCTTCAGAGTCGAACAACAAGAACTTCACGTTCTTCAATGTCTTTTGAAATTGGTCTGGTATTATGTACAGTGTGTCCTTCCTTGGATTAGGTGGTACAGGATTATTCCTTTGACGAATTCCTCTGACAGTCCGACCCAATGACTCAGCACTCGGTAATTGGGAAGCAACGGGTGACGACACTGTACCCAGCACGGACGCCACTAACGACGACGATGCCTCCTTGTTTGTCAACGCCTTCTTTTGTAATTTTGCAACAATTCGCTTTGCATCAACTGCTGCAGCGTTAGGAGTGTGAGTTGCGTGCTCAGTTTGATGCAAAATAATGCCTATAATAGGCGAACAATATACAAAAGGAATTAATGCGAAAATCTCGACACTGAGCAAGTAGCGCATAATTACATTAATTAATACAATGTGCTTTATTGTACATTAATTAACTTACCATCTCGTAATTCCGACGACGTATGGCAAATCCCCCGACAACCTTTCTTATATTCGGCACACCTCCAGATCACTTTGCCTTGTGATCCCTCTCCATGCTTATAGTATAAGTGACCATTAACTGTTAACATTTTCTTGCCCTGATTACTCTTCAAAAATTTAAGCGGCATAGTGCACGAAATGATCACAACCACAACTTGAAACAGTCTGATTACAACTGCTGTCGATACCATGTAACCGCACTTCAGTTGTTTGAAATGATATTATTGGCGGCGAATAGCACTTGTAAACACAAAACAAAGCAAACAGTTAGTGGTTCCAAAGTGTAATATGTACAAATAATGACACACACAATTTCAAATACAGTAGACATCACCGGACAAGATGTTCCGGTTGGTTAATTTTCGAAAGATTTATGGATGAGATATTTTCCGGGGGGGTTTTTCCGGGGAGATTTTTTCCAGGGGGATTTTTTCGGGGACAATTTTTCCGGGGGACGTTTTTCCCGGGGGATTCCTTCCTAGAACCGAACACCGTAAAAATCCTTCCTTCTAGCATGTGCCGGTAGTGTTTGATAGCAGTGTAGATTGCTAGAAGCTCTCTATCATAGGGGCTATATTTTTGCTGGGCCGGATTCAGCTTTTTATTGCCATTCTGTTCCGTCCCGCTGTTGAATGACTGCTCCGATGGCTGTATCGGATGCGTCAGTTGTAAGAGTAATGTCTGCCTCTGGATTTGGATGTGCCAAAAGAGTTGCGCGAGACAGACTGTCCTTACATTTTGCGAAGGCTGCTTCCAGTTCTGCGTTCCAAGTTACTGAAGAAGGCTAATGGGAGCCTTCTTTTTGGTTTTGGAACCGCGAGTAAGTCATTTAAAATTGCCTGGTCCTTAGCGGCCTTAGGAATGAATGTACGATAAAAATTAAGAGTCCCCAGGAACCGTCGGAGCTGCTGAATGTTCTCAGGTTTTGGAAACTCCTTGATTGCTTCGATTCTTTCTGGCGGAGGTTGAGTGCCGTTCTCCGAAACCTCGTAGCCAAGGAAAAGAACCTTTGTTTTTCCGAAAACGCATTTAGAGGGGTTGAATAAAATGCCGTATTTCTGAAGTTGTTTGAAGAGTATGCGTAAATGCTTCTTATGTTGTTCCTCGTTTTCTGATGCAATGAGGATGTCGTCAATATACGCATAGCAAAAATTCAAGTCGCTTGTGATTTCGTGAATGAAGCGTTGGAATGTTTGTGCGGCATTGCGTAACCCGAACGGCATGAAAAGGTATTCGAAGAGTCCGAAAGAAGTTGTTATAGCCGTTTTTGGAATATCATCAGGGTTAACGGGTATCTGATTGTATGCTCGCACTAAATCAATTGTTGAGAAGATCTTCTTTCAGTGTAAGTTCTGTGAGAAGTCTTCGATATGCGGGATCGGGTATTGATCCGCTTCTGTTCTAGCGTTAACTCCCCCGTAATCTCCGCAAGATCTCCAGGAGTCTTCTTTCTTTGGCACCATATGTAATGGTGATGACCATGGGCTTTTTGATACTCGAATGATCCCTTCTTGAAGCAAGAGATCAAATTCAGCCTTGGCCGCCTTGAGTTTGTCCGGGGCTAAACGGCGAGGACGGTATGCTACTGGTGGGCCATCCGTGGTTTTGATGTGGTGGAGCGTGTTGTGTTTTACCGTATGTCTCTTGGCAGTAGTCTTTAAGATATCAGGGAATTCTGCCAAAATTCTGTGTTATTCGTCTTCGATAGCCAACACTCTGATTGATTCCACAACCCCTTTTTCTGATGTGCCTCTCTTGCGCAAGTGCGTTTTACCATCGAGAACAGTACCTTTCTGTAGGTCTGGAAGGAGATGGTAATAGGCAAGGAAATCAGCTCCGATGATGGGCTCCGTGACATTGGCGATGATGAAACGCCATGGAAATGCGCGTTGTAACCCAAGTTCCGGCTGAAGTGTAATCGTGCCATACGTAGCGATTGTTGAGGCATTTGCTGCAAAGAGTTCGTAGGATGTTGACGCGGTGTATCCCGCTACCATAGAGCGAGGGTATACACTCACGTCCGATCCTGTGTCTATTTGTTTCTTAGTATCTTGGCACGTAACGATTAAGCGGCGAGGGCTTGGGGCGGGTCTACTAGCCGCCATCAGTGACTGCCCTGGCCTTTTTCCGATTTATATGTACAAGGTTGTGTGCACTTCTTTGCTTTTTCACCAAATCGATTGTGGTAGTAGCAGTGCTTGTCATTTCTATCGTCTTTATCTTCTTTGGTTTTACCGCGGTTGCGGCTCTGACTACGGCTTCGACTTCGACTTCGATTTCGGCCTTTCTCATTGTCGCGTTGCCTCGACTTGTCTCTTGAGAGGCGTGTGGTGAGTGTGGCCACCTGTTTAATCAGAGCCTGGATCTTTGCTTCCAAAGACTCTTTAGTTGCAGGCGCAGTTGTTGCTGCCACGACGGCCTTGTTAGTCATCTCGTGGATGCGATCGGCCTGTTCGGCTACGCTGTTGAGCGGATCTTCCGTTCGGGTAGCGAGAACCATCTGCATTTGAGTAGGAAGTCGTCCTAGCCAAAGTGTCCGTAGAATTCCTCGAGCTCCAAGAGTTGCCGTGTCCGTTGTTCCTGAGAGACAGACATACGCTGAATGAGTACTCTTTTTACAGTCTCGAATTTGTCGACCTCTGGGGGCTGTGTGACTACGTCTTTAATTTCTTTAATTTGACGAGAGTCTAATTGAGACAGAGTGCTCGGGGGGCGATGGGGCCGTCCCCGGATTTGCGAAAATGCAAAACGCGTGACTCGAAGGACCAGAGGAGGTGTGTATCGTCTCCTCAAAGCGAATTAATGAAATCAAATGCGACTCAAGGGAACGGGCTTGGAAAAATTAGCGGGGAAAGAAGACCCTGTTGAGCTTGACTCTAGTCTGGCACTGTAAGGAGACATGAGAGGTGTAGCATAAGTGGGAGATGGCAACATCGCCGGTGAAATACCACTACTTTCATCGTTTCCTTACTTACTCGGTTAGGCGGAGCGCGTGCCCCAAGGGCTTCGTGCCCCGGCGGTCACGGTGTTCTAGAGCCAAGCGTGTCAGAGTGGCGTGAGGCCTCGCGGCCGATCGCCGTTAATACTCCCGCGTGATCCGATTCGAGGACACTGCCAGGCGGGGAGTTTGACTGGGGCAGTACATCTGTCAAAGAATAACATTCCCCTAACAGTTCCCAAAACTCAATTTTGCGTACCTTCCTTAAGCAATTTTACAATCTTTTGTACGTTTTGCTCCATAAAACCATAGTGGCCATCATGAAAAAAATCTCATAGCTATTTGTCAAACTTTTTTTAAATGCAGGGTACTTAAAAGTACAAAAAAACGTAAAGAATAAATTTGTGTTGTTGTTCTGCACAATTGTTTTCTGGGTCAAAAAAAAGGAAAAAATCGCTAATTTTTACATTATTTTCATCCATTTGTATTATATCTACATGTTATTTAAAAAATTTGGCAATTATACCATTCAATAGAGCAAAGTTTCAGCTTTAAGAATCTATTTTTTGAATTGCTGTACGATGATTTTTAAGGGAGTTATGAGCAATCAAAGTAAAAATGCTAATTTCTTATTCAATCTGCAATAACTCAGTAACAAAAAATCGTTGAAACGTTTTTAAAAAAAGATTTTGCAAGAAAAACTTCAAGCTTTTACGTTAGAAAGTCGAAAATTTTCGCAGATTTTTTTTGTGCACGTGACAGGCCCACAAAATAAGAGAAAAATTTTCTATTTTGTCCAGCTCGTAGTTTTCTATATATAAAAATTACCAAACTCACAGAAACTAAAAAATAATAGTAACCTTTCGAAAGTAGAAATTTTAAGCTTTAAAATCCTTTTTTTAAATTTAAATTTTGTTCATTTTTAACGAAGTTACAGCTACTTGAATTTTGCCTATTTTTAAAGAAAACTTTAGTGTTTCTTTAATTTTTGTGAGAAGTGCATATATATATATATATATATATATATATATATATATATATATATGAAGGGGTAAAAACCATAGTGGTGTAAGTCAAATTTTTAAAAATATTTTCTTGTGTGCATAGATGCAATCTGTATACATAAATTGGATCTATGCATACGAGAAAATATTTTTAAAAACTTGACTTACACCACTATGGTTTTTACCCCTCCATATGTATATATATATATATATATATGTATATATATGTCATACAGAAAGCGAGCGTGGCGTAGCAGACAGCACACTGGTCTGCTAAACCAAAGATCTCAGGTTCGAATCCAGTCCTGGTGGAACCAAAATAAATAAATTATATCGCTTGTCTCTCCTCCTCGATGGAATGGCAGCCCGTCAGGAATCCCTTGTCTCGAAACTTCCTCTACCTAGACTCTAGACGTTCGGATTCGGCGTTAAACTGTAGGTCCCATGTGCTTGTGTACAACCTACATGCGCACCACAAGTACATGACTTTGGGAGAGGCCTAGGTCCGAGTCGGACTGTTGCGCCATTGAAATGAATGAATTAAATGATATGTCATACACGACAAATGGTTTGTCAATCTCACAAACATACAGATACCTGAGGATATCAGGTACCTCTTACAACTCGGTGACAGTTTCAGCTTACCTTTAACTGCTAGTGATAAAGAAAGATATGTGGTTGAATTCATTAAAAATATAGAGAGAAATTTTACTAGATGCACCGATCCGATCCAACATACTATTAGAAACCGTGCTACCAATATTGTTAATAAATTTTGTTCGTCAAATATAAAAAAGGGTTGGGTGGACGAAACCTTATTGTCATGGCTGAGGACCACGAAGAAATTCATAGATGACCATCCCCAAATCTTATGGTAGTCAGACAGAACGTCCCAAAAAAAATTTTCCACGACAGAATATCCCACGACAATATGTCCAAAAAAATAATATCCCCGTGACAAAATATCCTGCGATAGGACGTCCACGCGAGACGAAGAGCCACAAGGGTTTCATTTACAGCTTTCTTTATTTTACAACTTTTTTTATTTATTACATACTTATATTCGAATAGGTGGCGATTGTAAGGGAATTGTGATTACGATAAGGATTAGTAAGAGATGTTGTGCGAAATATTTGTTAGGTAATCCAATGCTTCGGCAGGATTGTACGTATTTACAACGTTGCGGAGGCGATCGTCCAATCGTGTCTGTTTTTTTCTCTTTGGGCTAGTTTCTCCCGCTTGGAATTGTGCCATTTGACGCTCTTGATCACTTTGTTCCATTTGTAGGCCCTCGATGAATTTCCAGATTGTAACATGATGTCCCTGCAAACGTACCGCGAATCCATGATGCCACCCTTCAACTGCGTTGTTGGTACGTGGCAGATTTTCCCGAGTTCTGCTATAGACATTCCAGAGTACAATTGGAAAGCGTGCTTCTCGTCGTTTTCCTCTTCGATTCTGTTTTCCGATCCATGTTTCCTCATAATAATCAAGTAGAGGTTGTAATATTACCTCGTTGCAAGTATAGAATTCGGTGTCAATGAGTTGTTCGTAAGTGGAAATGACATCATTGACTGGAACAAATGCTAGTGCAATTAATTTTTTTAGCTGCTGTGCAAATTCCTCGTCCTGCGCATACCTTGTTTGTAATCCGTACGTTTGAATATGTTTCCAGATGCACTGCGAAAAATGAAAATAGCATCCATGCACTGTACTGTCCTTAAACATTTCTTGGAACGCCTGTATGAAACCGATTTCGTAATCCGTTGTTATGGCGGTTGGTTTGAGTCTTCGTTGCAGATTTTTTAACGCGCTCAAAATTTCGATGTAAGTTTCGTGCGACTTTTTTTTGGTGAGTGCGTATACCAATGGAATTGTTGTATTCTCATGAAGCCCGTGAATCGTGTATAATTGGGTAAATATGCTTGGTACCGTCTTGAATGTTCCATCAGCGTGCCATTGGTTGCAATGTTGTAGAAATTTTAAATTTTGCTTCGTGGTGAAAATGATTATGCGATCCTTTCTTTTATTGTCGTAGTAGATAAATTTAGTACCTGCTTTTGTATTACAGTAATCACCTGTTATATTCAGTTCTTCTGCAGTAGATGGATTTGGTGGTGGAGCATTTACTCGTAATCGTGTTCTTAGAACCGTGCGGCAGAGTGAACGTGTATGTGGTAATTGTGCTGCTACGGGTGCAGTGACACCGGTACACGCAGCAGAAACGATGTTTTTCGTTGGTTCATTAGATTCGAGCGCTATTCGTTTCATGTTGTTTGTTACTGCGATTTGCTTGACGTGCAATATATCCGGAGCGTGATTATGTGTCGTTTCGCTCACAACGGATCCTGGAAATTTATATCGATAATAACGTCGTGAATACTGAATATATGTACTGTATAGGTGACATGTGAGGTGATTTTCGAACACATGTTGATGTTACCTGTCTCTTCCTCGGTTGTTGTCTGGCAACGCCCGGGACACTTTATTTCCTGCGCGTAGCGAGTGCATCGCCAAAACACTTTTGTTGCAATTGCACGATGCTTGTAGTAAATGTAACTTTGGTGCTGTAACAATTTGCCACCTTTTTGACTCGTTAGAAATGTTAGTGGCATTGCTTCTTGTCGCAGTACAAGCTGATATGGAACTGCTGTTAGTGTTTACAAGCTGTTAATATGTACGCACGCGCTATCACGTGCCGGACGCGTGAAAATGGTAATGTACTGGAGGGAATATGTGGGAAATTTTGCCGAGGGTACATTATGTCTTGTGACGTTTTGACGTGGGATGTTCTGTCGCGGGATATTTTTTTTGGGACGTTATGTCATGGATCCAAATCTTATTCACATGAGCGGACAAGGGCAATGTCACTGTAGCGATGGTGGATTATATGTTGAGACGTTTTTAAAACACTATAATAAAGCTCTCCTTTGTTAAAAATTTTCTGAGATATTTCAATTTTTTTTATAATATTTTTAATAGTAGTAGTCTTTATTGCTTGTCCCCACAGGGTTTGCAAGGCGTTTTTACGGAACGTACCCAAACCTTTACAATCCTCCTTAACTCACAACAGACATATACATAGCTTTTACATAGCCGGCGTTTTCCAGGGACGTACCCAACCCTTTACAATCCTGTCCCTTCCTAACCCGACCTGACTATAGCGGCCTTTCACATACTCTTTCCCTCCCTCCCTTCCTCGCTCACTACTTCTCCTCCCATTTCCCCTCATCCTCGTTCCACACAATTTCCCTTCCATCCACCCAGATTCTCCTATTTTCCACCCGCGTTCTTCTTCCTTTGACCCTCTCCTCTCTCGCCTTCTCTAACAGTCTCCACCTCGTCTTCCTCTCCTCCAGGGATAGGTCCTCATCCACCCCAATCCCCCACCTCTGCCTGAATACCCCATACCTTCCTAGCAGCTCCTCTCTCTCCTTCTCATCTTCCAGCTCCGCTATCACTACCTCTCTCCCTCCCTCCCCACTTCTTTCCCAGACCCTTCTAATTCTCGGGACCCTACCTAGCACCTTCTCCGCCACCCTTTCCATCACCCCCCTCCTTTCTTCAGCGTCCCGCCCGTCTAGCCCCCTCCAGACCACATTCCTCTTTCTTCTTTCCTTTTGCTCTCTTTCTTCCTCCAGCCTCCTTACTCTCTCCTTCAGGCTTCTTGACTTCTCGCTCTCTTCCTTCTCTCTTCTTTCCTCCCCCTTCTGTGGCCCTTCCCTCTTCTCCATATACCCCACCCTCTCCGTCACTTCCGTCCCTCTCATCTCCGGCGACCCAACTCTTCTCCTCGCCTCCTCATCCACCCACCTTCTAATACTCTCACCTCTGTCCCAGACAAGCTTCCTCTCTTCCTCTCCCCCTTCCTTGGATTCTCTCTGCGCCTCTCTTACATCTGCCATCACTTTCTCCCCCCTTTCCCTACTCTCTCCTACGACCTCTCCTCCCGACTCCTTCCACACCTCCTTGCCGCTCTTCCCTTCCAACTTGGCTCCTGCCTCGCTTCCTGTGCACTCTGCACCTTCCGCTCCCCCTACTCTTCCCTCCAGCACCTTTCTGATCTTCTCTAACTC
This sequence comes from Temnothorax nylanderi, assembly GCF_030848795.1. NCBI lineage: Eukaryota > Metazoa > Arthropoda > Insecta > Hymenoptera > Formicidae > Temnothorax > Temnothorax nylanderi. The sequence goes on from NW_027249219.1 coordinate 323,868, forward strand.
CTCTGCTATCTTGCACCACACCCTCATGCTCTGCGACTCCTCCATCTCCCCCCTCTGTCTTCCGTCTCCTTCGCTCCACGTACCTTCTTCTTCTCTGCCTGCGCCCCCTCTCCTGCACCACCCCTTCTGCTTCCTTCAGTCTTCTGTCTCGACCCTCCGCTCCCCTTCTCACTCCCCGTCCGCTCCTCCACCTACTCTCACGGGTCTCTTCTTCCTCTTTATTCTCTCCTTGACTCCACTCACTCCTACTTTCCCTCTCTTCTGCTTTCTTCCTCGCCTTCCTTGACTTCTCTTTTCCGCTTTTCTACCTTTCCGCTTTTCCGCTTCTCCTTTACCGATCAGCTCTTCATTGCCTTGCAACCACTAGCTTCCACATGCTATTGCCTAGCGCGCACCTCCTCGATCGAACCATCGTCTCGATCCATCGATTTCTCGATTTCTTCCGCTCCTCTCCCATTGGCTGCCGTGCAGTTCTCTTGCGCGCTCGCCTTACTCCAAACGCCTCTCACGCCAACTCCTCCGTCGCCGGTATCTACTCTCTCCTCCTTACCGACCTGCTCTATAATATTTTTAATATAAAATATGAAATATCTCTTAAAATATTCACTTTTCGATGACTTTACCTTGATCAAGAGACTCGCGCGAAGTGACAACCACTACTAGGCGGCCGGTCCTCGCGGTTCCGGTCGCTCGCCACGAGCCCGGTTTTGCCGATACGGCGCCCCTCTGCCCGTCGTCGGGATTCTACCGCTTACGATCGCGCACGGTTCGTCTAACGGTCGAACATGAGGTTTCGCTGAGTTCGATGTCGGAGATCGGCAATCGTCTGTAGGCCGACTTAGGTAATTCGAGCAGTGTCTCGCGCCAAGTACGCCCGGAACGGAGAACACTTACAGGGTATATTTTACGCGGAAGACACGAATTTTGCATTATTAAGAAATAAGAAATAACGAAATAAGAAATAAGAACTAAGAATACGAATAAGAATAAGAAATAAGAATAAGAACTACGAAATAAGAAATAAGAAATAAGAAATAAGAAATAAGATAAATAAGAAATAAGAAATAAGAAATAAGAAATAGAAATAAGAAATAAGAAATAAGAAATAAGAAATAAGAATAAGAAATAAAGAAATAAGAAATAAGAAATAAGAAATAAGAAATAAGAAATAAGAATAAGAAATAAGAAATAAGAAATAAGAAATAAGAAATAAGAAATAAGAAATAAGAAATAAGAAATAAGAAATAAGAAATAAGAAATAAGAAATAAGAAATAAGAAATAAGAATAAGAAATAAGAAATAAGAAATAAGAAATAAGAAATAAGAAATAAGAAATAAGAAATAAGAAATAAGAAATAAGAAATAAGAAATAAGAAATAAGAAATAAGAAATAAGAAATAAGAAATAAGAAATAAGAAATAAGAAATAAGAAATAAGAAATAAGAAATAAGAAATAAGAAATAAGAAATAAGAAATAAGAAATAAGAAATAAGAAATAAGCAATCCGGTTCACATTTTGATTTAATATATCGCATATACCCTCATACACCCCCAAGCACTTTTCACATTCTTACTGACCTCCACTCACGCCATTCACCTGACCATCCCCCATTCCGCTTCCACCCACCTAAATAAAAAAATCAGTTTATATTTTTGATAAATTGATTTTAATATTCGCGTACATCCTCACACACCCCCAAGTACCCTTCACACTCTTACTGACCACTACTCACGTCATTCATCTGACCACCCCCCCACTTTCCTCCCACCCACCTAAATAAGAAATCCGGTTTATATTTTCGATAAATTGATTTTAATATTCGTGGACATCCCTAAGTACTCTCCACACTCTTACTGACCACCACTCACGCCATTTACCTGATCACCCTCTATCCCCTTCCACCCACCTAAATGAGAAATCCGATTCATATTTTTGATAAATTAATTTTAAAATTCGCATACACCCTCACACACCCCCAAGCACCCTTCACACTTTTACTGACCACCACTCACGCCATTCACATGAGTATCCCCCACTCCCTTTCACCCACCTAAATAAGAAATCCGGTTTATATTTTCGATAAATTGATTTTAATATTCGCGTACACACCCTCACATATCCCCAAGCACCCTTCACACTTTTACTGACCACCACTCACGCCATTCACTTGACCACCCCCTTACTATATACACTATTATTACATTATATTACCCTTGATACACAGAACTGTGCGACCAAAAATATGCGATGACAGATGCTCACAAAGTAAGCGCAATAAGAGAAGCAATCAGCATCACGAAAAAGAAGTAATAATGAATTCGGCTATCTACTTAACACAGCCTTTTAAAGTGTGAATATAAAAGTTATTTTTACTAACTACAACATAATTAATTTTCTACCAATAAATTGTATTTCTGTTTCATAATATTTTATTGGGTAATTATTCAGTTTACACTTCTCACCTCCGATTTTGATGAACTTAGGCTTAATCGACGCGTTTTTGCTCAAAACGACCGAATCTGGCAGAAAAAAGTGTCGCTCTGCCACGCGAAGCGAGATATTAACAGTTAAAATTGACGACTCTCAGGTTATGATTCCTGTCATACCGACGAGATGTAGCGACTGGTAGCGACATAAACATGCCCCGCGGGGGCATATGCGCATGCTCAGTGGCCGCACGCGCATGCAAAAGTGCGCGAATTTCAAACCTATGTATACTTATAATGCATATCGCTTGACTTTGATGATAAATATGTCGCAGTCACATGGTGTACACACACACACACGCGGGGGGTGCAAGGGGGGGCATTCGGCCCCCCTCCCGCACCCCCTCAGCCGGTAGGCAGGGTGGACCTCGCTTTACAACTTATTGTTAGCATAGGTTAGTGACGCGCTTTATAAGATGCGCTTTGTAAGTTGAAGCACATACAAAGCACATACTTGTAAAGCGCGTCACTAACCTATGCTAAGTTGTAAAGCGAGGTCTACCCTGCCTACCGGCGGAGGGGGTGCGGGAGGGGGGGCCGAAGGCCCCCCCTTGCACCCTCCCGCGTGTGTGTGTGTGTGTGTGTGTACACCATGTGGCTGCGACATATTCATCATCAAAAGCCACGCAAGGATGTTAGGTGATATAATTTAAATAACATATTGTGAGGAAAAGTTAGTAGATTTATTAATTCAGTATGATGTTTTGGCAGCTACAATTAAGTGTAGTAAATGTAGCAATGATATTAATATCGATAAAGAGATATTAATGTATCGATGTAGAAAACGGTACTATGTAAAAAATGTACACAAGAAACGTGTGTTTACAAGCAGTGCTGGTACTTGGTTCTTGATCTCTGGATGTCCCTGGCTGGTCCTCAGAGGTGAATGTCGGAGGATATATTTCGGCGATGATCTCAAAGAATTTTTCAATTCGTTCCAGACGGCTATAGGCGCGTTTGAAAAGAAATTCGCACAAATATACAAGGACGTGATCCTCCCTGGTTCCGTACCTTGGAATATTGCCGCGAACTTCTCTCCAAACACGCTCTATGTGCTGCGTATGAGCGCCTGAAATTGGAAAAATTTATTAGATACAAGGAATAAAAATAATATAATTAACAACTGTACAATTTCGATTATTTTAATATATATATTTATTTTAAACATCTCTCACCGCTTTCAGGATCGACGAAGTTAAAGGAATGGTTAACTGTCGCATGTTGGAAGCCCTCATTGTTTAGACAATTATAGGACTTCCAACAATCTGACATGATCGTAGTGCCTGGCAGTATCCATTCCTTGATACACGCCAGGAGTGTAGTTTCCGTCCGATCCTGAACTGGAACGATGAAAATTTTCTTTGAGCCTCGCTCATATCCTCCGAATATCCAGTTACCTCTGACGAGCCGACCACGATTATATTTTCTCTTTCCAATCTTTGCCTCGTCAATTTCGACTGTGCGTCCTGGGCCACCAAGTTTCTCACTATGCTGTTCAGCCCAGAACACACAGACCTGTAAAAAGAAATAATATTAATTTTTTATTTCATACATTACTACTATATATTTTTGAAGAACATATATGCAGTACGTATATTTATGAACATGTTAAAATATAATTACCTCTCGGCAAAAATTAAACCAATCTACAATCGTGGCCGACGACGACACGCCAGTTTCAGCCAGAGTGTCATCTTGACGTGGATGTCGCAACATCAAAAAACATGCAACAATTTTGCATATTGTTGCCACGTCAAGATGACTTTTGCCGAACCAAGTACCTGCTTTGGCACTTTTGTCGAAATCGCACTGCATCGAGACACGTTTCTTGTGTATATTTTTTACGTTGTACCGTTGTCTACATCGGAACATTAATGTCTCTTTATCGATATTAATATCACTGCCACATTTACTACACTTAATTGTAGCTGCCAAAACACCATGCTGGATTAAAAAATCTACTAACTTTTCTTGGAAATACGTTAAATGGCCAAACTCTAACAAGCCCAACATTGTTGCGTGGCGTCAAGCGTGCGATTGCGTGTCGCGTGTCTGACAATAACATTGTTGTGCTTCATTTGTTTAAGTTCGCTAATTTCAAAATTCGTGCATTCAACTGCGTGTGGCTACATGCGCATATGCCCCCGCGGGGCATGTTTATGTCGCTACCAGTCGCTACATCTCGTCGGTATAACAGGAATCATAACCTGAGAGTCGTCAACTTTAACTGTTAATATCTCGCTTCGCGTGGCAGAGCGACACTTTTTTCTGCCAGATTCGGTCGTTTTGAGCAAAAACGCGTCGATTAAGCCTAAGTTCATCAAAATCGGAGGTGAGGGGTGTAAACTGAATAATTACCTTTTATTGTTCGAAGATTTTAAACTTCCTTTATATCTTTTAATTTTTTTTCTATGTGGTATATATTTGTATAGCATTAGCATTAATCACTCTAGATTGCGCGATTACGTCTTATATCAAATATATACAGGGTGTAAAACTGAAAGTGTTACAGACTATTATTTCTAAAACTAAGGAAAATATGAAATTTTTGTTTTTTTTAGAAATAATAGTCAAGAGACACGGCAGTGTCTCGCGCCAAGTATACGCGGAATACCTTTAGCTTCACACCTTATACATACTGTTTATAAGATGCGTAACATTACAAAATGCACGAAATCAGTAAAAATTACCTTTTTCAAAAAAATAAGAAAAGATGCCAAGTACACGCATAGTGTATGTTGTTACCTTGAAATAACCTATAAGTAGGTAGTATCATTATTCCAAAAAAATTAAAACCTAAGTGGTACATATATCTTTGTATGTATTTCTATTCAAGAATTTTTCTATTCTAACCCAAGTGGTAGTAGCTTTAATTCTTCTTAACAAAATTATTATACCACAAAATTGCGTTACCTTATTCTTATTCAATCCAACTCATATCTATTTTTAAAAAATGTATGAAATTTTTAAATTGCGCCAATTACAAAGAGAGTATATGTATATATATGGATATATATTGCATCAAAAAATAATTGTTGTACTACTTTTAAAAATCTTTACATTGTGTCAATTAGAAAAAGAATGTATGATAACAATTTTATAAGATTAAACATTCTTTAATCTAACAAGGGAATACAAGGTACTTAAATACAAAGTTTACAAGTTTATATATGTATTTTTCAATGGAATAAAAGATTTAATCACAAAGAATTACAGAGGTAACAGTACAAAATAAAAATGTTTTATTTAAATAAATAAATTTTTCTTGTATAAAATCTTGGCGCTGCTAGTAAAAAAATCAACAGTTTGGATTCGCTATCGCTTACGTTATGTCTTAAGTTCTTAACTGATTTGCTTACTGCTTAAGTCTTACTGTTTAAGTTTTTTTGTGTGCCACGGCCTTAACAAAATAATTATCAGAGTGTGTATATATGCGAGGGAGTGATACAGATGGTGACGGCGAGTGATACGGCTCATAATTAAGTTTAGGATAAGTTTAGATTTTTAAAGCGTGTGTTAAATATTGTAAAAGCGATTAGAATTAAGTATATAATAAGTTTACATTTGTAAGACATGCGTGGTCAAAGCGATGCGGAATAGATTTAAGATAGGTTTTTTCAGTATATAAATTCATTGTAAAAACTGTAGTAATTTTAATCTGGAATGTAATTCGATCTAGTACCTTATTAAATTTTGAGGTCTAGCAACGCCAAGTTTTTTACAAGAAAAATTTATTTATTTAAATAAAATATTTTTATTTTGTACTGTTACCTCTGCAGTTCTTTGTGATTAAATCTTTTATTCCATTGAAAAATACATATATAAACTTGTAAACTTTGTATTTAAGTACCTTGTATTCCCTTGTTAGATTTAAAATTTTTTAATCTTATAAAATTGTTATCATACACATTGAAAAGTACATATAAATAAAAATTTTGGTAAATATTTACCTTTACACAGCCCCCGTCTTGACCTTGACGTATGTTGTCAAGGTCACCTTCCTGAGTAACCTTCAGAAGGTTTTAGCCGTCGCTCGTTCTTTATTAAAAAGTTATTCACAAAAAAAGTTTGAAAAATATACGAATTTATGTCATTACTAAGGGAGGTAATTTGCTGATATATATGTATGCTGATGTATGTATAGACAGTACACATGTAAGCGGGGGAGGAGCGGTAGCCCCTCCCCGCAAGCAAAAGGGGTGGGAGTGGGTCTAGGATTGCGTGGAAAGTTGAAAACCCGAACTGTACAATGATAGACCTTGTTTGTAACATAGTTGCACATTTATTATCCCAGTAAAAGATTGTACTGCAAATACATTAATTACAATCATTCAGTAACGTATTAAACCTGGCACAATAATCTATAGTGATTGTTGGAAAGGATACAGATCTTTGAATGATTTTAATTATATACATCAGACTGTGAATTATTGTGAGAATTTTGTAGACTCTGTGTCAGGTATACAAAATACACAAAATATAGAACGATTATGGCGCGATATGCGTGCTGCTTTGCCCCGTTTTGGCATAAAACAAGAACATTATATAAATTACATAGCTAAATTTTTGTTTAAGAAACGGTATCATCTTAATAAAAGAACAGAACTTGAGAATTTGAGTCGCCAGTGAATAATTAAAAATTAATCAAGGTATGCTGATCGACCCAACTGGCCAAATTTTATTGATCAAAAAAACGCTACGTTTCGACCGTAGATTCCGGTCCTTTTCAAGCGTATATACACAACTCACAAATATTAATTAGTCGGACATAATACCCCAACTACGCCGGATCTAAAAAATATTTGTGCGTCGAAATTAAAACTCAGTCTGTTTTTTATTGTCAAGTTTCCCTGGTAACCATCTCCGATAGAAAACGATTAAAAACGGCTACATCTGTATCGTTTTTAATCGTATCTTATCGGTTCTATCGTTGCATATTTAGAAGACAGATAAAACATTAATCGAATTGAATCGGTTTCTATCGTTTTAGATCCGAATAAGGAAATAACTATACAAATTTTATAGTTATGAATCGTTTTCTATATGTACAATTATTGCCCGTCTGAATCAATCGTATATACACGATATAGTATATAGGGGAGACCGGGGCAATTCGTGACAATACGAAAAATTTCCCGCGCGGATAACTTCTATGCATTTGCTGGTAGAAACCTGTATTACAGACCATAGATGGGTCTAATGGTCCTCTATATTAGAACAAAATTCGGTGTGCGTATCTACTATGTTTCGTTGTCAGTGGCGGAAAAAGTGTTTACCTCGTGTAAAAGTAAATTTTTGAATCCACGGATATTTTGTATTCAATACGAAGCAATTGCTTCCAGATTTGAAACGGTAAGTTTTACTTGTTCACCTGGCATTTACACACACATGTGTAACGCAGGTTGCAAGCATTTATTTCTTGTCTGGGTTTTTCGGACCACGAAAGATAAAAAGGGACGCTGGGGCATTTCGTGACATGACCGCCTGGGGTAATTCGTGACACATTGCGTGAACAATCCTGGGAAAACGATGACGATATATGACATCCCTTCCATCGTCACCGATTCTTTGCCTTTAGCCACAACAAGTACAAACATCAGGGCCGGATTCAAAGCAGCAGGAATCTTTTTTTTCAATCCTGACGTTTTTGGTGAAATCGATTTTTTACCCGGTCAAGTCACTGATCGAGCATGGAATGGAGATGACCAACCACAGCCAGGTACCTCAACTGAAAATGATGTGTCAAGGGCCTCAAACAATCCCTTCGATCGTTTCCAAAAGCGGGCAAAAGGAAAGTCACGACAAGAGGACGAAAACGAAAGAGAAGTGCAATTTTGATTGACGCTAATAAACTCGATGCACTTGTTGACGAAAATGACGAAAGAGTACAAAATAAAAAAAAGAATATAAGGATCAAGCCCCCCAAGAAACAGCCAGTTTGCAGAGGACGTGGACGCCCGAGAAAGGTCGTTACTCGCAGTTCGGAAGACGACGAAAGCGAAGCCTAACGATTTTTTGCCCTTCCTATTCCATTTAATGTACAATTTGATTAATAAAAACCCTTTTTGAGTGAGTAAGTGTACGTTTTGATATAAATCATGAAAATAGGACGAATTCGGATATTGAAACCCGTTGAAAGAAGAATTGTCACGAATTGCCCCGTGCCTTGTCACGATTTACCCCGGTATTGGGGCAATTCGTGACACGAGACAGAGTGAGGCATTTCGTGTTCTACTTTAAAAGTAATGTGATGAAAAGACACAAATAAATATTTTTTGAAAACTAGAAGGTTGCACGATGAAAAAACCGGCTAAAACGTATTTTTATCTTAAATACTTATCTCAGAAAAAATTAAAAACCAAAAAATGTCACGATTTGCCCCGGTCTCCCTTATCGTTATTTATGGTAATAATTTTACCGTATGCATTAATACGGATATATAAAAATAAAATGATAGACGTCTCTCATCGATATTTATATGACTTAACTAAACCAACACATCTATCGTTTCTTATCAGGATTTTCTAACATACAACTTATCATCTTCTTTACGGCAGCAAATCGGTTCGTTTTTTATCGTATATTAATTATATAAATTGAATCCGCATCAACCAAATCGGCGATTAGTTTGCGACAATGCCGCTAGGCCGCGCATGATGGAAAGCGCTTCTCGTATTTAAAATACATCCAGTCATAATATATAAGCAGACCCCCTGCGAGGCGAAAAGCAGAGAAATCCAGTATCGTAACTGGAGGGATCTCTTCCTATAAGGACCTCCTGGCGGTAGCCGCCCCGGACATCGAACACCGAGCCCAGCGGCCTCCGACTAAAATTTGTACTGGTTTTAGCGTTACCCATCCTGACCACGTGGAGGTACCAGTCATCCCAGTACAAATTTTGAGAAAACACTAATTTTGAATGGATTACAAGGTCAGACTCATTAAGTTATGATTTTTATGGAGTTTTTGGATACTGACGACATGGTAATGCAATTTTTGGAATGAGCAGGTAAGACATGATGCGTATTCAAAAGGACCCCGCAGAATCCTTATGGAAAATGGTTTTCGGCTAATTTTTTTAAAATTTGATATGTGGTAGTTCTCAACACGTAGAACAAAGTGTCCATAGCCCCAAGGTCCGATCACGGGTAGTTTTCGAGATACAGCACCCCAAAGTTGGACTTTTCGTACCTTATTGCAGCGTAGTACGGGTGCAGTCGATGTCGATGTACGATGATGCTTACGATTAAGGTGGGTGTACAGGTGCTTGTGTGTGTGTGTGTGTGTGTGTGTGTGTGTGTGTGTGTGTGTGTGTGTGTGTGTGTGTGTGTGTGTGTGTGTGTGTGCGCGCGCGCGCGCGCACATTATTCATTAATAATCTCAATATTCCGAGGATTATCTGGAAGTTCTCGATCTGCGGCATCCAATGTGGTATTGAGCAATGACATGTCAGGGTATTTGATATTTTCCTGATGTCGTGCAAAACCTAAGTACCACAAGACGCTGGCAACGAACACATGTTTGACGAACGGCAAACGTACGCCGTTTAGAACCGTTAAGCTCGTCGCTATCGGTGTTTTTAAGCCGATGTTATCGAGGCCCTAAGTCGTCTACAGACGATACCGAGTCTCGCTTAAAAACGTATACTTACGAGTTTATATACCCGCGATTCCTTATTTCAGTATTGATACATTGTTATACTGTCAATTGTTTATCCCTTCTACTCATAGTCAAGATATTTTTCTTGAGAAAAGAAACATTTTTCTTTCTCCGTATCATACGTCACTTTTAGGTAATATCCCTTCAAGTACGAATAACTTCTTCTGGTAAATATAATCCGCTGGTGAATGTAGATTGATTCATTATCCCAATAGAAAAATCTGTTATTGATAGTTTGCTTAAAAAAAGTTTCCGTTCACTTCACCGTCATCCTCCAGTGAAAAAATGGCTGCCATAGTACGGCCGCTATGTTATATATGTAATAGACCGTTCAATGTTCGTCAATTGGCACGTATGGATGGTGATGAGAACGTAAATAAACGCCAAATAGCTATTACAAGGCGTGATGAGTTTGACCATCCCCCTTTACATCTTGATGATAATTCAAGGTTGTGTATGAACTGTAATCGGTCAATTATTAATGAAATAGCTACGATCGAGGCAGATCCTACTTGTCTACGGTTGAATGTCTTGACTCAAACAGCATCCCAGACTTGCGTCATTTGTAATGCTCAAAATAATGTACGAAGATTATCAATACAATGCAGAGTTCAGGTCTTCATAGAAACAAATATCTATATACCGGATAATGTGAGGAGTTGTGAACATCATTTGGATGAAAATGGCTTTTTTTCGAAAATATTATTACCTGCACTACGTTTCATCAACAGACCTTATGTTATCAAGGGTCCACAGTTGCAAGTTTTTTTACAGCAACTGAGAAACGTGGGTGCAAACAGAACAAGAGGTATAGATGAAAATCACTTAACTGATGAGGAATTTCAGTGTATAGCACCAATCAATAAACAGCAGTTTGAAGAACTTTTTACTTATTGTGATCCTGTACTTCAAAATGGAAAACTAAGATACGTAAGTAGAAAGGATTTGTTGATCTTCTTGTGCAAGATAAGACAGGGATTGAGTGACGATTTTCTCAAAATCATTTTTGATTATCCTAGTAGACAAACTGTCAGTTCTGTTGTGGCTTATGTTAGAACATCTTTATTACAGAGATTCGTCCCGACTAACATTGGACCCGAATCAATAACAAGGCAAGAGTTTATTATGCAGCATGTGACGGAGTTTGCAAATGAGCTGTATAATTCTCAACCCGAAGAACCAAGAGCTGTCGCTGTGATTGACAGTACCTACGCGTATATACATAAAAGTAACAATTTTCGGGTATTGCGCCAATCCTATTCCGTTCACAAAAATCGACATCTCCTTAAACCAACTTTAGTTGTAGCTCCCGATGGTTACATTCTAACGATTTTTGGTCCCTATTTCTCTGATGCTCGGAATAATGATGCTGAAATCCTTCGTCAAGAGTTCGAGAGAGATGCAGAAACATTACAAGGCTGGTTTCAGAATGGTGACATCGTTTTGGTGGATAGAGGTTATCGTGATGCAATACTCTTACTCCAGCGTTTAGGCATTGATCACAAGATGCCTCCACTGCTTGAACACGGACAAAGGCAACTTCCAACGCAAGATGCGAATGATTCACGTATCGTCACAAAAAATCGCTGGGTAGTCGAAGCACGGAATGGCCACTTGAGGTCAGTTTTCAAGTTTTTAGCACAAACAATAAATCTGCAGCACGCAAAAAACCTTAATGGATTCTATCGCATAGCTGGAGCTATACTAAACAGGTATCATCCTATTATCCAAATGCAAGGTGCAGATGCTCAGCTTGCTAGAGAAATGCTACAGAGATCGACAACTCCTAATGTCGTACAAGCGAGAGTAGAGGTAGATAACTTGCGACTAAGAAATGGCCAATGGAGACGGCTCAATTATCGTGACGTGGCAGATTTCCCTATACTTGATTTGAATTACTTGAAAGATTTGACTGTGGGCATTTATCAAATAAATCTAGCACCTTCATATATCCAAGATAAGCTACTAAGGGATAATGATGAAGAATTTCAACTTGATCAACATTTCAACGAGCCAGGTTTTCTGAGAATTAGGTTGTATTCCAGATTTCGTAATGCAACAAGACATCAGATCTTCATTTCATATGAGATCGATAATAGGGATGATGAGAATGCTGCTGACAATGCTAATGAGCCAATTAATGGATATTATTGTACGTGTCAGTCTGGAGCTCGTACTCTAGGTACATGTGCACACGTTGCCAGCGTCTTGTGGTACTTAGGTTTTGCATGACATCAGGAAAATATCAAATACCCTGACATGTCATTGCTCAATACCACATTGGATGCCGCAGATCGAGAACTTCCAGATAATCCTCGGAATATTGAGATTATTAATGAATAATGTGCGCGCGCGCGCGCGCACACACACACACACACACACACACACACACACACAGTAGAGAGGGTTTGGAGTCATAAAATACTGCGGGAGTGACAAACCGTGGGGTCCTTATCTCTGCTGACACACACACACACACACACACACACACACACACACACACACACACACACACACACACACACACACACACACACACACACACACACACACCCAAGCACCTGTACACCCACCTTAATCGTAAGCATCATCGTACATCGACATCGACTGCACCCGCACTACGCTGCAATAAGGTACGAAAAGTCCAACTTTGGGGTGCTGTATCTCGAAAACTACCCGTGATCGGACCTTGGGGCTATGGACACTTTTGTTCTACGTGTTGAAAACTACCACATATCAAATTTAAAAAAAAATTAGCCGAAAGCCATTTCCCATAAGGATTCTGAGGGGTCCTTTGTAATTGGGCATATTCTAGAATGGGGTTATGGGGTTATGGGGTTTTGGTGTTTTAGGGTCAAGGGGTTATGGGATTACAGGATTACGGAGGTATAGAAAGATAATCAAAGTGCGATGGTTTCGATTATAGGGGTTTAGAAGCTTATGGGGCTATATATATGGTTATGGGGTTATGGTGTTTTGAGGGTTATAAAATCAAGGGGTCATGGGGTTAATAGTTTATGAGGATTTTAAGGCCAAACAGCTTAATTAAAGCGATTATTGAGATGAGACAAGTCGTATAAATCATATTGTAAGATCACTTCATCAGGTTTTTGGGTTATTTTGCTTATGGGGTCATGGGGTTATGGAGTTTGTCAAAAAGGCCACTCAAATTTCGAAAGCCCTCGCTTATACGAACATTTTAAGCCCAAACTCAATATTTAAAGTCGCTTCAATTTTTGGACAGAGGGAGGGACCACTTGACGTGGAATGTCACATATATATATATATATATATATATATATATATATATATTCTCTCTTTGTAATTGGCGCAATTTAAAGATTTCATACATTTTTTAAAAATAGATATGAGTTGGATTGAATAAGAAAAAGGTAACGCAATTTTGTGATATAATAATTTTTTTAAGAAAAATTAAAGCTACTACCACTTGGGTTAGAATAGAAAAACTCTTGAATAGGAATACATACAAAGATATATGTACCATTTGGGTTTTAATTTTTTTGAAATAACGATACTACCTACTTGGGTTATTTCAAGGTAACAACATACACTATGCGTGTACTTGGCGTTTTTTTTACCTTTTTGAAAAAGGTAATTTTTACTGATACCTTTACACGTAGAATAATAAATGGAATCGAATAATAATATTAATTTCTACATTTGCAATTTTGTAAAATTAAATGCGTCTACAAGAAGCAATCAAAAATTTTAAAATAATTTTTTCTGTTTTTTTTTACAACAATCGGTTTCTTTCATTATTCTACGTATAAAAGTATCAAGGTAAAGTCATCGAAAAGTACATTTTACGAGATATTTTATATTTTATATTAAGAATATCTGAAAAAATTTGAAATATCTCAGAAAATTCTTAACGCAAGAGAGCTTTATTGTAGTGTTTTGAAAATGTCTCGACAAGGGCTATAAAAATATGCAATAAAAAATGAGGAGTTTGTTTTAAGAAAACATCGATCACATTGACTTGGCCTTGAAAAGTTTACTCAAGGTCAAGCCCATATTTTCATCATGTGTTCCTCTCCAAACCATGCAACTTTCGTCTGAAACATTTTTTAATAAAATCTTCGATTGACGAGATAATCGGCTGCATCATTTAAAACAAAACACCCTGTATATATTATAATATTTAAGTTCAATAATTTGGCATTTTAGCTCATGAATCAATGGTTGATGCATAATTAAAAACGAATTGGTGGAGACGGAATTATCTATTATTGAAATTGATAAAGCTAAGTTAGGTTAACCCAATCCTTGTTTCTTTCTAAGGGGGACAGTTAGAAATTGTGTTTATGATAACACAATTTCTAAAATACGAATGGATTTGAATAGGATTCACTTCTTCCAAGGTAAGAAATTCAATTACCGTCTTTGACTGTTACGCGTATTTAAAACATGCACCAATTTGAACTGTTTGCGTGACACACTAACGTAACTGATCACAACACTACTCAACATAATGCAATTAGAGACTTCAAGTAACAATTCAGTGAAACACAAAATTTTCTATGGCCTGGATTCAAAAGAAAAAAATTAGGAGGCATTACTCTCATACCGACCCTCATATACTGATCCATAATAACATCGAATTTAAATATAATAATATTAATATTTACAGTATTAATTTGCCTGTATGTGGCAGTAGTTGTCATTCTTATTAAAGTAATGCTATTGTTCCGTAAAATTTATTCCAGAATCTCGTAGCCATACTATATGCATACGCCTAACAAATGTTTTCTATACATACCATGTTCATTACATTAAGAATAGACAAATGGTTATCATCTATAATGTCCTGTAAACGAGTAAGGTTCTTCTGAACGTCATATCTGAATATTCCTGGGTGTAATAATTCATTCATTAGCCGCATTTCTTGAATTAAATATTCTTTCGAGACATTGGCTGGTGTTTTTCTGCAACATAGTAAGGAGAAAAAATGACTTTCATATACGTAGGATTATGCATTACAAATAGTGTAAAGAAAAATTAAATAATTTTGATTTTATCAAATAATTATTCAGTATGTATATACATAAAGTCGTAAACGTTAAATACTTACAAATTTTCAACAAATTTTTTAGTCAAATTGTAAGACATACGATTAATATCGCACACCGTTATTGCGGGAAACGGATAATTCCATATTCCATGATGTGTTGACTCGATAACTGTCAAAGTAGGATGGGTAGCGTAATAATTCCAAGCCATTTTCATTAAGGCAATGGCGCAACCTAATGCCACGAATACTGTTATCGCCCAAATAATCCTATAATAAATAAATATTGACATCAAGAGACACGGTAATGTCTTGCGCCAACTACACACGCAGCGCAAGACCGCCCCGTGTATCTTTACGCGAATACGAGAGTTGCGAGTACCCGAGATTTTGAGTTCTCAATAACGGTTGAACTGATCAAATTCTAAATAGGCTCAATGGATAGCTTAGGTTCAAATTACATAATAACAAAAGTATTTTTATTTTTTTTTCTACGTGCTCTATAAGCGGAGATATTGCGATGCAAAGTCCGAATCTGGAAATTTACATTTAAGAAACGTCATCGCAGAAAATCTTGTTCGGTTTATATTTTTGATACTATATGCGGCGCTAGTATCGTCAACGTGTCTATTACGTTATCGTAATCCAGCAAGTAAATTATTAAATTATTATACATCATTCGAGCCAAAATGAGGGAATAAGAACGAGAGAGCGAATGCGAGCGAGAAAGAGCAAGCATTCTACGGATTTAAAGCCACAAAGCGTATCGTAGACGCTCGTCGTTGCGTGTACGTATTTTTGCGTACGCGCGCATGCGCGTACGCGGTACTGAGACAAGCGTGCCACGGATTTAAAGCCCTTTTATCACGAGCTCTAAATTCACACGTTTCTGTCACGCGATTGCTGCTACGTCCTGTAACGTGGTCAATCGCGACCGTGGTCAATCGGGACCGTGGTCAATCGAGACCGTGATCAATCGGGACTGTGGTCAATTGGCACGGTGGTCAATCGGGATCATGGTTAATTGAGACAGTGGTCAATTGAGACCGTGGTCAATCGGGACGTGGTCAATATCAACTTAGTCAATCGGGACCGTGGTCAATATCAATGTGGTCAAATGGAACGCTCGCATGCGGCAGTCAATTGTCGGCCAAGATTCATCAGCCACTACTGGGCCATAACTGGCAAATAACTGGCTACTTGTGGCGACCTACGCCACTCTCAAAACGCATCCGCATTTTAACTCGACGGAAGTCTATATTGCTAGCAACTAGTTCGCGACGACGCCGCTAGGCGACGCATGACGTAAAGCGTTTCTCGAATTTAAATAAAATACATCCAGCCACAATATACAGAGTGTCTCATTTTAAAAGACCCAGGCAAACATCTCGAAAAATATGAAAGATACGGAAAAACGTTTCAGACAAAGTTATACTGTTTCAAGGGAGACGGATGATGGCGATGATTTGACCTTGGGTGGTCGTTTGAAGGTCACGTAATTAAATGTCACCTTCAATTTCTTAAATGGAACCTCTCATATTATATTTCAATCTTTTAAAATGAGACACCCTGTATAAAGAAACCCCCTGCAAGGCAAAAATTAGAAAAATCTAGTATAACTGGAGGAATTCCTTTCCCTATAAAGGTACCTTCTGACGCTTGGACTCCTAACGTCTCTTGGCGCTAAGCCGCAAGTCGACTTTTGGCGATTAGTCGCCTTCCGACTCCTGGCGCTCAAACGCCCACCGGCTCATGGCGCTTAGACGCCTGACTCCTGGCGCTCGACGCCCTCCGAGTATTTAAACACCGAGACACTTTAAACACTTATATCTATTGTAAATATATTGTTGTTATAATGCTAATGTGTCTTCTTCTTTTCTATCCCTTTGCGATTCACAATCCTTGGGCCAACTCCTACTCGCGCACTTAGTTTGTAAGGCAGATAACAATTAAAGCGCCTACATTACCTATACAAAATAATTCGACATTACACTCGCGGTCAATAGTATCTTCCACCTGAACACATCGCGTGTTTTGTCTAGCTATTTGTGCATCATGACTGTTGGTTCGACCAAAAATGTAGTAAATCTATTGGTTGAACCAACAATCATGATGCACAAATAGCTAGACACTAGAGATGTGCGAATCAAGGTTTTTTAATTCGAATCAAATCGAATCGAATCGAATCAAATTTGCAAAAAAAATTCGAATCGAATCGAATCGAATTGACAAAAATATCGCCGAATCGAATCGAATCGAATCACCCATATTTCGAATTTGAATCGAATCAACGCGTAGGAATCCTGCAAGCCAGGAATGTGACATAAGCATTCGAAACATCGAATAAGTGAATCAAAATTAACGAAGTCTGAAGTCTCGTAACGACCAACTGTGCAATGTGCAACTTACTCCGTCTGCACCAAGAGTCCAGCAAGATAATCCACAAATCACGACATAGTATTGGTAGGTAATTAGGTATAACTATAACTGACAGTACATATTCATTATATTCAAATACTTAATACAAAATGCAAAATGGAGTCTTCATGCGAGCCTATGTAAAATTCCGTTACAACAGCAGAATTGTAGAGGACTAATTGTGATATGTGATCCCTTAGCGTCAAATGAGAAATGTATTAGTGAAATGAAAAGCATTTATCCATTTATGCATATATTAAAATTAAAAATTATACTTTATTAAAAGTAACAAATACAGAAAGGCCAAAGCCTTTTAGGGGACAGTGTGTACTACAATATTAAATATTAAGTCACTGTAGACGTTTAGGGGTTGAAACAACCCCTCGAAAATAACGGATTTTATAGTTTTTAGCGAATATCTTCGAAAATATAAGGCGTATGAAAAAAAGTTTGGTACAAAAAATTTATGGCTTTTTGTGCTCTTTACAATGGCGTAATCAGATTTTTCAAATTTGTCACATTTTTTAATTTAACCCCACCCCCACCTATTATTTTTGCCAAATATAACAATTTTTCCAACGCAAATTTAAGAGCGTCAAATGCCAAATACATCCATGTGTATTTTTATTATGATACCATTATTAGATTTTTGGCAAGACGAGATGATATGTGGTATAGGCGTCGCGCTGTAGGTAGGTGTTGCGTTATTTCTGTTCAAGTTGCGCCGTACGCTTAAAAATTTCCATTTCAACTCCGGGATGACCGAAAGCGCTGATGCGAAGGCCAGCGCAAGGCTATTTCGAGAGTCCTGGACTAGCAACGGAATGTCGACTCCGACATTATAAATACCGCCGAATTGTATCGGGCGGGCAGTCGCAAATTGGAAAGAGACGGTATCAAACCTAACAAAGACCACTCTATTAATTATAAAGTGCGTATTTATTTATATAATTAAAGTTCGAGACAAATATTTAATTTTAATATCTTTCAGAATGAAGTTTAATCCATACAATGTAATAATGCTACTTTCTGCAACTTTCACTGCTTTCAACTATTCACCTCTCTCTCTCTCCAAATTATGTTATGTACTTCTCGCTCAGCGACTCAAATCTATCTGCCGTCCGTCCGTGCCTTCCTTCAGAACGCGCGATGGCTTTCCCCATCTCCATATAACCTTTCGGACTTCCTGCTTATTATTTTCGTGCTAACGCTATCGAAATAGCGTAAACTCCTCGCTGTCAGCGCCTAGTGCTGACCTTCGCATCAGCGCTTTCGGTTGTCCCGGAGTTATAATTGGGATAGTGTATTATTGTAGCGGTTAATGTGACGCACGTTCAAATTTGCGACTGCCCGCTCGATCTTACAATTCGGCGGTGGTATTTATAATATCGGAGTCTACATTCCGTTGCTAGTCCAGGACTCTCGAAATAGCCTTGCGCTGGCCTTCGCATCAGCGCTTTCGGTCATCCCGGAGTTGAAATGGAAATTTTTAAGCGTACGGCGCAACTTGAACAGAAATAACGCAACACCTACCTACAGCGCGACGCCTATACCACATATCATCTCGTCTTGCCAAAAATCTAATAATGGTATCATAATAAAAATACACATGGATGTATTTGGCATTTGACGCTCTTAAATTTGCGTTGGAAAAATTGTTATATTTGGCAAAAATAATAGGTGGGGGTGGGGTTAAATTAAAAAATGTGACAAATTTGAAAAATCTGATTACGCCATTGTAAAGAGCACAAAAAGCCATAAATTTTTTGTACCAAACTTTTTTCATACGCCTTATATTTTCGAAGATATTCGCTAAAAACTATAAAATTCGTTATTTTCGAGGGGTTGTTTCAACCCCTAAAGTTAGTAAGACATTTTCACAGCCACAGAATTGAGTCATAGGTTTTAAGTTTACATTCATAATATATTTAATATATAATATATATTCAGTTAAAGAGAAAAATAGCATGAAAAATCACAATGGCAGTAGCTTGAATTATTCGTCAAATCTACACATTACCTAATATTGGCTGATAATTTTCAAGGCTCCAACTCAAGAGACGTAAACACTTTGGTAACAGACTAAGAACTAAGACTGCTTAGAGCAGAACAAAGAATGTAAAATATGATAAAACTAACACTACAAACGTTGAATTCAAACATTATGATAATCTCACAGTTTTGTACTGTGTTTTGTACTCTTTGCTATTTGCTAACAAACTAAGATTGTTCATAAAAACATCAAAATAAAAGAAAAAATATATGTATATTGCACAAATGGCAATCAACTGAGGTTTAAATTCTAATGAATAGAATCAATTAAAGTAAAACAAAAGTAACATTTGACATTTATCACAATCAAAAAAATATTTGAGCATTATAAAGTTCTCCAAAACAAGTAATTAGTAGGAATAGACTAGTGAGTACAGACTAACACAGGGACAGTCTTTCATTACAGGCTATTTTTTAAAGTAACTTTCAGGGATGTTATCATGACAGAAAACAGTTTCTCTCACATGCTGCGAGAGTAGGTTTGTTCTTTTCTGCATAACTACATTGCCTCCAACAGAAAAAACTCTCTCACTAGACGTCTTAGTTGCAGCAAGGGCCAAGTAGTGGCGGGCGAGAGGAACGAGAAGTGGAAAGGCTGCTTTGTTCACTCTCCACCAAGCCAGCGGGTCTTCATCCGCCCCAATCGTTGGTATCTGCAGGTAAGCTTCTACCTTAAAAAAGAATATTTGTTTGTTTTATTTCACTAAAAAGAACCATTTGAGTACTAATAAAACAGTATAGAAATACATACCTCTCTTTTTATGCTGTCCATTTTATCAGGCATTTCCATATTTTTGACCATCACAGTTTTCTTTTGAAAGTGACCCCACTTTGTTTTTTTCTGGTTAGATGCAGATAAGGCTGATATGTTTGCTGCTTCTTGGTTGGTAATAGTGCATTGGATGATGCCTCTTCTAATATGTTGCCTCCACTTTTCTAGAGCCATGTCTTCCAGCAGTGCAGCGGCTTGTAGGTTGTCACTGACAAGAACATCCTTGAACCTGGGGTCAAGCAGCATGGCAATTTGGTACAACTTTGACTCAAAGTACTGTATGTCTGGAAATCTTAATTTTATATTTGCCAGCAAAGTTTTAGCAAACATGATCCCAGTGCCCTTCTTGGATTTCTTGATGAAGTCTTCCAATGTTGACTTTATTTCAAACAACACAGGTAGTACCATGGAGAGTGTTGGTTTCTTGCAGCTTCCCATTTCAGCTGTAAAGTTGGCTACTGGTCGCAGCACTTCAACGTATCCTTCTGCCAGCTTTCATTCCTGGGCTGTTAGGCTGTTGACACCTGCTTTACACTGCTCACTAGTGATAGCTGCCTTCTGCTCGACAAACCTTTCAAGCATGAGGAACTCACTATCCCACCTTGTACTAACCATCTGGATTAGGTCATGCAATGGCAGCTTGTGTTCTTCCTGGAAAAACTGGAGTGATTCTCTTGAAGTTTTACTCCTGTTGTATCGTGCTACCATGCTGGATACCTTTTCAATAACAGCGTTTAAATCAATTTTCTTCCGTGTGTCACTAATAGCAAGCTAAAGAGTATGATTATAACAAAGCACATGCTGCCATGACCTCTTATTTTTTAGAATGTCTGGCAAGTTGGCATCACTCATGGTCTTCTCAGAAGGCTCACTCAGTGCTTTTACCATTTTAGTTCCATTATCGGACACTATGTACTTTTCAATTTCATCATCGCCTAGGTTCAATTCAGTTATTGCATCAGCAACCTTCTCGCAGACAGCTGCAGCATCATGTTTGCCAGGGAAAGGCTGACAATCCACTGTTATATGTCGCATTTGAACATCCTCATTAATAAACTGCAGAGTGAATGCTATAAAAGCATCACCAGATCTTGATGTCCAAAGGTCAGTTGTGATGGACACAGATTCTAGAGCATCTCTCACAGTTCCAATTTCTTCCAGCATTTTTTCTTTCAGTTCTTTGTATAGTTTTGGAATAATTGACCGTGAAAATGTTGTCTTACATGGGACATTATAACGTGGTTCAAGAAAATGTAGCAGATGTCGGAAACCTGGTTCATTAACAATGTTATAAGGATGTAGACCCTTGTGCATATGAAAACTGCTACTGCTCTTGTGATGTCCTTGGCTTTCTTGCTGGAGGGGTTAAGAGGCATGAGAGCATTGACACATTTCTTCAGTGATTCTTGCTGCCTTGAATCCTGTGTGACTTTCTTCTTTCCTTTAGTTAGTTTCTCCTTAATCTTTTTTAGTCTCATGTATTCTTTGTAAACAGTGTCATGTTTTTGCAGGTGCAATTGCAGAGTTGTTGTTGTACTAGTTGGTGTAGAACGAACTGTGCCACAAATCAGGCATTTTGCTTTATCACCCCCATTTATTTTAGTAAAGAAATTCCAAATTAAGGCAAATGAGTTTGTAATTTTTTCCAAGTCAGCTGCATCTATATTTTCTGTGCTGAAGCTGTCTGTTTCCCTATTTCCCTCATTAGCATTCCTGTCTTTTGAGGTTGAAGGCACAGCTGAATTTAAAACACTCTCTACGCTATTATTTGATAATTGTCTTATCTCATCGTCACGGTTCGCACAATCCTTAGAGACATTTCTTGTAAAATAATCTGTCACTTTTTTCCTTTTACAGGAACCGTTATCTTTCTTTGTGAACGAAATTGCCTCGTTACACAACGGAGTGTCAGCAGGCGAGACCGAAGATGCAGACGGATTGTCGATATCATTGTCAGGACCTGAGTCACTCTCCATGACTGCAATCTGGAATGTAGTAATAATCCTTTCAAATAAAGAATCATAAGTGAACCTAATCTAACCTAATCTTGTAATGCCATATTAGTTCGCTTTTTCCACAGGCAATAAATATCAAACCCATTCTAAAAATTACTACTGATCACAAATTACATCAAAGATAACTGCATAAAATTAAGGAATACGCATTGGAACTCACCTGCTGTGTGAAAACTACAAATAATCCGCTGCCACCGTAACCGGGAACACAGATTGCCTCGGCTTGTTTACGCGTGGTATTTTACAAGCCCACCGATAGAGCGCGTAACGCGCTATGTGGCCGCCTAAAATTCTTGAGAAGAATCTTTTGACCGCAAAGGCGCTCGATGCACGATAGAATTAAACGGGTTTTAAACCTTCTTACGCGGTTTTTTGATTCGAATTTGAATTGTAGTGATTCGACGTTATCGAATCTTTCGAATTCAAACTACGTCGATTCGAATTCGAATCGAATCGAATATTGTCAGATTCGATTCGATTCGAATTCGAATAATTCGCACATCTCTACTAGACACGATGTGTTCAGCTATTAACTCGAACGCAACTAATTTTAGATGAAAGGCATTATTGACCGCGAGTGTACAACGAAGACCAACGCTTGGCCGATGGTTGGCAGCTATACGTCACCCAACATTACGTCAGACAGTATATATGGGTTATGACTGGCTGCCTATAAGCTATATATATATGTAGAATAGTACAGTGTTATGACAAAGATGGGGTTTGCAATCCCGCACCGTCTTCAGTCCCGCGGGATTAATGCGAGATTGTCTTTAATCCCGTGGGATCCCACGGAATCCCGCGATATCTCGTGATATCTTTTAAAGAATTAACGGCAAATGCGAGTCAGGCGCGGAACGTGGTGCGCAAATAAAACGAATACGTGTATTTAAAAGTGAAGAACGTTTCGGCTCTTCTTTCGAGCCATCTTCAGCGTTTATTAGGAAAACAATTAAAGTAATTTAAATCGACCGTGACTGGCAATATATAACGTCTTTCCGATATGAACATAGAAAAACTGTGAGCCAACTTGGTTTGTCGGATTCACACAGCACTTTTTCGGATCAATCATCGAGACATTATTCATTTCGACCATGGGTTTTAGTTAGTTGATGTAATTTCTAAATTAAATAGTTTAAATTTTTATTGCGAAAAAATATTACCCCAGCCAGGGTTTGAACCTGGAACCTCCCGTATACTGTGCGGGTGTCGTGCCAATTCGACCACTGGGGCTGTGGTAATATTTATCGCAATAACAACTATAAGATGGAGCACCGATTCTTCAGTCGACGGTGTATAATAAACAGAATAATAAATTTCTTTCGCCAGTATAGAATAACAATTAAAGTTTCCTTTATTAGGAAAAGAAGATTTTTTTATATATTCCTGCAGAACTCGAGGTAGGAAACTCCTTTCTTGAGGAGATGTCGTAACAAGCAAGCTGGTACGCACGGTTATAGTGGACATTTCCACTGTGAAAAAGAAACATATATTTAGTACATCGTTATAAAAGAAACAGAAAGAGAAAGGAGAGGCTCACCTCAAGGTCTGCAGCAGTCAAAGAAGTACAATAATTAAAAAGTCGCAGTAGTCGAAAGATGAATTCGAAGAGTCGCACATTTCGGAAAATAGAGATACAAGTATAAAATAAAGTGTCACGTATGTCGGTTGGAGACGGCTGGTCAAAGAGTCGTAGGTCAGAACAAGGATTGATAGTTATAAACAAAATAAGTAACACGACCGGAGACGGGCGAAAACAAAGTTATAAATAATTTATGACGGACAAGTATGCATGGTGTAAACAGTCGGTGTCTGATTGTAAGTTTAAACTATGACGTTGTTGTCTTATGTATAAAACTTCGGAAATAAGTCGTTTATGATAATATCTTTCATGATCCAAAATTTTAACATTATCCCAATTGTTTCGGCAGCAGGTAGACGGCACAACGATTAGATAAGAGAGCGACACTTGTGAATTAAGTTTACTGTCCAAATTTAATAATATTAAATATGGTAATTATTTAGAATACACGCTGCACCTCAAATATCAATAAAATTATGCTCATTTGACGCGTTTTGACACGAAACAAAAGAATCTGGCAGCAAAATGCGGCGGTCTGCCCTGCGTGAGATATTTAGCGTTAAAGTTGACGACTCGAGGCCAAGTGACGCTACCTATTGTCGCGTCGAATTACGACTTGGTACAGCGTTTACAATGCGGTTCCGTAACATCCCGCCCGCTCCGTTAATGATCTAACGGAATTAAGTCAGATGTCGCGTATACCAGCGACGCGAGTAACTGATCGGCGCTACTATTCATGCGAATAAATGTGAGATGTGAACATGAGTGCAGTCAATCAAGTGAAGTGACCGAAGCATTATTATCGTGAGTGAACGGTAACAATTCGCGAACCTTATTGAATAGTTGAATAGTCAGTACGTGAGGTGTGCTCCCTAAGTTGTCGAGGTGCGGCGAACGTAAGTATGCACCCGAAAAAAAAGGTAAGCGCACGCGGAAGTTAATGGTATGTACGACGAGTTTGTGAATCAATTGTTAATGCAATAAGCCTTTAAGTTTTAAAAGAAACTAGAGAGATAGAATGTCCGCATATCACGCGTGAGGGTCGTCGTCAGGGCACGGAAGGAGGACTAGCTTCGTCACGGGCCGAGTGAATTCCGACGAGGCTGTCTTGACAGTGACGACTCGAGTTAACCCATCGTCGCCGGGATGAATTTTGGTGATCCTTGCCAAAGGCCATTTGGTTGGCGGCGTGGCTTCACTGCGGATTAGACACAGGCGCCCAACGGTGACCTCCTGATTGACCTTCCACCACTTTGGCCGCTGGGTGAGGGTATGTATGTACTCCTTTGACCACCGATCCCAAAAATGGTCTCTCATGTGTTGCAATAATTGCCAACGGGTCAAGTAAGTGCTCTTTGCTTCTAGGAGAGACGGCTCTGGAACAGCAACGACAGCGGAACCTACAAGAAAATGGCCAGGAGTTAACGCGGTGATATCATCAGGATCGTCCGACAATGCTTGAATGGGCCGGGAGTTCAAGCATGCCTCTATTTGAGCTAAGAGCGTGGACAGCTCTTCGAAGGTAAGTGTCGACTCCCCCACCACTCTTCGCAGGTGGTGTTTCACGGATTTCACCGCTGCCTCCCAAATTCCGCCAAAGTGCGGAGCCGATGGTGGATTGAAGCGCCACTGGACACGGTCTGAAGCCACAAAGGAGCAAATGCGGCGGGCCTCGACACTGCTGGCCTTGAAGAGGGCCCTGAGCTGGGAATCAGTGCTTACAAAGTTAGTGCCGCAGTCGCAGTACATCAACTGGCAAAGACCTTCGTCGGGAGACGAAGTGCTTGAAAGCAGCGATGAAGCCCTCAGCCGTGTAGTCTGAGACGACATCCAAGTACACTGCCTTTGTGCTTAAGCACACAAAGATGACAAGAAACGCTTTGTACGCTTTATGTCCACGCCCCTTTGATGTACGCATCATGACAGGGCCCGCGTAGTCCACTCCGGTGTGTTAAAACGGTCGTGAAGGAGTGACCCGTGGTTGCGGAAGGTCACCCATAAGCTAGTTCGGTGATGCCGCCCGCCATCGCACACACGGAAGGCAGCGATGGATATGCCGCTTTACTGCTGCACGCCCCTTCAGAATCCAGAATTTTCATCTAAGAGCACTTAGCGTGAGTTGCACGCCGCCGTGGAGCACTCTCTTATGATAGACCTCTATGATTAGCTTGGTAAGGCGCGAGGCAGCTGGCAAGATGATCGGATGCCTCTCGTCATAGGCCAGAAGTGCATGCTTGAGACGCCCTCCCACTCGCAGGACGCCTTGCGGGTCGACAAAAGGATGCAATTTGGCGAGGGATGTCCGATGCTTTAGCGGCCTTTGGTTGGTACCGTCCGCTAATTCCTCTTTGTAGTTTGCAGTTTGAACCTTGCGGATCCAGACCAATAATGCGGTGTCAAGCTCGTGTTACGTCCTGCGGACTCCACGATTTCCCTTTTTCGCGGGGATTCTCATGCGCCTAAGAGTAGCCCTTAAGTTTAGAATAAACAAACCGAGCACGGACGGTTATCGATCGGCGAGTGAGCTTAGATCTCCTCACATTCCTTTTTTTTTATGATCAAATAAAACCAACCTTCCAGATGACAAATTACTAACAGACGGGGCATAGGGTGACAAGATTCTCATGAACCTTATCGGGCCCATAACTATAAACCCGGCGACACGACGCGTAAAAGGGGCCTTAATTCCAGACAGGGGTTGATGGGGATCTGTATTATATCACGCGACTAGCTCAAAACTGGGCGCGCGATGTTCCGGCAAACAGAAACGAAATCTAATACGTGGTTTTAGAAATCTTGAGAGCACGTGGCGGAAGTTTCTGTTTGCAATAAAACTGCACTTAAGATTAGAAGGATATGCATCGTCTGTCAACATTGGAACAGGGTCGCGAGATAAATAAGGGACCGTAATAAAAGAGAAATCAGCGATAGTCGATAACAAATGAGTCACTGGAAGAAGCGATGAGTTACACCCCCAACAAGACAGTAGGGGCCTTACGAGGGGACTCACCAATGGAAAACCGGAGAAATCGATAACCGTCTCTAGCTTTCTAGGATAGGCGAAAAACCAAAAATTACGTCACGATCGGAAGAGAACTCCACCAATCGAATCATATTAAAAAATAATCCCGCCTCCTTAATTCTGTATAAAAATCGCGACTTTACGCACTTGGAGACACTTCCGATCCGGCACGAGACAGTTCAGTTCTAAGTCCGTATACTCATTCTAGTTTCGTTTACTATTATATTGAAAACAATTTTCTGTTGTTCGCCACCCTAAAGAATCGCGAGTAAATTCTGTGCGCGCTAAGTGTCACGAACCACCCTCACTAGCGACTCGGCGAGACCTGCGGTCAGCACCAGCGCCCGACAGAAATATATATATATATATATATATATTTTTTTTACGTATACATATATATTCCAACAAATAGTAAGTCTTAAATATTCGTTTACTCTAACTTTCAATTCCCTGCGCACATATAAATGTACATAAGTCGTATCATAATAGCCATACTATTCCTGTCTCAAATAATCTTAGCGTTCTCCGCTCAAGGTTATTATAATTCCTCTTGAAATTGCTCTAGCATTACTTGCTCAGAGTAAGTATCGAATCCTTTACCTTAGCGACAACACGCTCAAGGCACTCCTCTACCGGCCCGTAATTCTGCTTCTCACGACTCAGCTGTAATCCCCCAAGCATTATCTGCTCAGAGGATTTTCAGTTTCCTTGTTCTAGCGATATTCGCTCAGAACCTCTCAATACTCCCGTTTAATTGCTTTAGCGTTACTCGCTCAAAGTAATTAAGAATCCCTTGTCTTAGCGCTATTCGCTCAGGACCTCCCGTTAATTCTAAATTCTCCTGGCTTAATTACCTTAGCGTTACTCGCTCAAGATAATTAAGAATCCTTACTCCTAGCGATATTCGCTCAGGATCTCCCATCAATCCGCTGTTCCTCCTTAAAATAATTCTCCCGCCTAGTTGCTTTAGCGATTATCCGCTCGGAGTAATTAAAAGGCCTTTTCCTATATAAATGGTATGGAAACATAGAGCAGGCAGGAAGCGGAGAGAACGCATTCTGCAACATCGAAACCGGCAGAATTGTTTTCCGGTAATAACATCCGTCCTCTCCGGGAGATTTATCTCCGAGCACGCCCTAGCCGAACTGCGCCGGCTTAACACAATACACTCTGCGCTGACGACACAGAACAAAAATTTACCCGCTCCGCAAGTAATCGACTTGACTGCGCCTACACCGGTCATCGATTTGACCACCGAAAATCCACCCGCGTCAGATATTGATGAGATCACCGCGCGTTTCGCCTCGATAGAGAATTTCGTTAAATGTACCTACGCAAATCGTCCAGAATCCGCATAATGTACAACAACTGTTTACACAAACTCTTCTTTGTTTTATTATATACATATACACATTTTACACTAACGCCTAGTTTATAATTATTTTTTTTATACTAAATAACTTTTTTTTTTATGTCAAATAAATATAACTACTTATGTTAAAGACATCTCCATTCTTTCTTTAATTTAAGACCTCAACCACCACTCATCTCCCTCTCGAAATTGCACGAAGTCCGATCCTGAGTTACAGGGATTTAATTCCTTGACTCGAAAGAGGACCGACGATCGCACCGCTCACGGAAGGCGTCTTAGCGTCCCTGCGGACGTTGACCCTTCCTGAGTCACAAAAGTGCGTTCGGCTCGTGCCACGCGCCTCAGAGCGCGTACCTGCGAGCAGTACTCTTAAGCGTCTAGTTGCGTCCTTCCTTACCCCGACCCCTCTGGTTAGCCTTTCCTTCGCTTCCCAGATTTTCTTATCCTAATCCCGGGGTTGGACGTAACACTCGTCTGCCGTCAGAGTCCAGCCAGCTCGGATCCGTCTCCTCTCGTGGTTTCTCTTGGTCAGCCGGGCATCGTGCCTGGAGAGCCCGTCGACACGAGGCGGTAATACGCAGCAGCTTTTCTAGCGATGAGTATCGCAGCAACAGTTCAGGCTCGGCTTCCGCTGTAGGTCCAGCCGCCACATGGATCGTGCGTTGCTCGGGCATTTCGTCAGCGCTCGGGGGCTTGACCGATGCCGGCCACGAACCGGCTGTGGTAGTAAGCCATAGAGGTCCTCTCCACCACAATTCGTAGTCCACCAGTTATCTCGGGGCCAGACCACGGGACGCACAGTCAGCAGGATTGTTCTTTCCTGCCACGTGGTGCTATCGCGCGGATAAAAGTGTCGTCTGGATATTCGTCACGCAGTTGGCCACGAAAGTTTTCCACCGCCCTAGGTGAGACCTAATCCAGGCGAGGACAACCTCGGAGTCGGACCATCCCAGCGAGAAATGACCCATCAAATCGACGTCTAATTGACGTCGAAAACGTATATCGAAAAGTAATTGAAATATTCATCGATTTCGATTGATTTATGGCACAACTTTCGATGACTTTTCGACTCAGAATAAATCGATTTCGACTCGATATTGATTATTATTTCCTCACTGCAGATATGGGCCGATTCACCGTCTCCGATTAATAGCCACCGCACAAGACTCTCGTATGGTCACGTAGTGTAACATAACGTGAGCCAACGCACAAGAAACGTATTGGTTACGGCCGTTACGGCGTTATACGTTTCTTGTACGTTGATCTACGTTACGTTACCATACGAGAGATTGTGCGGAGGTTTTAACCGATACGTTTCTTGTGCGTTGACTCACGTTACGTTACGCTACGTGACCATACGAGAGTCTTGTGCGGAGGCTCTAACATGATCCTCCGATTAAACTCTTCGGCTCTTTCTAAAGAGGGGAGATCCATAGACTTGCAAGTTGCGAGGAGAAGACGGATGAATTGATGAGGGGGATTATTAAAAAATGGGAGAATATCTCTTGGAGATTGAGGAAAGGTTTCCTCAATGTATTTGACTAAATAAGAGGCTTTACTACAGTACAATCCGCAATTAAATATTATATGGTTCATATTTTGCATTGGGTTGCCGCAAGGGCAGCGTTCGGCTGATGACAAAGAACGAGACGTCTGTCGTAGCGTGGATATAAAGTAAAGCATACATAGAAAAACGTAAGACGTAAAAGACTGTAAAATATATAGCCTTTTGCGACTTAGTTATTCTCTACCTTATTTTAGTCTATTAACAGCCTTCCGAAGTTCCGATCACGGACTTATATCCAATTGCAGCACTGCTGTTTGGCGCCGTCGGTGCTCAACGAAATATTCAAGTCGTTGCTCGGTTGCCGGGTTGTTTGCGTACGCGTAGCAAATGGCGGCTCATATATATAACGCAAGTAATAAAAAGCTGTGTTCAGTAGAAAAAACTACTTTGCAATTGTTGTAAAATTTGTGAATGTGATTGGTGTATGCTTTTAATTTTGGCCGAAACTAAGAGTAATACACCAATCAAATCCACGAATTTTACAACTGCAGTTGCAAAGCAGCTTTCTGCTGAATACAATTATAATTAGTAGGGTAAAGCGGGGTCAAAAGTAACGCGGGGCGAAAGTAACAACTCAAATATCTATAGTTATAGGCATAGATGCGAATGCTTCTGTTGATTAACGGATGAAGCTGAACAAGCTATAACGTGTCTCAGAACGCCTGCGGCCTGGGTATTGAGTGGACGTGTGCAATAAATAAAATATGTTTTTGAGGCCGTAAAGTAGTTTCTTCCGACAATCTTAAACTTTTAATATAATATATCCACTGCAAGTAAGTAATTTTTCTTTTAGGTTATATTTGAGTTTCGTTATTTTTGCTTATTATAATAATTATTACTTATTCATTTTTGGCATTTTATTATTAAAAATTTTAAGTCAAAGTTCAAAAACATATTCGGGACGATTGTAACAACTGTGATTCAAAGTAATTTTTATTTGTCCTTAAAGACATTGTGTTCCTATCATTTAAAAATATAATAACAAAAAATGTTTATAATTAAATGAACAAAGTTAATGTTTTCTATAATTGATATAAAGAAGTTATGTTTTAATAGAATAATATTTTATTTTATTTTTTTTTGTATGAAAATATGAATATTTTAGTTTGTTTTTGTTAATATAAGAAAAATTATTATTTTTCATTGAATAAACATTTTTTATTTTGATTATTTAAAACTGTTACTATCGATCTCCTATAGTGTTGCAACCGACCCGGAGTCGGGGGCGATTGTAACATTTTCCCTCGTTTATGTTTTTGATTAATAATTCTTATTTGGTTTATCACAAGATTTAAATAGGAGGATTTCCATAAAGTGAAATGATCACATTAACTTAGGGTATCAAGAATTTTTCTTTTACTGTAATAGTTCTTCCACAATCAAGTTCTAAAGTCAAATTGTTACTTTTGACCCCGCTCTACCCTATAATGCCTGTATATAGGTGCCTATATATAAAAACTTTTTTACTTTTTGTCTTTAATATTTATTTTTAATTATTTAATTTTTTTATTTAATTTAATTATGTTTAAAAAGTAATGGCAAACACGGCAGGTTTGTCTAGAATTCTTAGATAGGTGAGCGACAGAAAGAGAGTTCCTTTGAAGTCAATTTTGTCTTTATTATGTGTAGTTATTTTTACAAAAAAAGAAAATATGTTGACGTGAAAGAAATTGAGAGTAACTAAAAAGTTTTTACATTAGTTGAAATAAAAGCAAACCAAATCAGTAATCTGTCTTGAAGATAGAATAGAAAATAAATGAACTGAAATAAAAAACCAGATCTTACAGGACGGAATTAAGATGTCTGGATTACTGATTGAAAATGTGAGTCCGAATGTTTACTGAAACGTAAAATACCGATTATGAAAAAAAAGAAGAAAGAAAAATAAAAAGAGAGGGAAGCCTCTGCATTAATATCTATAAGATCGGTTCTTGGGCTAGAATTTCAAGCCAGAGCCATAAGAATGAAAATAATTCTCAGATCTCAAGACGAATATAAACTCTAGCAGAGGCCCTTGTACTTTTTTGATTAATGTCTGTCTTCAAATATGGCGTCCCAATGAGAATCTCTTAAGGGCCCCACTCGCTGGACCGGACTCCTCGCCTCGATCCTCCCTCTCGGACGCTAGCTGCCGCAGCTCTCCCTTTCCTAGCGGTGAGCTCTCCCTGGTGATCCGACTCTCGCTCGGTTGGTCTCCAGAACACGCGCCGCAACGATCAATCCGTCAAGAAAGAGGTAACGGACTCGACACGTTCGAAGAAACGCAAGCAAGTGCGGCCATGACACCTAACGAGTGAGGAAGGAGGCGGGGGCTCTTTGAGAGTGGCGACTCGCGCGTCGCGTCATCTAATGTGAAACGATCGGGCGTTGTAAAACGCGAAAAGAATTTGAGCGCAATATCTGAACAAATTATTTAATTTTTAATAAGTCCAATTATTAATATTTATTTTCATAATTGAACTTATTTTTTATTTTGATAAATGTAAATACAAATATCTTATTGTATTAATATTTAATATTAATAATTTAATTAGTTGCTTAATTTAACTTCTTGTTTAATAAATGAACGGATGTAGTACTGAAAATGTACCTATTATATAATATTTTAATTTTCAATATTATCAAATTACAAACAGGAATTTTGTTGTGACTTTTACAGTTAGAAAGTAACTATTTAATGGAAATGGAAGCCTAAAAAAATTAATATTGTAACGCAATTATTATAATGCTCAAATCATAAAGTATTTACATTATCCATGTCTGCCAATACAATATAATTTTTTATTCATATTGCATTCTATATAATGGCAATGTTATTATATATTTGACAGGCAAATAAAAATAGCTTCGAATCTATATCGAAATGATAAAATATCGATGTCTTAACAGAAAATACATAATTTGCCTGTTTACAGTCTGGCGCGATAAATGTATGTCACAAATAATCTCTTCTTTAAAAAAATGTCATATAGCACAAACATCGAAATAAGCTTCAAATTTCGAGCATTATTTCGATATGATGTAATATCGATGATTTTGACGTCGATTAGACGTCGATTCGATGGGTCATTTCTCGCTGGGATAAGTGAGCTGGAACCGTGAGCTGAAAAACAGTAAGCGTGTGTTCGGTGAGTTTCAATAAGAGATCCGCGGCGCAGAGTTCCAATCTGGCTAAGGAGATTGTCTTTATCGGTGCGACCTTCGTCTTCGCGCACACCAGAGTAGTGACAATGCCCTCCTCTGTTTCAGCACGCAGGTAGAGCACCGCTGCATACGCCCGCTCGGAGGCGTCCGCGAATCCGTGTAGCTCGAGCAAGCTCCCGGGCGGTCCGTGTCTCACCCAACGTGAAATGCGCACGTTCTCCAGGACCGGCAACTCCTGGTGGAAGTTTCTCCAGCGATCGGCATCCTCGGCAGGCATTGGAGTATCCCAATCGAGCCCCTGCATCTATGCAACCTGGATGAACCACTTAGTCCGGATCACCACCGGAGCGAGCCAGCCTAATGGGTCGAACAGCTGTGCCGTAAGTGATAGCACTGTTTATTTGGTGGCTTGCGGCGTCTCCTTCGCTTTAATGATGAATGAGAAGTCATCTCTACCAGGATTCCAGTGAACTCCGAGCAAGGATTGGGACTCCTGGAATTGCCAAGGTTGCTGGGCATCCTGAAGTCGGTCTTCGGGTGGAATGCCTTGTAACAGAGCCGCGTTATTAGCAGCTCATTTTTTCAGCGGGAAGCCGCCCGCCTTGCAAATGTTTATCAGCTCGTCTCGTTTTTCGATTGCCTTAGCGAATGTGGAGGCACCCGAGGCGACGTCGTCGACGTACCTGCTACGCCGAAGTGTCTTTGCGCCTATCGGGAACCGAGCTTTCTCATCTTCGGCAAGCTGATCTAGCGTACGGACGGCGAGGAACGGAGCACACGCCAATCCGTAAGTAATCGTGTTCAGTATGTATTCTAGGATAGTCATCTGAGGATCGTAACGCCACACAATCCGTTGTAGATCACGGTCCTCCGGATGTACCAGGATCTGTCGGTTTGACGATGTCGGTGACAAAGACGTAAAGATACCACCGCCAGCGGAGGAGGATGTCTGATAGAGGCGGCATTCAGGATGCCCAGCGACCTTGGCAATTCCAGGAGTCCCAATCCTTGCTCGGAGTTCACTAAAATCCTGATAGAGCCGGCAGTAGATTGGGTTCTACCAGCAGATGATCATTCAATGACGCTCCCGAGGGCAATGAAGAGGAGCCGTTGAACACAACCCGAAGTTTGGTGGTGGTGCTCGCTGCCTTGAGTACGCCATGATGTGGGAGGTAGCATACCCTACGAGGAGCACCCTCGTGTTTCTCAACGGGTGTAATGTGTTGAAGTGATTCGTAGTCCTGCATGAATTGAACATATTGCTGTCGCAAGTCGACATCACGCTGGAATCGTGCCTCCATCCGGAACAGTGAGCGGACGGCAGTGTGACGCGTCCCCGAGAGGTCTGGCAAGGAACTTCTCAGAGGCAGCCGCACGGTGTACCTGCCGTCGGAGGAACGAGAGTGAGTTTGAACAAACAAGTCCTCGCAGGCTTGTTCGTCTGGAGTGAGGGGAACCCCGACTCGTGGCAGCTCCTCCTGCTCCCAAAAGAGCCTCACCATTTTAGTGAGCTCGTCGTCGGACGCGCAGTGGTGAACGGTAGTTCGTGCCGCCGGGTTAGCGACATCCGCAATGCCGGAAATGAGCCATCCTAGTAAAGTTTCCTGCGCCACAGGTTCTCGAGGACCACCCTTACGGACACCCTCCTGCAGTATGGTAGAGAAGACTTCCGCACCGAGCAGCAGCTCAATGGGCTCGTTGGAAGCATATTCCGGATCGGCCAAAGTCAAGCCCGTCAGATGGGCCCACGGATTCGCCTTGACCTCCGTCGCTCCCGTATACGTCGTCAGACGAGACAGAATAAGCGCGTGTACTGAAATCCGGGTATTCCTGTTGACGGTAAGATCGCGACATTTAAGGCCCCACGCAAAACGCCGGTCTGTCGCCCGCCGATGCCGAATACTATGACTGTTGTAGCCACGCGTTTTAGTCGAAGGCGTTGAGCGAGCAACTCGGATATGAACGATGCTTCGGAACCCTGGTCCACCAACTCGCGCACGAAATGGAACGCACCAAACCGGTCGGCTACCCGAACTTGTGCTGTCGCGAGGATAATAGTCTGTCCCGAGATTGACAGAGGTTGTGCCGCATGTGACGTCGTGGCGGGAGATGTCTCCTTGACAGTTCGGTACGCATCGTGCAGGAACGAGTAATGCTTCTCCTGTTTGCTTCGATGTTTGCCGAGACAATTTATACACAAATTGTTGGCTTCGACAACTTGTTTTCGCTCGTTTGCAGATTTCGCTTTGTAGGTCGCGCACACCATGATAAAGTGATTGTCGTGACAAAAGGGACAGGAGCTCTTACTCTTAGGTCGTTCTTTATTTCCCGCATGATGTGCGCGCGCGGTTCGCGAAGTGGTATCTGACTTGGTCGCGTTACTCTCACTCTTAACTCCCTGAACGGCCTACAAGGTATGCAGACGGCGTTCGAGAAATTGCTTAAGCGACGTGTAATTCGGAGGAACTGTGGTATCGCTTAACGAATTCTTCCATTCGCACCGCGACCGAGCATCCAGCATTTCTACCGCGAGAAACACGAACAAGTCTTCGGAGCTCGTGATAGGTCGACCGATCCCTTTGAGCGCTCCGACCGTACTAGTCACTCGGTGGTATAATTTACGTAGATCTGTAGCTGACTCACCTTTCATGTTCGTGAATGACGTAAACGTGAAGTAGACCGACCTCACTAGCAGTCGCTTGTTTTCGTAGAATTCCTGCAGTGCCAACCACGCTCGACCGAAGTTTTCCGCGGTGGTAGGGATGTTCTTGACCAACTGCTCCGCTTCTCCTTTCAGGCACGCCTTCAGGTAATGAAGTTTTTCCACGTCGGTGACGGCTGCATTGCGGCCGATGACACGAAGAGGTCCTATAATGAGGGCCAATCCTCGTACTTCCCGGTGAAGCTCAGCAGCTGGATACGCGGTAATGTCGTCTTGGAATTGGCGGTGTCCCCTGGCGTGGGCTTGTGTTCCTTCGCTCCGGATAAGGTTTCCTCCACTTCGAGCAGCACCGATCTCTGGTACACATAAACGTTTTCGGCTTGCTCGAAAAGGTCTTCCTTCAGGTAAGTGTATTCAGTGAGGTCCTTTCCGTAATCTTTGAGGAGGACCTCGTGATTGCGTTCGAACTTCTCCCACTTGGTGTCGAGGACCTTGAGAGATGAAGCAATGAGCGCTCGAGTAATTTTAGCTGCTCCCGTCTTCTTCAGGTTATCATACGTGCGGGTCATGCGCGCGTACAATTCCTGTTGCGCCGCAATTAACTGCTCCATTTTCTGTTTTTCTTAAGAGTCACCTCAATTGATCGGCTGGGTCTCTTGAAGAAATGAGAAGAGATTGCCGGACGGGAAATGATATCCGGCTCGAAGAACCAAATATTTCGGCAGCAGATAGACGGCACAACAATTAGATAAGAGAGCGACACTTGTGAATTAAGTTTAACTGTCCAAATTTAATATTTACAATATGTACAGTTTAATCAAGATTACTTTTTCTACAAAGAAACTGATTTTAGGAGCGAGCGAGATGCACGGGCTATCGCGCGGATCAGCAAATTTGCAAAGAGGATCGCGCGCCATCCGGTCCCGCTTTTATACCGAAAAGGTTCGAGAAAATATATAATTCTTTAAGATTTGGTTGATTAGTTTTTGAGGCATCCTGTCTTTTTATTAAGAACGTTCAATGAATTTATTCGATCGCAATCTGTAAACAAAACATTGTTGCTGCTAAGGTGACGACAAGCGTCTTGAACATTTAAAGGAGTAGGTATGAATGTGTTAAGAATTTATGAAACTTGACAAGTATTAGATGAAGTTGTAGTTATTCTTTAATTAAATAAAGATTAAATACTATTCTTTTTAAATTTAACATATCTTTGAGATGCTGTGATGTAATTATGTCCGAAATTATTTTTCTAATACCAAAATTAGTGGCTGCTATAATTTTGGTATTATAAGTACGGATCATGCCCCGATCATGGCTTAATTGTCTAGATCATGCCCCGATCTTGGCTTAATTGTCTGGTTTGTCCCCCTATCTTGACTTAATTGTCTGGATTGTCCCCCGATCTTGGCTTAATTGTCTGGTTCGTCCCTCGATCTTGGCTTAATTGTCCGGATCATGCCCCGATCTTGACATAATTGTCTAGATCATGCCCCGATCTTGGCTTAATTGTCTGTGTTTGAAAAGTAAGAAATCTCGTTAGTGTAACTTGTTTAAAGACTGTAGAAAAGAACGATTCATGGGAAACTTAGAGTTTATTGATTAATAATAAGTTTTGTACTGGCGAATTACAATTGCATTGAATTTGATACACCTGGCCTAGTAATGGTGCTCCAACCGAATAAAAATTTTCGGTGTTTCCATCTTCTATTATTATTTCTCTAATATAAGTTATTGCGATAAATATTACCACATGCCTCAGTGGTCGAATTGGTACGACACCTTCACGGAATGAAGGAGGTTCCAGGTTCGAACCCTGGCTGAGGTAATATTTTTCGCAATAAATTTAATAATTTAATTTAAATTATTTTAAAAAATGAGATGCTTATATATATAAGTATCAAAGATTATAAACGTCTTGACGATTAATCGGGCCAAAATCAATGGTCGAATCGTCACGACGATAAAATTGTTGCCAGTCAGGCCGATTCATACGTCTTATAGTTATTATTTCGTACTGGCGAATTACAATTGCATTGAATAATAAGTTTCATTCATATTAATCGTGACCTTAGGTTCTTTGGTATTTGTTTATAATATCAAATAATCCATGTGTGTACATATCCTTAGATTCGTTGAACATATCAAACTGGAATGTTTATATTTCATACAATATATTACGTCAAACAATTAGTATTCAGATTAATGCGTAACTATCTTGAGAATATTCATTTATTATGCTGGAAGGCAATTGGATATAATATAAGTGATATCTTTAAGGATAAAAACTAAATAAGGTTTGGTAAGAAAATAAGTATAAACGGAAAAGAAAAGATTCGCTTTATCAAGCTGTTATCAATTTGAAATAGAGGTAAGATTGTTTACGCATTAACCATAAAGTCGCAAATGTATATACGTAAGTCAGTATAAAAGAATATTTATTTCTATAATCAGACTCGAACATACAGAATCGTATGAATTACGCATGCTATTAACGTTAAAGATGGAAGTATTACACGATGGCTTTTGCACAAGAACATTAATAGCTCGAATTTTTGTATTAGGTAAAGTCCTTTAAGAAATCTAATACGTCTCAATATAAACAACTAAACGCACGAAGGAGGTTAATACATTGGTTTAGGAATTCCTTCCGTTTGAGTAAATGAGGTTCTCATTGAAGAGATTTCTGCAACCAAAGATCGATTAAGGCTGTAATGATATTACAGTCGTCGGATTACTCAGTCAGGGGATCTATGGTTAGAATACAGAAATCTCGAGTTTACCTTGTTCGGTGCAATTCATCTCGCATGGATGAGCAATTACTGTCGTAGCTGCGAAAGGTGATGACCTTTCATAATGGCCGTCGGACGAGTCCATCTCTATTTCGGAATGGCGTCGGGGTAAAACTTCCTTCCGACCATACGTTACCCGAGGTTAGGGTTCTCAGCGTGAGGTCCGAACTATGCGTTAGATCTCTTACTTGGATCATTACTCAGTATCGAGAGTATAGTTCATCTCGTTGTCAGTACAATGCCGTCAATCTCTTACTTGGATCGTTACTCAGTATAAGTATAAGCTTAGACGGTTCAATCGCTTTATCACAGTTTTAGAAAACTAATTATGTGCATGCTATTGCTACGGAGCCCCGACTTCTACTGACCCCCACCCGCACCGTCTTCTAGCGGTGGTCGCGCGTATGAATACAGTTCTGCGCCGTCGACTCGTGCGCATCGGTCCCATTTGCCATGCGGCCTGTGTGACCGTTCTTCGGTCGCGTGCAGGGCTCGGCCCTCGCGGGGGTATGTGTTTACGGAATCAAGTCATCCAAATCTTTTACGGATCTTCCTTTATGTTTAACGAGCGAATTCTTTTCCTTTTTAAACAGTCTGGATCATGCCCCGATCTTGACTTAATTGTTTGAATCATACCGATCTTAGATCATAATCCGATCTAGACAATTAAGCCAA
Organism: Temnothorax nylanderi; assembly: GCF_030848795.1. Classification (NCBI taxonomy): domain Eukaryota; kingdom Metazoa; phylum Arthropoda; class Insecta; order Hymenoptera; family Formicidae; genus Temnothorax; species Temnothorax nylanderi. The sequence goes on from NW_027249219.1 coordinate 363,116, forward strand.
GAATATAATAAAACTATAAATAGCCCGATATTTCAAAATTTGCCACACATATTTCTAAAAAAATTATGGACCTTTAATTGCGTATAAAAATGGATCTAATTAACCAAATCTTAAAGAATTATATATGAAATAGGGGTAGAAAAAACTGAAGAATATAATAGAATTAGAAATAGATCGATATCTCAAATATTAAGAAAGCTAAAGCGTAAAACACACACTTTTCTAAAAAATAAAAATTCTCTTAAAATCCATACCGGTCGACAGATTTTAATAAAATTAGAGGAGAACATACTTTCTATGATACTCGATTTGTGTGCAAAATTTCAACCCGGTATCTAAAAAATTGTAGAAGTAGATGCGTGTACAAAAAATCCGTACACACACACACACACACACACACACACACACACACACACATACATACATACATACATACTTCCGGACATTTTCTACTAATATGATTTCTCGACATTTTGGAACATTCTAAACCTATTTCCATCAAAATCTCGAAAAAAAAATTTTTTTTACCATCACAAAGCTTCCTCTATGAGGAAGCAATATGTAATTATATATTCCATAAAACCTCTTTAAGTATAACCTTATATAGCCATATATGGTCTTATATGCTTGTATATTATCATATCCGATCATGTAAAAGTACATATATATATTTATAAGGTTAAAGATAATCATATAATGAACATATACTCGGATCTATCCATATAAGTTTGTATAACTTTTATAAATATTCTTCTAGTATATTATTTTACTTAACAATCAAATTAATATGAGATATTATTTCTAGTTTCAGTTTACACAATTGCGTTTTAAGTCCGACAAAGTCCATATTGGCACGCAGTTTAAAAAACTGAAAAATGTATTTAATAATAATTTATATTGTGAAATATTATTAAGCATCAAGATCCGCTTCGACCGAAAACGGCACTTCTCATTGCTTATGTTATTTTAAGTTTTCTTTTTTTTTTTAATTTTACATAAGATACTTAATTTTTTTTAATTAACATTAATTTTTATTAAATATTTTTGTAAACAGAAATTACCTGTAATAATTCGTGAAAAAAACTGTTATTGTGGCAGAATTCGTAACGCAAGTGAAATTCGTGGTTAATTGAATCGTAACAAAAATGACTCGTGCTTGCACGCATGCGAAGCCGAACGTAAACTGAACCGGTACGCGACGCGCGACTCGCGACGAGCGACGAGACAAAAGACAACCGCTGTTGCCGGGCCGGTACCATCTGGCGACGACTGTCTATAGCGTAAGGTCAGGAGCGCAACATCCATCAAAAATCCCGACACTCCCACTCGCGAGTGACCTCTACTCTATTCTGAGTGCATTTCGATTAGCGACAAACCGCTCACGAGGCAGCGCCTTCGTGAAAATGTCCGCGAGTTGGTCTTTGCTCGCGACATGACGAATGTCGATCTGACCGTTCTCGAACGCGTGCCGAACATAATGGAACTTAATTTCTATATGTTTCGTTCGACGATGAAACACGCGGTTTGTAATCAGTCTTTCAGCCGTCGAATTATCACAGAAGAGCGTCGTCGATGACTCTTGCTTGACACCGATCGTCTCGAGTAATCTGCGTATCCAAACGATCTCCTTCGTTGCATCATGAGCAGCCACGTACTCAGCCTCTGCAGTCGACAAGGCCACAATACTCTGCTTCCGCGCCATCTAGATCACAGGTCCACCATTCAGGATCAACACGACACCGCTAACCGATTTGCGCGTGTCGACACATGTTGCCAAATCAGCATCTGAGTATGCTACCAGCTGATTCGCATTTGAACCTCCGCCGGCGAACTCAATTCCGAGTTCAACCGTTCCTCGCAGATAGCGAAGCACGCGCTTTGCTGCTTTCCAGTGCGCCTCCGATGGGTTCGACAGGAATTGTGAGAGGTTGCTCACGGCAAAGGCGATATCGGTGCGCGTTCCAACAGCCAAGTACATAAGAGAGCCAATTACCTCACGGTATGGTACGTCTGCCGGTTCGAGCAAATTTCCATCTTTATCTTCATTTCGCTGCAAGACGGTGTGAATGTCCGATGGTGTCGAGATTGGATTCGACTCGTCCAATCCGAACTTCCGTAACACGCTGCGCGCGTATGCTGACTGATGAATGCGGATTGTTTTCAATTTTAGATCGCGCTCAATCTCGAATCCGAAATAACACTTCGCCTCACTATCCGTTATCTCGAACTCGCTTTTTAATTTTGCGAGCAATTCCATCACGTCATCCTCGGACTGACCGGCCGCCAGGCCATCATCCACGTACAGACCGAGCAGCAGCGAACCATCTTCGTTGGTGTACACACAAGGGTCGTGGTCCGTTGGTGTCAAACCAAAAGATTTTAGCTTGTCATCGAACTTCTCATGCCACTGCCTCGACGCTTGCTTCAGGCCATACAGGCTTTTACGTAGACGACACACGCGACCACTTTCGTCATAAAAGTCCTCTGGCTGCGTCATATAAATAACTTCGTCGAGGTTGCCATAAAGAAAAGCCGTCTTGACGTCGAACTGACGGATGACAAAATTTTTCACCGCTGACACCGAGAACCCGAATTGACTCGAATCGAGCGACAGGTGCGAATGTTTCCTCATAGTCGATGCCCGGTTTCTGCGAGCCCTTTACGACTAAGCGCGCCTTGAATCTGTCAGCGCTCCCATCCGGCTTCGTCTTCACTCGGAAAACCCATTTGTTCTTGATCGCATGTCAATCTCTCGGAAGCTCGACCAGCTCCCATGTTTGATTCTTCTTGAGTGACGCGATCTCTTCGGCCATTGCCATCTTCCACTGCTCCGCATTAGGCGACTTCTTTGCTTCGTCGACTGTCTCAGGTATCTTCTCGACCATCATTGTCTGAGCCGATGCGATCATTGCGCACAACGAAAGCTTGCTTCTTGTCCGACTTGCAACTAAATCTTGCGTCATTTGTCGAGTTTGAACGCGCTCGTGCGCTCCCACTGGTCGTGAACTGCGTTTGTCCGCGGGCTTGCTGCAGGTTTCCTGCGACTCACTGCCGTCGCTGCTATCGTCGACCTTGGTTGGCGTCTCCTCGATGTCCATGTCCTCGTCCAATTCCTCTATATCACTCGAAATTGCTTCAATAAGTTTAGGCTTCGACTCGGCGATAATGACATCTCTTGATACGTGAACTCTGTTCGTGCCGCGTTCCCAAACGCGGTAGGCCTTCTGCTCAATTGCGTAACCGACCAAGACAACCTCACGGCTCTTGTTGTCGAGTTTCTGTCGCTGTGACTTGTCGATGTGCATGAACGCTTGACTCCCGAAAATTCGCAGATGTGACACGTCTGGCTTCCTACCGGTAAAGGTCTCATAAAGCGTTTTACCGTTTAGACGCTCGAGCGGTACTCGATTCCGAATATGCGCGGCTGTGCGTACAGCTTCCGGCCACAGAGAACGCGGCACTTCCGCCGCTGCAAGCATCGATCGAGCCATCTCGATTATGGTTCGATTTTGTCGTTCCACACGACCGTTCTGTTCCGGGCAATACGCTGTCGAGTGCTCGTGGTGAATCCGGTCCTTCTGGCACACCTTCTTCATTTCCGCTGACAGGAACTCTTTTGCGTTGTCGGACCGTAGGCGTTTTACCACGTGACCATGCGACTTCGCATACGCGATGACTTCTTCGACCTTTTCTACAATTTCCGACTTGTGTCGAATCGGGAACACGATGACAGCACCACTATAGTCGTCGACGAAGACCGCCATCATCCTCGACTTGTCGATTCCTTCAACCGACATTGGGCCGCAGATGTCATAATGAACGAGCTCGGCAGGTTCCTTCGTTCGGTTAGTCGACTCCTTGAATGGCTTCCGCGACATCTTGCCCAACACGCAACCTTCGCACACTGAGTCGCTTCCACTCTTTGAATTCGACGCAACTTCCATACCGGTAACAGCGTCACCTCAAATCAATTTGTTTATCATTCGGTAATTAGTGTGCCCGAACCGCTCGTGCCATACGTTGGCCGGAACCGTTTTCGAGCTTGTGATGTTGGCTTCCGCACTCCAGAGCGCTCGCATTCTCATTCGATAAAGGCTACTTCCCGGTCGATGACTCGTCTCGAGAACCCGATGTCTTTTCTTGAGCGTCATTTCGAATTTGCCGAATGTCGCGACCGCCCCGCGATCCGTCGACGAGCCGATACCGAACAAGTTCTTCCCCAGGTCAGGGACGTACAACACGTTAGCGAGTGTGTGTGTCATCGTCTCGTTACCGACATCGAAATCAGCGACGATCACTCCGCGTCCGCGCGCGTACACTACCTCTTTGTTACCGACCGTGATTGGTACTGAGTCATCGTTAATCGCCACGAAATCTTTGATCAACTCACGCCGAGGCGTCATGTGATGCGACGCGCCGGTATCCGCGAACCACACATCAGCCAAATTTTTGTCGTCTTGCGACACCATCAACAGGTCACCACTCGTGGAAGCCATCGACGATGCTTCTGCACTCGCGCCATCCGACTTGAGCGTTGGACACTCGGCCTTGCGATGGCCGGTCTTGCCGCAATTGAAGCACTCACCACTAAACGGCTTCTTCTCGTTCTTCGATTTTGGTTTCTTCGACTTCTGCTTCCCGTCGCCCTTCTTTGCTGTCGTCTTTGCTTGCTGACTTCCGGTCTTCTTATGATACAGCGCCGCCGGCGCCGCATTGTCGTCGATCGACAATCCTGACATTGAAGCCGACAATGCCTCGAACTTGAGCAAACGCAGGATGAGGTTTGTCATCGTCTGGCTTTCGGCAGCCATCGAGTCCCATGCCGCTATGACGTGCAAGTACTGCGGCGGCAGACTGTACAACGTCTTCGTAACTAACGACGCGTCGCTCTGTTTTTCACCGAGATCTTCGAGCTGCCTTGCCATTTCTTCGATTCGCGCGACGTGCTGACCGATGGTCGAACCCTCCGGCATTCTGTAGTCGAAAAATCGCTGTAACGCTAACTGCCTTGTGGTGGCGTCCTTGAGCTCGAATAGCGCCGACAACCGAGACCACACCTCGTGTGAGGTCTTAAAACTCATGACTTGACGAACAATATTTGTTTCGAGAGCGCTGATGATAAAGAGCCGAGCCTTGCGATCTAATTTTGTCCAGTCGGCGATCTTCTTCGCGTCTTCCTCGGGACACTTCAATGTTCCGTCCACGATCTCCACCAGATCGTGATACGCTAGATACGCTTCGATCTGACATTGCCACACGGCGAAATCATCACCACCGAACTTTGGTAGCACAGTCTTTTCCATTATTTCGATCTATTCGCGACACAACGACGAAAAAATAGTCACGTACTATTTCGTAATGCGAACACCGCGTGATCACACTTCGCGAACGCCACACGAAAATTAAGACTTGCTCGACACAATCACGCACGAACGACCTGGGCCCATAACCTGTGGCAGAATTCGTAACGCAAGTGAAATTCGTGGTTAATTGAATCGTAACAAAAATGACTCGTGCTTGCACGCATGCGAAGCCGAACGTAAACTGAACCGGTACGCGACGCGCGACTCGCGACGAGCGACGAGACTAAAGACAACCGCTGTTGCCGGGCCGGTACCATCTGGCGACGACTGTCTATAGCGTAAGGTCAGGAGCGCAACATCCATCAAAAATCCCGACAGTTATATAATATATATTATAGTTCTTATAAATAAATATATTAATCGTATTATTTTGCAAACATACCTTATAATTTAAACTTTAAACTACTGAAAATAATATAATCATATATGAACTTATATAGTCATATAAGATTATATATGATCAGATCAGATATTGCATCTTAAAATATCCGATAGATGGCATTCGATGGGATCTGTTTCTTGTATTTAAAATTTAACAAACAGTGTTATAAGAACGGTATCAAAAGATACGACACTGTCTCGTGCTATAAAGCGGTACAATTTTTGTATCAGTTGTATCGTGGAGTTTACTTTTATATTAAAGTGGCACACTTAAAAAATAACATTTGAAAATTGTTCAGGAGTGCGGTAGTCAAGCCCAGTGAGGTGGCAGCACCTCCTGGACGATCGTGCGGATCGTTTCGAATAGCGATGGCACGTGATGCTAGCATGCTCCGGCCTTCGCCTTGCCGATATCGCCGGCATTCCGGCAGTTACTCTCTTGCTTTCGTGAACAATGGCAGTCTAAATTCTAACGCTCGCGTAATCATTTATTCTGTCGGGCACTCAGTAAGGATAAACCTCATCTTTGAGGCCAATGGACCTCATTAAGATTGTTACGCGGATTAATTAAACTGAGGTCCAGTGTCTCGTTGGTTAATCTCGTGAAACGTCTCATTTTCTAAAGCCACGTGGCTGCTGATTGTAATCGGAACGATTCAACGGCCTCACGTTGTACTCTACGCAAGTAAATCAGTTTAGCACGGTACTCATCGTTGTTGTATAAACCGCTCACGTTCGGTTAATTAGTACTTAACGCAGTGTATATAGTGTATATAGTGATTTACGACTCTGTGAAAGAAATAAATCCTGAAACTCAGTGCCGATCTGTTCATTTCAATTACCCCGTTGTATGATCTACTCATCCGTGTGTTAGCATTCTATCAGACAAGCTCATTCTCAAACATTTGGTCCTTCGAGCCGGATACAACGGGGATTGAAAGGAGTGAAAATTCAGTGACTCACGGTTAATCGCGGTACGCAGTGTCGGTGCGCGCCGCCATTTCACGGTTCTCGAACGATCCTTCACGCTCAACATGTCAGAAAAAGATGTCAACAAACCCATGGATTCCGGACGTAGCACTCCGACACAAACACTCAAGGTACCATCACAAACTAAGACTAGTGAGCAAACAGAACCGTCAAGGACGTCTCAACGTACAAAATCCCCAGCTCGCCTTTCAGCAGAGCTCTACTTAAAATGCAGAACCCAGATGTGTCGAGTGGAATCAATTCGGAAGCTTGTGGAATCTATCCCTGATTCAGCAACGGAGACTTCTCTTGGAAGAGTGACGGCTCAAATTACTCAACTGGAGGAGCTGCACAAAGCGTTCCTCAAGGAACATACCTACTTTGAAGTAGCATGGCCGGAATCATTCTTGGACCATGAATACTTCAGCAACAATGTGCACTTTAACGAGACACTTCTGGTTTGTTCAGGCAGAGAGACGCTGACGCAATTCAAGCATGAACTCACTGAACCACTCCTCACGCAAAATTTGACTACTCAATTGAATCGCCCTGCTCATCCGAGGCTGCCAGAAATCTCACTACCAAGTTTTGATGGCAGCTACACAGCGTGGCCACAATTCAAGGAGCTCTTTTCGTCCGTAATCATGGACAGTTCACGATTAACTAATGTCGAGAAGTTACATTATTTGAGATCGTCCTTGAAGGGCTCACCGGCCCAGCTCATACAAAATCTTTCGATGACAGGAGATTCATTAATGCCATCTTGGGAACTACTTATCGGGCGCTATGAAAATAAACGCCTTATAATACAAGCACATCTCGATCAGCTGTCCAGCATCAGAACGCCCGCTCACAAAAACGCGTCATCCCTGACGAAGCTCATCAGTACGGTGACCGAAGCAACCAATGCCTTACAGTCGTTAGGCATCTCAGAACAGCTGGGAAATTGTATGTTAGTGCATCACGTATCAAGATTCCTGGACAGTGACACAAGAGAAGCATGGGAAACCTCACTCGGTGCTTCTCAAGAATTTCCCAAGTTTGAGCTACTCATGGAGTTTCTCACTGCCAAGGCAAGGGCACTGGAAAGAGTGGAGGCCGCTAATGCTCAGTCAAAGCCAACTCAACGAAAGGCAACTGCTCACCACGCGTCCTCAAAACCAACCACGCCGTTCTCATCAGCCAATCAGTCCAAGCCGGCACCCTATGCTTGTGACATGTGCAACGCCAATCACTTCATAGTGACCTGTGAAAAGTTCCGGCAACTCACGCCTGCACAACGAAAGGGAATTGCAGAAACAAAACGCCTCTGCTATAATTGTCTTGGCAGACACAACGCTCGTGCTTGCAGATCAACTCAAGGGTGCAAAACATGTTCTGCTTGACATCACACCATGCTTCACTCAACTTCATGACACCAACCTAGAAGAACTGTTAACGAAATTCTGGATACAGGAGGAGCCTCCAACGGCAACCACAGCTTCACTCACCACAGACGAACAGGAGTGCGAGACTCACTTCAGGACTACTCATTCACGGGACTCTACTGGTCGATACATCGTCCGCATTCCATTCAAATTGTCAACTAGTGTCTTAGGAAACTCATATGAGGCAGCACGTAGAAGTCTACAGGGAACCCTCAAAAGGTTCAAACGAGATAGTGAACTTCAGAAACTTTACACCCAGTTTATGCAAGAGTATGAACAACTCGATCACATGGCTAAAATCCCATCAACTACATCAAGAAGTTCAACTCATTATTATTTGCCTCATCATGGAGTACTCAAACCTGACAGTGAAACTACGAAGCTGAGAGTAGTGTTCAACGGGTCTTGTGCCACTTCTACGGGCTTCTCGCTAAATGACACCATGTACACCGGAGCAAACCTGTTGCTCAACATCTTTGATGTACTCATCTGGATCCGACAGCACCGATACCTATTTTCTACTGACATCACCAAGATGTACCGTCAAATCAAAGTGCATCCATCCGATTGGGATTTGCAACGCATCATCTGGATAGACGAGCTATACAACGAAGTACTGTACTACCTCACCACTGTCACCTATGGAACGAAAGCTGCCCCATTCCTTGCAGTGAGAACTCTTCTCCAACTGGCTAAGGATGAAGGCCACAGGTTTCCCCTCGCATTGCCGCCAATCGAGCGTGGGAGATGTGTGGACGACATGTTCGGTGGATCAGACACAATCAAACATCTCATCAAAATAGCTCATCAACTCAGAGATCTGTGTAATGCGGGCGGATTTCCTCTAGCAAAGTGGCACTCCAATCATCCTGAACTCCTAAAGGCAATCTCATCGAAAACAGTCGCTCACTCTTCAGTCTCACTTGACGATTGCAACACAAAACTACTCGGTCTCAAATGGTCGCCTCAGGAAGATACATTTTCTGTCTCAACCATGTTACCAGCGCACCAGGGTCAATTCACAAAACGCCTCATATTGTCTGAAGTGGCTCAGATATTTGATCCACTAGGTTTTCTCTTACCAGTAGTGATCAAAGCAAAGATGCTTCTTCAAGAACTTTGGCTTCACAAACTCAGCTGGGATGATCCACTACCATTCCAGGTCGTCTCACGTTGGCTCAACATCAGAAAGGATCTCACCAGCCTGGCCAGGCTCTCAATTCCTCGTTGGTTCAACACAACCAGCATCTCAATAGTGGACCTTCATGGCTTTTCTGATGCATCTCAATTCGCCATGGCTGCCGTGATTTACTTGACGGCATATACACCATCCACAGGTACTCAATCGACATTTATCTGCTCAAAAACAAAGGTCGCGCCGCTGAAGCGACTAACCATCCCGAGGTTAGAGCTCACGGCAGCTCTCCTATTGGCAAAACTCATGAAGCATGTCCTAGCCACACTCACAATGGACATCAGGGACAAATACCTGTGGACAGATTCTCAAGCAACGCTCGCGTGGATCAAAACTCATGCGTCTCGCTGGAAAGACTACGTACGCAACAGGGTGTCTCAAATTCAGGAACTCACTGAGGGAGCTCATTGGAAATACGTGCCAAGCGCAGCCAATCCAGCTGACTGTGCGTCAAGAGGCGTCACAATGTCTCAACTTGAAACCCATGCACTTTGGTGGACGGGACCACCTTGGATCGTAGCCGCTGAAACCTCATGGCCCACCCAACCTACTCAATTCGACGGGCAATGCACATTCGAGTCTCGTCCAGGAACCTCGCTCTTCACGGCTCAATCAGCTCAAGAATATCATTGGGATCTCATCTATAGGTACTCAACTCTCAATAAATTACTCAGAATCACAGCTCTTTGTTTCAGATTTTGCTCACGGTTACAACGCAAGCCTAACTCACCACCAGCTAGTCTCATTACCCTGGCTGACATGGAAAGGGCACGAACTTTCTGGATCAATGCCACTCAAGCTGCCTTTTTCACTCACGAACTCAAGGTGTTACATTCCAACTCTCTGTTGCCAACATCTCACCCATTTAGTCGCCTCACAGCGTTCATCGACAATCAGGGCACTATTAGAGTGGGTGGTCGTCTCAATAACGCTGCACTCACGTACGAAGGTAAACACCAAGCAATTTTGCCTCGTGATTCAAAGTTATCTGAACTCATTATAGATCAAGCGCACAGATCTACCATGCATGGAGGCACTCAGCTCACGTTGGCTCATATCAGACAACTTTACTGGATAGTTGGTGGACGAGCTCCTGTCAAATCCCACATCTTGCGGTGTGTGGTGTGTGCTCGGCAAAGGGGGATCCGTGCTCATCAATTGATGGGCCAACTACCTCTGACCCGAGTCACACCCTCACGTGCATTCGCTCACACTGGACTTGATTATGCAGGGCCAATCATCCTTAAGACTACCAAGGGAAGAGGAGCAAAAACCTACAAAGCATGGATTTGTGTCTTTGTGTGTCTCACTACATCAGCCGTACATCTAGAGGTCGTCTCCGATTACTCAACGGAAGGGTTCATCTCAACGTATAGACGATTCACTTCGAGAAGGGGAGTGCCTGCCTCCTTGACCTCAGACTGCGGAACAAACTTTATTGGAGCCGACAGGGAGCTTCGAAAGTTATTCACTCAATACACTCAAGAAAATTAACTCATCACGGCAATGCTCACAGAAAATAGAACTCAGTGGAGTTTCAACCCACCTGCTGCCCCGCATATGGGAGGAAAGTGGGAAGCTGCAGTGAAATCCATTAAATTCCATATAAGGCGCACTGTGGGTGAAACGCGGCTCACCTTTGAGGAGTCAATGACGCTGCTCACGCAAATCGAGGCTGTACTCAACTCAAGACCTCTGGAGCCTCTCAGCGACGACCCGGAAGATATCTCAGCCCTCACACCAGGACATTTTCTTATTGGAACAGCCCTCACTGCCATACCAGAACCTTCACTTATTGATCTCTCTACTTCTAGGTTGTCAAGATGGCAATTCATTCAACAGAAGGTTCAGCAATTTTGGTCTCAATGGTCAGCTCACTACCTACAACGACAGCAGGCAATCTCAAAATGGCATCATCCGTCAAATCTCATTAAGCCAGGCTCATTAGTCTTGCTCACCGATGAGAGATTTCCTCCCTGCAAGTGGCCTCTTGCCCGTGTTCTAACATTAATGCCGGGCAAGGATGGCCTCACCAGGGTGGTACAGCTGAAAACCGCTACCACTACACTCACCAGGCCCATCACCAAGCTTGCTGTGCTGCCAGTGTATCATCCTGAGTAACTTATTAAAGATCACTCAAGGGACATCATCAACTTGGTTGCTGATGGCGGGCAGAAATGTTCAGGAGTGCGGTAGTCAAGCCCAGTGAGGTGGCAGCACCTCCTGGACGATCGTGCGGATCGTTTCGAATAGCGATGGCACGTGATGCTAGCATGCTCCGGCCTTCGCCTTGCCGATATCGCCGGCATTCCGGCAGTTACTCTCTTGCTTTCGTGAACAATGGCAGTCTAAATACTAACGCTCGCGTAATCATTTATTCTGTCGGGCACTCAGTAAGGATAAACCTCATCTTTGAGGCCAATGGACCTCATTAAGATTGTTACGCGGATTAATTAAACTGAGGTCCAGTGTCTCGTTGGTTAATCTCGTGAAACGTCTCATTTTCTAAAGCCACGTGGCTGCTGATTGTAATCGGAACGATTCAACGGCCTCACGTTGTACTCTACGCAAGTAAATCAGTTTAGCACGGTACTCATCGTTGTTGTATAAACCGCTCACGCTCGGTTAATTAGTACTTAACGCAGTGTATATAGTGTATATAGTGATTTACGACTCTGTGAAAGAAATAAATCCTGAAACTCAGTGCCGATCTGTTCATTTCAATTACCCCGTTGTATGATCTACTCATCCGTGTGTTAGCATTCTATCAGACAAGCTCATTCTCAAACAAAAATATTTAACAATTTTCTGAAACTTACTTAAATATATATGTCCTTACATATAATCTTATATAATCATATATGACCATATAAGCTCTTATCAGGCCAAAATTCATATATGAGCATATAAGATCGCTTCTTATATGAGCATATAAGACATTATAAGAGATATTTTTTATATGTCCTTATATATAATCTTATATAATCATATATGACCATATAAGTTCTTATCAGGCCAATATTCATATATGAGCATATACAGGGTGCTTCCGCAACATACACATCAGTATGACGGGTTGCCCATTCGAGCAGGCGCGCATGGTCGTTCACAATTGCGTTGACTTTGGTGCATCACCTATAATCACTCGCATATCTTTTTTACAATAAAATGAACTTTGTAGCGCCCGAAGTTGCAATACAATTGTGACGGATTTCCGTAGCAGTAACGTTAAAACAGAAGCCGAGATGACAATACAGGTTATGAAATAAATTTTATTAAGAAAACGAAAGACATCTTTTCTCTTACGAAAAAAGCTCGTACCACAGTCCATCATAATCATTATATATTATAATTTTATTACTTAAATTATTTTTTGCACACAATGTTTATGCACAGGACAAAAGTCAGCAATTAGCATATGTGTGCAAATTTAAATTATAAGTCGGCTAATAAATTTCATTCAATGTAAGTTTAAATAATGGCAGAAATCACCATTAACAATTCTTACAATATTCATTTTGTTACATTAATAAATAATTTATCATTAAATTGATAATCAATTTAATATATCAATACTAATGAGCATTATATAATTCTTTATATAAATGATGCTGCTGCATCTTAAAAATCTTAATCTTAATCTCATAAACAAGAGGTTTATTAGTATAAAATATACATTTTAAATATGATGCTAATGAATAGTTTATATAAGGCAAATTATCATTATATTTAATGAATACTTTTCAGTAATAAATTTCTTGTAGATTTATATGAGATTCAGTAGCATTATTTACATAAAGATGCTTATTAGCATCAGTATATTGAATTAATTATTAATGTTAATGATGAAATATTAATATTCTGAAATAAATGTTGTTAGACATAAGATCTGCTGATAATCGTTTTTATCGTTATAAATAACGATGGAAACGGTTATCAGCGGATCTTATGCCTAATAACATTTATTTCAGATTATTAATATATATATATATATATATATATATATATATAATTTATATTAATTTTTGTATGAAATATTTCATTCCGTGCAAAATAAAATAATTGAAATAATAAAATAACAATGTATAATTACTATGATCAACTATGATCCAGCTTTCTTCGTAAGAGAAAAATAAGGCATCCCTCGTTTGTCACGTTTACTTTATAAAATGTATTTTCATACCTTGTCACTTTGGCTTCTGTTTTAACCGATCAATGTTGAAGTCTATTAAAATTGAATGTTTTGCATAATTTAAGTGAATGTCTCGTATTTTGATGGAAATTTGTCGAAAGCGCAGAGATTAAACAAATCATTAGTAATCAGTAATATAAATATTAAGATTCGAAGTGTAGGCTCCTTATGGAATAAAACCAAGTATAGATAGCGGGCTAAATAAAAGCCAGGCGCGGTTGGTGGTGCGCGAATATTATAATAATTAATTTTAACATATAATTTTTCACATATAATTTTAACATATAATATTCACATATATTTTCACATATATAATATTCACATATATTCACATATATTCACATATATAATATTCACATATATTTTCACATATATTTTTAACATATAATTTTATTTTATTTTAGTGTATAATTATAAAATTTAATGATATAAATGAAATTAATATAGATAACATAACTTAGATACAATTTAAGGAACGAATTTGAACAAAATTTATTTTTTATCTTAAAATATGCTTACAACAAATGTTCTACGTAACTACCATTTTGTTCTAAACATAAAGCGATTCTGCGCATAAAATTTTCCCTCACTCGTTCGAGCATGAGAGGAGTGATCTCTGCACACGCGTTGCGAATTCTATTTTTCAGAGTTTCCGCATTTTCCGGCAGAGTCTGATATACTTTACTTCTTAAGAAGCCCCATGCGAAAAAATCCATAGGCGTGAGATCCGGGGAGCGTGGTGGCCACTCTTGATGACCACGAAGTCCGATCCATCTCCTGGGAAATTTTTGATTTAAAATGTTTCTCGCCAAAACAGAAGTGTGGGCGGGATGTCCATCCTGTTGAAACATCATTGCTAATCTTGTAGCCAGTGGCACATCCTCGAGAAGTTCATCAAGCCGATGAAGAATAAAATTTGCGTAGTATTGTGCATTCATATTGCCCTGAATAAATTCTGGGCCGATAATATGATCTCCTATAATTCCGAGCCACACATTCACAGTCCATCTACCCTGAATGTTTATTTCTCTTATGCAATGAGGATTGTGCTCTGCATAGTGATGCTCATTGTGCCTGTTGATACATCCTTCACTTCCAAAAGTTGCTTCGTCAGACCAGAGAATGTTTTTCAAAAATATATCGTTTCTGACATCATTCAAATCCACCTGCATAATCTCATGCTCGAACGAGTGAGGGAAAATTTTATGCGCAGAATCGCTTTATGTTTAGAACAAAATGGTAGTTACGTAGAACATTTGTTGTAAGCATATTTTAAGATAAAAAATAAATTTTGTTCAAATTCGTTCCTTAAATTGTATCTAAGTTATGTTATCTATATTAATTTCATTTATATCATTAAATTTTATAATTATACACTAAAATAAAATAAAATTATATGTTAAAAATATATGTGAAAATATATGTGAATATTATATATGTGAATATATGTGAATATATGTGAATATTATATATGTGAAAATATATGTGAATATTATATGTTAAAATTATATGTGAAAAATTATATGTTAAAATTAATTATTATAATATTCGCGCACCACCAACCGCGCCTGGCTTTTATTTAGCCCGCTATCTATACTTGGTTTTATTCCATAAGGAGCCTACACTTCGAATCTTAATATTTATATTACTGATTACTAATGATTTGTTTAATCTCTGCGCTTTCGACAAATTTCCATCAAAATACGAGACATTCACTTAAATTATGCAAAACATTCAATTTTAATAGACTTCAACATTGATCGGTTAAAACAGAAGCCAAAGTGACAAGGTATGAAAATACATTTTATAAAGTAAACGTGACAAACGAGGGATGCCTTATTTTTCTCTTACGAAGAAAGCTGGATCATAGTTGATCATAGTAATTATACATTGTTATTTTATTATTTCAATTATTTTATTTTGCACGGAATGAAATATTTCATACAAAAATTAATATAAATTATATATATATATATATATATATATATATATATATATATTAATAATCTGAAATAAATGTTATTAGGCATAAGATCCGCTGATAACCGTTTCCATCGTTATTTATAACGATAAAAACGATTATCAGCAGATCTTATGTCTAACAACATTTATTTCAGAATATTAATATTTCATCATTAACATTAATAATTAATTCAATATACTGATGCTAATAAGCATCTTTATGTAAATAATGCTACTGAATCTCATATAAATCTACAAGAAATTTATTACTGAAAAGTATTCATTAAATATAATGATAATTTGCCTTATATAAACTATTCATTAGCATCATATTTAAAATGTATATTTTATACTAATAAACCTCTTGTTTATGAGATTAAGATTAAGATTTTTAAGATGCAGCAGCATCATTTATATAAAGAATTATATAATGCTCATTAGTATTGATATATTAAATTGATTATCAATTTAATGATAAATTATTTATTAATGTAACAAAATGAATATTGTAAGAATTGTTAATGGTGATTTCTGCCATTATTTAAACTTACATTGAATGAAATTTATTAGCCGACTTATAATTTAAATTTGCACACATATGCTAATTGCTGACTTTTGTCCTGTGCATAAACATTGTGTGCAAAAAATAATTTAAGTAATAAAATTATAATATATAATGATTATGATGGACTGTGGTACGAGCTTTTTTCGTAAGAGAAAAGATGTCTTTCGTTTTCTTAATAAAATTTATTTCATAACCTGTATTGTCATCTCGGCTTCTGTTTTAACGTTACTGCTACGGAAATCCGTCACAATTGTATTGCAACTTCGGGCGCTACAAAGTTCATTTTATTGTAAAAAAGATATGCGAGTGATTATAGGTGATGCACCAAAGTCAACGCAATTGTGAACGACCATGCGCGCCTGCTCGAATGGGCAACCCGTCATACTGATGTGTATGTTGCGGAAGCACCCTGTACAATCGCTTCTTATATGAGCATATAAGACATTATAAGAAAATTTTTTTCCCGGGCAGCGTTAAAGTTAAAAATAAATAATATGAATTTGCTGCGAGCAAGCAAACACACGGCAAGCGAAGCCGATTAATAAGTGGCTATAGTACGCCATAACTGGTGACCCCGACGTTGGAAAAGGAAGGAGCAACCATGCCAACGAAAGGACAGAGCGCGACAACGGTAATTGACGAGGAGAAGGAGGAGAACCAAGCCATCCTGGCGGCAAAACGAAACTTGAGACTCCCTCTCTTCTGGCCGGAAGATCCCGAACTCTGGTTCGCCCAATTAGAAGGCTAGTTCGCACTGTGCGACATAAAGGAAGACAAAGCGAAGTACGCATACGTCCTATCACGGATCGAGCCGAAACAGGCTAAAGAAGTCAAAGACGTCATCACGCACCCTCCAGTCACAATAAATACAAGGCGATCAAGAAGGCACTCATCCAGAGACTCACCGACTCGCAAGAGCAACGGATCAGATAGCTGCTCGAGAACGAAGAGCTAGGAGAGCGAAAACCGTCACAGTTCTTGCGACATCTGGCAACATTAGCAGGAAACACAGTCTCGAGAGATCTATTACGGACACTCTGGTTAGGACGACTCCCTTCACAAACACAAGCCATCCTGGCAGCACGAACGGAGGACAAACTAGAAGTAGTAGCAGACCAGGCAGATAAAATACACGAGGTCAATAGCAAGGCTCTCGTCTTAGCAACCTCCACACAAAAGCCTAAGGAGGACGACCCAGAAGAAACACGAGTAGACGCATTAAGCAAGCAGGTAGCAGCACTTACCTTACAAGTCTCAAAAATGGTCAGATCAATCCAAAAAGACCGAGCAAGGAGTCAAAGCCGGTCAAGAGGTCGTCGATATGACAACCGCCAACGAAGCAGAACCCCACGCAAGGAAGGAATATGTCGATATCACCGACGTTTCGGGGCGGAAGTACAGAAATGTACGCAGCCCTGTACGTACAAAATGGAAAACAAGGAGGGCAGTCATTAATGGCGGCGGATGCCGGCAGCCCTAAATCCAGCCGCCTATATGTGACGGACCGCAACATAAGGAGGAAGTATCTCATCGATACAGGATCAGACTTCAGCGTATTCCCACTCGCCAATACAAGGAGCAAAAGGAAAGCTGAGTCTTACCAGCTGTTCGCGGCAAATCCGTCATAAATACATACAGATTCGTCACACTACAACCGGATTTTGGGCTAAGAAAAGCATATCTCTGGCGTTTTATTGTCACAGAGGTGACCCAGCCAGTCATCGGATCAGACTTCTTAGCACATTATCACTTACTTCCAGACGTAAAGATTAAGAATGCTGATCGACGGACAAACGGGACTCGCATCCCCGGGAACCACCGGCGACAACCCAGATACTTCAATAAAAACGATCAGGAAAGAAACAGAGTATCACGATATCCTGGCGGAGTTTCCAGACATCGTGAACCCTAATACGAAGACGAGAGTGGGAGAACACGGAACAACCCACCACATCAAAACAACAAAAGGTCAACCAGAGGCATGCCGCCCACGCCGACTGGCACCAAATAAACTATTAGCCGCAAAAACGGAGTTTGAGCTCCTAATGCAAGAAGGAATAATAAGGCCATCCAAAAGTCCATGATCTTCACCACTTCACGTGGTACCCAAAGGCAACGGGGCATAGCGACCCTACGGAGATTACCGCAGAGTGAACGCACAAACACCCCCGAACAGGTACCCAGTATCACACATAGAGGGTTTCTCACAAGCACTTCACGGAAAACAAATCTTTAGCACATTAGATCTCGTGCGGGCATATAACCAAATACCCGTAAACGAGGAGGATATACCGAAGACGGCAATCACCACGCCTTTCGGGCTATATGAATACCTATTCATGCTTTTCAGACTCAGCAACGCGGCGCAAACGTTCCAAAGGTTTATAGACAAGATACTACGAGGTTTGGACTTCTGCTGTGCACACATAGACGACATCCTCGTAGCATCAAACTCAGAGGAAGAACATCGAGACCACCTCAGACAATTATTCAAAAGACTACAACAGTACGGAATCAAAATCAATCCAGCAAAATGCGTATTGGGAAAGAAGGAAGTAAAGTTCCTAGGATACAAAGTATTAGCTGAAGACACAACTCCACTACCAGAGAAAGTGGAAGCCGTAAGGAACTTTTCAAGGCCGCAAACAATGAAACAGCTACGCCAATTCCTAGGAACAATATACTTTTACCGCCGGTTTATACCAGGAGCAGCTAGGGACCAAGCCTTACTGAACGAGATGCTGAAAGGACCCAAGACTAAGGGCAAGACACCAGTCTCATGGACCGCAAACGCGGAAGAAGCCTTCTTGAGCTGTAAGAACAGCCTTTCAAAAGCAACAGTGCTAGCACATCCCGACCCAAAAGCAGAACTCGCAGTAACAACGGACGCCTCCGACACAGCAATCGGGGCAGTCATACAGCAGAAAACAAACAAGAGTTGGCAACCACTGGCTTTCCTGAGCAAGAAACTGAGCGAAGCACAAAAGAAGTACAGCCCATACGATCGAGAACTCCTGGCCATATACACAGCGATCAAATATTACAGACACATGCTGGAAGGAAGAAAATTCACAGTATATACGGACCACAAACCAATAACGCACGGATTGGCGCAGGATCCTGTACGTAGCTCACCACGACAAGCACGACACCTAGAATTCATAGCTCAGTTTACAACGGATATACGACATGTGTCCGGGAAGGACAACATCGTAGCCGATGCACTATCATGAATAGAAGAAATACAGAAAGCAGTCGAGCTGGAAGCCCTGGCCCGAGCACAAGAAGAAGACCAAGAATTAATAGAAATAAAACAAACCGACAGCTCGCTGCGACTAAAAAAGATTGCCATCCCAGGAAGCAAAACAACTATAATCTGTGACACATCTTCCCCAACAGCCCGACCATACGTGACCAAACCATACAGAAAGCAAGTTTTCCAATCCTTGCATGGTTTGGCACATCCAGGAGTGAAGGCAACAACCAAGCTAATAACAGAGAGATACGTCTGGCCAGGAATACAAAAAGACTGCAGAGCATGGACACAATCATGCAACCAATGCCAAAAATCTAAAATCACACGGCATATCAACTCACCGATAGGGAACTTCAAGATGCCAACAAAGAGATTCGAGCACATACACATCGACTTAGGGAACGGTCGGAAGTGTCCCTACCCGATTTGGATGCGCTTTGGATGTGTTGTTGAGCATCAAAAATATTAGACTCGTATTTTTTTTTTGCTGCTTATCTCGACGTTTATTGGTTGAAAAAACCCGATTTGGAACCTACCCGATTTGGATGCGCTTTGAATATGTTGTTGAGCATCAAAAAACATTAGACACGTGTTTTTTTTTGCGGCGTATCTCGACGTTTTGGGGTTGAAACAACCCCTCGAAAATAACGGATTTTATAGTTTTTTGCGAATATCTTCGAAAATATAAGGCGTAACGACAAAAAATTTGTACGAAATGTTTATGGCTTTTTGTGCTCTTTACAATGGCGTAATCAGATTTTTCAAATTTGTCACATTTTTTTATTTAACCCCACCCCCACCTATTATTTTTGCCAAATATAACAATTTTTCCAACGCAAATTTAATAGCGTCAAATGCCAAATACATCCATGTGTATTTTTATTATGATACCATTATTAGATTTTTGGCAAGACAAGATGATATGTGGTATAGGCGTCGCGCTGTAGGTAGGTGTTGCGTTATTTCTGTTCAGTTGCGCCGTACGCTTAAAAATTTCCATTTCAACTCCGGGATGACCGAAAGCGCTGATGCAAGGGCCAGCGCAAGGCACTGACAGCGAGAGGTTAACGCTATTTCGAGAGTCCTAGACTAGCAACGGAATGTCGACTCCGACATTATAAATACCGCCGAATTGTAAGATTGGGCGGGCAGTCGCAAATCATAATCTGAACGAACACGTGCGTCACATTAACCGTTACAATAATATACTATCCCGGTTACGGCACAACAAAATCAACAACCAAATTCACGCATTTGAATATCATTTGCTTGTGTCATAATTCCGAAAAGCAAGCATTTCAGATCATAAGTCTGAAGTGTAAAGAACTGTGTTGTACGCTGTCGTTTTGTGAACATGTAAGTGCATTTTTATTGTTAACTTTTATTGGTTTCTTACGCTTGTTACTTTTTTCTTTGATATTGAATATAACTTTTTATTCAGCTCTTACTCAATCTTTGCCAGTCTTGCCAGTGACTATATAATCTTTTTTGTTCATAAAATGTCACGTTGTAAGCACCTACTATAGTATATTGTGCACCGAGAGAAAGCAGCGTTTTTCAGACGAGTGTGAAGTTTGCCACCCGAGCCAAAGGCGAGAGCGGCAAATCACACGAGTCTGAAAAAGCTTTTAATCCGAGGTGCACACGATATTTTCACAACACTAATAAAAGTTTGACTTTCCATGCTTGGACTTTCCTCCCTAGGAAGGAAAGTGGTTACTTTCCGCCCGCTATGCCGCCCTAGCGTGAAATTGGTCACTTTCGCCCCTCTCTAGGCATGAAAGTCGAACTTTTCATTAGTGTTGTGAAAAATATCGTGTGCACCTCGGATCAATAGCTTTTTCAGACTCGTGTGATTTGCCGCTCTCGCCTTTGGCTCGGGTGGCAAACTTCACACTCGTCTGAAAAACGCTGCTTTCTCTCGGTGCACAATATACTATAGTATGTGCTTACAACGTGACATTTTATGAACAAAAAAGATTATATAGTCACTGGCAAGACTGGCAAAGATTGAGTAAGAGCTGAATAAAAAGTTATATTCAATATCAAAGAAAAAAGTAACAAGCGTAAGAAACCAATAAAAGTTAACAATAAAAATGCACTTACATGTTCACAAAACAACAGCGTACAACACAGTTCTTTACACTTCAGACTTATGATCTGAAATGCTTGCTTTTCGGAATTATGACACAAGCAAATGATATTCAAATGCGTGAATTTGGTTGTTGATTTTGTTGTGCCGTAACCGGGATAGTATATTATTGTAACGGTTAATGTGACGCACGTGTTCGTTCAGATTATGATTTGCGACTGCCCGCCCAATCTTACAATTCGGCGGTATTTATAATGTCGGAGTCGACATTCCGTTGCTAGTCTAGGACTCTCGAAATAGCGTTAACCTCTCGCTGTCAGTGCCTTGCGCTGGCCCTTGCATCAGCGCTTTCGGTCATCCCGGAGTTGAAATGGAAATTTTTAAGCGTACGGCGCAACTGAACAGAAATAACGCAACACCTACCTACAGCGCGACGCCTATACCACATATCATCTTGTCTTGCCAAAAATCTAATAATGGTATCATAATAAAAATACACATGGATGTATTTGGCATTTGACGCTATTAAATTTGCGTTGGAAAAATTGTTATATTGGCAAAAATAATAGGTGGGGGTGGGGTTAAATAAAAAAATGTGACAAATTTGAAAAATCTGATTACGCCATTGTAAAGAGCACAAAAAGCCATAAACATTTCGTACAAATTTTTTGTCGTTACGCCTTATATTTTCGAAGATATTCGCAAAAAACTATAAAATCCGTTATTTTCGAGGGGTTGTTTCAACCCCAAAACGTCGAGATACGCCGCAAAAAAAAACACGTGTCTAATGTTTTTTGATGCTCAACAACATATTCAAAGCGCATCCAAATCGGGTAGGTTCCAAATCGGGTTTTTTCAACCAATAAACGTCGAGATAAGCAGCAAAAAAAAATACGCGTCTAATATTTTTTGATGCTCAACAACATATCCAAAGCGTATCCAAATCGGGTAGGGACACTTCCGACCGTTCCCTTGTTAGTCGGACCATTACCAGTATCAAAAGGATACAAATACTGCCTGACGATCATCGACCGCTTCACGAGATGGCCCGAAGCAATTCCTGTACCAAACATAACAGCAGAAACGGTAGCAGAACACCTATTCATAGAATGGATAACGAGATATGGCACTCCAGCACGAATAACAATGGATCAAGGACGTCAATTCGAAGCCGACCTGTTTAAAAGACTAACGCATTTAACAGGAACCACCCATATACGGACTAACGCATACCATCCGGGAGCAAATGGAATGGTAGAACGATTCCATCGACAAATGACGGCTGCCATTAAATGCCACGAGACAACCTATTGGACCGAAGTGCTACCTATAGTAGGGGAGACCGGGGCCTAACCGTCAGTTTTTTTTCGGTGCCGATTTTTAACAATAAAATAAATAATTTTAGTTAAATGTGGTATACCACTGTAAAGAGTGAACCTTTAGCTACAAAATTTATATAGGAAATTTTTATCTACGTCGCTTTGTTTAACTGGTATAGAGCAAAAACGACAACGGTGGAAAAATTGAAATCTAAAAAATGCTGGGGTTTAACCGTCAGTAGTTAGTATAAGGGCGTTCCAACTAGGGAGCTCCGAGGGGAGGTGAGGGAGGGGGGGTATCGGGTTTCGCGGGGGGTGAGGGGGAGGGAGAGGGGGCGGGGTATCAGGTTACACAAGGGCATCGGGTTACAAGGAGATAACGCGGGGGGGTGAGGGGGAGGAGGAGGGGCGGGGTATCGGGTTACACAGGGGTATCGGATTTCGCGGGGGGTGAGGGAGAGGGGGGGTGACCTTGGCATACCACGTGTATGACTCACCGGTATGACTCATATCCGGTATGACTCACCGGGGGATGACTCACCCGCGCCGCGTGGGGGTCCGCGTTCGCGTTCGCGTTCGCCGCGCGCCGCGTGGGGGGGTCCGCGTTCGCGGTCGCGGTCGCGCCGCGGGGGCCGCGGGGTCCGCGCGGGGTGCGCGGTTGCGCCGCGGGAGGGGGGGGGGGTCCGCGTCGCGCCGCGGGGGTACGTTCGCAGGGGGTACGTTCGCAACGACGCCGCTAGACGGCGCACAATGGGTAAGACTAACTCGATAGCGCACTGCGTAGGAGCGTGTCTCGTCGATGACGCGTCAAACCTGTCGGAACATGTTCGTCGTAAACAACATTTTTCTGGGAAAAGAGGGGTGTTATCGCGTAGACTAAACAATCTATCTACGCAGTACGTAAAACAATCTACGCAGTACGTAAAAGACAAAGGAAGAAATGACGTCATTGGGACGATGATCGACCCGATAACGCGTCGAACCTGTCGGAACATGTTCGTCGTAAACAACATTTTTCTGGGAAAAGGGGGGTGGTTATCGCGTAGACTAAACAATCTATCTACGCAGTATGTAAAAAACAAAGGAAGAAATGACGGATCGACCCTCGAAGCGACCATCACGATCGCGATGAGCCTTCGATGACAATCGATAAAGCGTGCGAAGGTAATCACGACGATTACGTGGTCAGCGATACGTACGGTCGCGTGGTGACAGCAGAACGGAGAAGTCGTCAGAGAAAATTATAATAGCGGTGTATAAAAATATAATGATAGTCGCAAAACGTCTCGCATTACAAAGGCGAGCGCCGACGTCCGCTAGAACATTGGCGCCTCGCTTCTATGTTACGGTACGCGATATTTGATTGTAAAATTCATGCAGCTGGAGTTTTAGTAAACGTCGCATATACGGCTGAAATGGAAATGCGCGCGAAGAAATTATAGCTGCTTTCTTTATGTTATTAAAGTATTCAGCGAAGGATAGTCGATGACGCATCGAACCTGTCGGGACATGTTTCGCGGGCGCCGTAAACAAATTTTCTTTAGGAAAAGTAGGTGTTATCGCGTAGACTAAACAATCTATCTACGCAGTACGCGAGACAAAGGAAAAGATCTTTCAAAAATCAGTTGGAGCGAGAGAAAGGGCAAAGGGTATATAACGAGGAATGAAGCGCGTCGAGCCGCAGTAGTATGATTTGAGAGCGATACATCGGTCGACAAGTATTGCAGTTTATTTTATGATCGAACATTAGCACGTGTACGTTGCTCTGTAAGAGAGACTCTGTGGAGCGATATAATAAAAGAACTGGTGCGAAAGTGATCAAACATGGATCAATTCGAGCAAACCGAACGTGATCTATTGGAGCTGTCCGACCAAGTAGCTACCTTGGGTGAATTTTTCACATGGGCGCTGCAATGCGCGGAATTCATCAAGCAGCTCGAAGAAGGCTGTCGTGCCAAACGTCCGCGGCTCTCGATCGGACAGAGGCAATCCTCGATCGGACGGAGGCAAAAGTTGGTTGCCAGAATCGCGCGACTCGAGGGTGCGAAGACGCGATTGGAAAGACAATTTATCCGTAGCGGTGGTGATTATGCGGACACCGGTAACAGTGGCGACACGCGCGCGACAGAACTCGTATGGCGAGAAATCGATGTAGCGTTCGAAACGCGGATAATGACCGGTGCGGTAATTAATACAGACCATATAGATCCGCGACAGTTTTTGGAAGGACGCCTGCAGCGTAGTGTGCAAGCGAGTGCGAGACATTATAAAAACACATAACTGTGTCAAAGTGAACACCGCGTTCAACGGAGAATTTGTGGCGGGTGATAAACGTGCGAATAAAAGTATTACTACGAGAAACTATGAACTCTGTCGTACCACGCACTTGCGCGAGTGGTACGAGCGGCAAGTTATCGAGCCCACATTAACGTCCCTCGAGGAGTTCCAGGAACGCGACAGTGAGTGGGCGTTGACGCGAATCCTCAATTTGACGGTGAACGTCAACAGGTACAATCCTTTGCGCGCGGGTGTCACTTGCAATTGCATCAAGACATTAAATTGAAAAACGCGGTAATCAATGTGCGATCAATGGACAATGCGTGTTTTGCGTGGGCAGTGACGGCTGCTCTGCATCCAGCCGAAAGAAATTCAGATCTGGAATCATCATACCCGCATTATTCAATGGTATTAACGTACGAGACATTGAGTTCCCAATGACGTTGAGTCAGATTAAACATTTCGAACGACTCAACAATATATCCGTTAACGTCTATACCATCGAGGGACAGAAGACGTCAACCGTTCTTCCAATACGGCTTACCGATCGCACGAGTAACAAACACGTGAATCTGCTGTACGTGCAGGACCCACGGGACAACAATGTTGGACATTTTGCGTGGATCAAGAATCATATCCCGCCTCGTGAGCTCGCAATTGAGCAAGCATCATAGTCGGAAATACTTTTGTGATCGGTAAGTATCTATACTTCTATTAAATAAAATATATACAAATTTATATTTTGTGTATAAAAATATATAATAATTGTGTGTTTCTTTTTTGCAGATGTCTTCACTATTTAGTTCGAGCGACAAATTGCAGTCTCACACTGTGGAATGTCGAAAGGTAAACAAATGCGCCATCAGACTACCGAGCGAGGACAACAAGTGGCTGACTGAGCTTCAAGAACCACAGCAGGAAAGAGCGACTTCCCTTCGTGGTGTCCGCCGATCTGGAGTGCGTGCTGAAGAAGACACAACCGGAGACGGAACACACGTCATACGCCTATCAACATCATTGGGTATGTAGTATAGCATACTACGTACAGTGCTCGTACGACGAAACGTTATCAGCGTATCGATTTCGTCGCGATAACGATGCGTCGCGTGGGTTCGCCGAGGAACTCAAAGGATTGGCGCATCGCGTAAAGAACCATCTTGTCCGACATTGTGTGCATGGTAGAGCTAACGCGAGACGAGCGGGAGACATTTCACCGAGCGCGACCGCAATGTCACATTTGCGAAAAAACCGTTCGCGCCGGATGATAATCGTGTACGCGATCATTGCCACCTGACCGGGCGTTATAGAGGTCCGGCACATTCGACGTGCAATCTGAATTATAAGGATTCTCACTTCATACCAGTCATTTTTCACAATCTATCGGGCTATGGACGCACACTTATTATCAAGGAGATAGCTGCCGCGTTCGAAGGCTCGATCGATGTACTGCCTATAAACAAAGGAAAAAGTACATCTCATTCACGAAGCATGTGAAAGACACAGCCGACAGATCAGATTCGCGAAGCGACATAAAATTAAGGATTCATTGAATCGTACAAATTTCTGAGCGCGAGTCTCGCAAACTTGGATCCTTCCTCGACAAGGATAAATTAAAAAATTATACGTTCCAAATTTTCCGCGTTATCCGACGACAATTTCAAATTATTGACGCGAAAAGGTGTCTTTCCATACGAATACGTGGACAGCGTCGAAAAGCTGGAGGATACGTGTTTACCGCCGCGCCGATCATTTTACAGTTCCTTGACCGGTGAAACCGTATCGAGAGGCGATTACGCGCACGCCGCGAACGTATGCAGCGATTCTCCGTTCGAACCCTGGGCGAATACAGCGATCGTACCTGAAAACCGATGTCTTGTTGTTGGCCGACGTGTTTGAAAATTTCCGCGACAGCTGCGTCGCGAGTTACGGACTTGATCCCGCGTACTTACTACACTTTACCAGGCTTTACGTGGGACGCCATTTGAAACATACGTGTATCAATTTCGAACTGCTGACCGACATTGACATGGTTATGTTTATCGAACGTGGTATTTGCGGCGGTCTGAGTCAATGTTCCGGCAGATACGCGCAGGCCAACAACAAATATATGCAGTCGTACGATCCATCAAAACCGTCGTCGTCCTAATGTACTTCGATGTCAACAACTTGTACGGCTGGGCGATGTGTCGGCCATGCCCTACGCGGAGTTTCGATGGGTCAAAGACGTGTCAAAATTCGATTTTAGAGCGATCGCTTTGGATTCGCCTACGGGCTATATTCTCGAGGTCGATCTAGAGTATCCTGCGGATAAACACGACGCGCACACTGACCTACCGTTCTGTCCGATGCGCGATAAACCGCCCGGCAAACGACAAGACAAACTTCTCGCCACGGTGCACGATAAGGAGCGTTACGTCATTCATTATCGCAATCTACAGCAGTGCACACGCCACGGCCTTCGCGTCAAAAAAAATACATCGCGTATTACAATTCGCTCAATCTGCGTGGCTCCGCGCTTACATCGAACTCAATACAAAATTTAGAACACAGGCCAAAAATGAGTTCGAAAAAATTATATAAATAATGAATAATGCAGTTTTCGGGAAAACGATGGAGAATGTACGCAATCCGTCGATGTAAAGTTACTGACGAAGTGGGACGGACGATACGGCGCGGAGGCAATGATCGCGCGACCAAATTTCCACCGCAGGAGCGTGTTTCGAAAAAATCTGGTAGCCGTCGAACTGCGCAAACTCGAGGTGAAATTCGACAAACCGATCTACGTCGGCAGTGCATCCTCGACCTGTCGAAGGTGTGCCTATACGAATTCACCACGAGTACATGTCTCCCCTGTACCCGCGACTCGTGTAGAATCATGTATACCGACACGGACAGTTTGATTTATCATATCGAGTGCGACGACGGTATGAGAAAATGAACATGATATAGTCAGGTTCGACACGAGTGATTACGCGGTAGATAACGCTTATGGTATGCCTCTCGTGAATAAAAAAGTGCCGGGCCTGATGAAGGACGAAAAACAACGGCGCCATTATGACCGAATTCGTTGGACTTAGGGCGAAAATGTACGCCTTGCGAGTCGATGGCAAAAAAGACTGTAAAAAAGCGAAAGGTGTCAAAAGCACGTCATCGCGCGCACCATCACGTTCGACGGACTACACGCGGTGTCTGAACGATGAGATCGAAATGACTCGACCGCAGTCGTGCATAAGATCGAAAATGCACGAAGTGTACACTACTCAGTAAGACGAAAATCGCTCTGAGTCCGTACGACGATAAGCGATATATCGTGCCGGATTCGACCGATACGTTGCCGTGGGGACATTACCGAATATAACGTAATGTCTACACGTATGTAATATAATGATGCAATGTATGTAATATAATGTAGGGTTGTGTGGGTGATGTGCAACGTTTCCATTCCTGGTCTGCATGTCGACATTTGACAGAACCGCATACTGCCATCTGTTTGTGTTGGACAGTACCTTGTTTAGATAAATAACTCGCGAGATAGCACGCACCCTGGTTTGCTGTACGAAAAGCGAGTTAAATTCTCGAGCTGAATGTAATTTTTGCTTTTTCACATTCATAGTGATTTCGTGAATTGGTTTAGTCATCTTATAGGTAAATATTTTTATATTGTTAGTTTTTCAAGTACTTTTGATAATCCAAAGCGATTTTGTGATTTTCTTACATTGTGTTGGTGTCACGCCAGTCCGCGCAAAATAGCGTGTTGGGGTGATGGCAACATGATGTGAAATGTGTCGACATGCAATGGTCGCAACTATTTTACTTGTGACAACTGCGATTCAGATGATGAAAAATAAATTTTTTTTGCGTTTTTCCTTTCATTATATTAATTTTTAAGCGATAAATAAATAAGACAATCAAATAAAAAATGATTTTTTTTTTTTCAGGTCGATTACAACACCGTGAAATTTTTTGTTCACCAGATTTCGATTAATTTGTATTTAAGAAGCCCAAATTAACATTTAAGTCGATTGATGTCGATATTCATGCATTTTTTACCTTAATTTTACCTGTGTTGCACATCACCCCAAGAAAATTTGAAAATGCTAAAACAGACGTTTTGAAAACTCGAAAATTTTTAGGAAAAATTTAAAATTTTGAAAATCTAATCACGCAGAATTTTAGTATTTTCCTTCCTCTACATTATACAGCCATGATATATTCAAGAATTTGATTTTTTTGGATATGTTTTCCGAGCAACGCGTGAAAGTGTTGCACATCACCCCACATAACCCTATGCATGTATGTATGCAATGTATATAGTATAATTTATGTATGTATGTATATATGTATGTACTATATGTAATAGTATAACATGACATATGTATGTATGTAACGTAATATAATGTAGTAGTATAACATATAATATATGTATGTATGTATGTATGTATGTATGTATGTATGTATGTATGTAAGTAATGTATGTATGTATGTATGTATGTCTGTATGTATGTATGTATGTATGTATGTATGTATATATGTTTGTACACTACAATATATATGTAATGTATGTAGTAGTATAACATATAAATGTATGTATGTATTACAATAGATAAAGGAATATTAATAAAGATATTCTACATATGCGTATTTAATATTTTATTATATACTTTATATGTATTTACATATTTCAAACACTTTACATGTATCATTTTTTATATTAAGAATAAAATACAGTTTGCCACGAATCAAATGACATGTTCTTTGTTGTATCCAAGAGTTGTGCGATCCATCGAATCCCAGCCATTTCACGTAAACCTCGTCGCCCTTCCTGCGCAGTACTTTCTCTACGAGATACACGTCAGGATACGTCGCGCGATTGCAACTCGTGCTCGTAGAACGCTCCAGCGACGGATTTTCCACGATAGTCCTCGAGTAGATAGGTTACGGGATTGATATGTGCACTCTACGGCTCTTAAACACCTCGGTGGTCAATTCGGCGTGTAACCATTCTCGAAAATTGTCTTGTATTTGCTGACGAGTACCGAGTCGCCCGTTTTGAACTTTTGCCGGGCCCGCGATCTTTATCGCGCTGTACACCGTAGCCAAGAGTTTTTCAGCGATCGCGGGGGTAACGTCGACGGGTCGCATGCCGATGGTTCGATGCTTGCGCGCGTTGTAATCCGATACGAGTCGCGGCAAGGCGCCGACCCATTTGTAACTTTCATTGAGCGTAAACATCTTCCACATGTCGTTCTTTGAGCGTGCGATTGAATCGCTCGACGACCGACGCCTTCAATACCGAATATGTGGAATAATGATTGATACCGTGTTTCCTCACGAGACGTTGCACGTCGGTGTTGTAAAATTCCTTCCCCATATCGGTTTGTAGGTTACTAGGGCACCTCCCGCTGCGTCGAATGATCTCAGCGACAGCGTTAGCTGTTTCGCTTCCGCCTTTACCCTTGAGTGGCACGGCCCACGCGTGCTTGCTCAATACATCGATGACGGTAAGTATGTAGTGGTAGCCTCCGTTTGAAACGTGAGTACGGACGCATCTCGACGATGTCAGCCTGCCACAGGTCATCGTACCCTCGCACTATGACGTGTCTTCGGGGAAAATTTCTTCTCGCCGGAGCGTGCAGTTCCTCAACGAGTCGTTCTTGCTCGATATTTTTACGTCCGTCGGTTTTAGCGATGTCATGTTTTTTGTTGCCGTTTATAACTGCTCGTTAGCCGTTCCTGAGTCGTTTATTTCCGTTTGTTAACCGTTTATTTCCATTCGTCGTCGTCGTCGTCGTCGTCGTCGTCGTTCTTTAGCCGTTTGTAGCCTTTCCTGTCTCCGCGTAGTTCGCAGCTGTTTCTAAACCGCTCGTAATCGTTTTTAAGCTGTTTTGAACCGTTCGACAACCGTCCGATAACCGTTCTTGAACCGCTAGACAGCCGTCCGACAACCGTTCTCGAATCGTTCGTTTTCGTCGTCGCCGTCGTCAATTAACCGTTGCCTCTCTTCACTCGCCGCCTTTCGATAGTCGTTTCTGCTGAACCGTTTGTCCATTGTTGTTCGTTGTTGCGTCTGATTCAACGATAGTCGAATGGCGAAGCTCGTTTATCGTAGTCCGTAACGCTTGCAGATCCTTCTCGAATGCAGTCAGCTTCTCGTCTGATTCTTTTCGTTGATTGCTCAACATTTTAAAGAATTGATCAACGTATAGTTTATTAACCGCGTCATCGTCAGCCTCTGGTTGCGCCACGCGGCGAATCTTCCGCGACCTTGCGTCAAAGTCCGTAACGGTGCGACACAGAGCGTTATCGCGCACGAAATTTCTCATTAATCCGCTCCATCGATGGTACGGTTCCGCCCCGTCTCTTCCGAGCGATATGCCAAACTTGTTGATCGCATTTCAATGCTGATTGAATGGTTCGCCGACGCATGGTTTAATTTATAATAAGCCCGGCTTCGCGAAGTTCCTCGATGATCGACATGATCTCGTTGTCGTGAGCATTGTTGCCAGCGTGGCGCGAAGCGTCGAGCAATCGGAGACGATCCACCAGCTCGTTGGGGTCGTCCCAGTGCACGTAGTCGATCTTATTGTCGGTTAGCGTCATCGCGCGAGGCATGGATAATCCCTTTCCAGATTTTTTCTTTCTGATTCGATAGATATCAACGGTGCGATTACATATCTATACTTGTATCCCCTGTTGCCCAGTAATGGAGCATGCGCATTGTGTTTGCGTTTATGAGCACTCGTCTCCAACAGGATGCTCTTGTACGTTTGCTTATCGTCCTCCGTGTAGATGTCGTCATTGGGTTGACTCTTGAAGATCAACTCGTAAAGACCAGATGTGCCGATATATCGTACGTCGCCGATAATTATGTTATCCGCCTTGTCCACGTCAAAACGTTTATTGCCGAGCATCATTCCATCGTTGTCGAAACGAACGCCGTACACGTAGTCTATAACCTTTTGATTGTCGCTCAAAGCATTTCCGATGTACTTTTGGCCCAACGGACCCAAGTGATCTCGCTTTGATTCTTCAAATATTTCTCGACCCTCCGCTGTCTGCAACTGCTTTCGAATGGACGTCTCAAGATTACTTGTGTTTACGCTTTCGAAATCATCATCATCATCATCATCATCATCGCCGCTCGCGAGTGATTCGGAACTTGTACGTTGTACGGTTCGCGTCGCCGCGGACGGTGTAGAGGTTATCAGTGCAGGTACATTTAGTGGAGCAACTTTCGATCGTTTCGATTTAAGAAAATTAAGCGGCGTCGATCCGAAGCGATTCGACCAGGAGCTATCTCGTCTCCTCTTTCTCGACATCGCATCCTCCTCTTCGCGCTGTTGATCGGGTAACGTTTCCATCCCCGCGTCAGCGACGCTTTCAGGCTCCTCCTTCACCGCGATCGAGTTGTCGACGATCTTTTGCAGCGGTCCGATGAGGGGCTTAAAGTGCGTGTCCAACTCAATGTCCTTCTCGATCTTACCGGTCTTCAAAGCGCGAAGTTTCTTGCGAATCGAATCACTCGTTTTCGCAATCTCTTTCACGATCTTCTCGCGTTCGCGAATATTCTCGCTCCCGTTGATCGCGGCCATCGCGGGGAAAACAAAGCAGAGTGTCGATGTCTCTATAACGCTAACGTTTCACCTCCGACGAGGTATCGGCAACGACTGATCGCTTTTGTGGTATCGCGAACACGTTAAATCCTTTTCTGTATCGGCCGTTCAAAAGCGCGCTGTCCTTGTCTATCACTACGAATCCGTACTTTTGTTGCCAACAATCGTGGCACAACGAGCAAAATTCGTCGTATGGCATGTCGGTATTTACGTGATCGTTGTACACGTGTTTCAAATTGGTACCATCCTGTTTGAACAGGATCAGCAGGTTCGCGTTGTCGCGTATCAGATGTTTAGGTATTCTCGCGTACGTCTGACAGAGATAGAAGGAGTCAACGCTCGAGTGCCTCCCCATTGAGAAATACTCTCTCACCGCGTCTTGCTTATCGCACGCCACGTCATCAAAGACGAAGATCGAGTTTGGACGCGCGTCGCTCGGTGGAATGACGTCACTGTTATTGGAGAAGGTGTAGTATCCGATTTCGTCGATCGATGTCAATAAATTCTCCAGATATCGGTATTTCGGTTGTCGCAGCAATTTCGAGTACACGTACACATTCTCGAAACGTACACCGTGCGGACTTTCCAGTAAACTTATCAGAACGTTGGTTTTACCGCAATTCGAGGGACCGCAAATGATCGCGCGTATAGTAGTCGGCAGCATCGTACCGTGTCTGCGCCTCTCCGCGTTGCCCTCCATCGGCCGTGATCTGTCGTCGCAATTCGTCACGCGAATCGCCAACGGTTGTCGCACGAATCTCATTTCTTTTTTCTCTTAGCATTGCCGACTGAATCGAACTTTCGTTCGAACGTCAATTTATAGGTGCGCGGCACCGCGAATCGCTCAGTCGCAAAGATGTTCGTCCTGCTGTCGAGACCTTCGGACATTCGCGATTTTAGCGCCGAACAGCTGCAATTCGTGCCGAAAGCCGTTTTGTTGCAAATGTGCGGTGATCACGTCCACTACGTGTGGGACAAGCTTCCGGAGCATATAAAGACGGATTTGGAGGTTCAGACCTATCGTCGCTGTGACACACATTACAATCAACCGTGGCAGCGAACGCACATCGACGGTCCCGCCCCGTTGATTAAGAATTGCGGCGAATGTCAACGAAAATAAAAACAGGTAGAGGCCTGTTTAATCGCGCGATAGGTGCACTTCCGATCGAATTGCAAATTCCCGGCTATCAGTTTTGCGTTCCGGGTACTCGTCTACAAAAACGATTGGCTAGAGGTGATCCGGGTGTAAATCCATTGGACGCGGCGTGTCGCGAGCACGACATAGCCTATTCGCGTAGCAAAGAGCTCACCGAGAGACACGCGGCGGACAAGATACTCGCCGACAGAGCGCTAGAACGCGTCATCGCGAGAGATTCGGCTCTCGGAGAGAGGGCAGCCGCTACAGCCGTCTGGGCGGCCATGAAGGCTAAGACGAAGCTCGGAATGGGTTTGAAAACACGGAAAACACGAACGAGGAAAAGGTCGACGAAGAAACGGATACTTCCGACAGCGAAACGAAGTGGCGTATTGCCGATTCTACCGTTGTTGGGAGTTCTCGGTTCTCTGGCCGGCGGAGCGGCCGGAATTACAACGGCGGTGAACGCTAGCAAAGCCGCGCGGCGTCAGCTGGAAGAGACGCAACGTCACAATCGCGCCATGGAAGGTCGCGGACTTTATCTCGCTCCGTACAAATATGGACAAGGATTGTATCTCGGCCCGCACAAACGCGGGCGAAAAGTAGCGTTGGAGATTAGAAAGAAAAAAAACGTCAAAAAGACGTTAAATATGCCCGCGGGTATTACGACTAACGTACAATTGAGTCGATTGGCAAAGCGAATGCGCGTACCATTCTTCAGAGGTGTTTTCATGCGTGATTCGTTACCGACCGTCGATGGCGTACGTCGAAACGAGAGCGGTATCATGAATTTGGACGATGCAGCGGGCCCCGGCACCCATTGGGTAGCGTACGCCAAGAGGGGAGATCGAGTCGTATATTTCGACAGTTTCGGCAATATTCGACCACCGAAAGAACTGGTGCGATATTTCGGACCGAGTGTGACGAAGATCGAGTACAATCACACGTCTTATCAGCGATACGATCAGAGCATCTGTGGACAATTGTGCTTGCAATTTCTCCGGACGATCGTCGATCGTCCGGCGCTGACTTAAAACCTGACGACGCACCGTGTGGAGACTCAGTGTTCGTCGAACAGCTCCCGTCGACATGTCTATAACGTTCACGCTGACCGGGAAAAGCAGCATCCTCGCGGAGCACTATTTTCCCGCCGTGGATCTGAGCGACGGTGACTACGAGCTCGGTCTAACGTGTTTTGAGGCTTATCACACGATTTCGAACGTGAATTCTTTGAATAATAAATTTTATTTCGACGAGGATGACACGGAAATTACGATTCCCGAGGGATCGTACGAGATACGGGCCATACACGAGTTTTTGAAACGTGAAATTTCACGGAAACGTCCGCGACGCGTGGTTTGTTCCAACGACGACGATCATACGTCGGTCGCGAATATCGCGCGAGAGGAGACCGTTCGCGCGAACGGCTACGAAGACGAGGCCGCGGAATACCCGATAGTGCTCCGCGCAAATTACAATACGATGAAGAGCAAGATCAAGTGCGCTTTCAGAGTGAACTTTAACAAACCGAACAACGTCGGATCGCTGCTGGGATTCTCGTCGACGCGTGTATTGCAGCCGGGACATTGGTACGAATCGGACGCACCGATTAATATTATCAACGTAAACATTATCCGCGTGGAGTGTAACGTGACCGCGGGTGCGTACAGCAACGGCAAACGCGTTCATACGATACACGAGTTTTCACCGAGCGTACCACCGGGATATAAGATATCGGAAACCCCGGCGCAGATCATTTACCTGCCGATCATCGCGCGGAGCGTTACTGATCTAACGATACGCGTCGCTGATCAAGACGGACGATTGCTCGATTTTCGCGGAGAAGAGATCACCGTCAGATTGCACGTACGACGGCGAGAGCGATAACGCGGCAGCCGTGTGCGTGAGCGTGAGTGTACGCGCAACATATGAGATGCTAGTGTTGAACGACTCGGAGCACGCGACAGATAACAACAGTAATATCTTTACGGCTGCGCCGATCGACGATATCGTCAAGTCGACATTCGGCGGCGTTAAACAAGAGACGAGAAAGAAGCTCAACGCGTTGAACGTTTACAATCTCTGGGATTCGCGGTGCGAAACATCTGAACGATGACTGAAATTCTCAACATCGGCGGCGAGCCGGTCTTCGACGATCGCATCGCCAAGATCGAGACTCACACGTACAACCCGTACGCCAACACAACGTTCGAGTATAGCGACGAGATACGAATACCCATACAACAGCAGGATCTGTATACGTTGCCGTGCGAAAGTTTTCTCTACGTCGAAGGAACATTGACGGTGACCAGAGTAGCCGACCAAGTCGATAATGTGGTACTGGGGACTAATTGCGTCGCGTTCATGTTCGATGAGATTCGATACGAGCTCGACGGCGTGGAGATTGATCGCTGCAGAAACGTAGGAATAACCAGCACGCTCAAGAACTACGTTACGGTATCATCCGACAGAAGCGTAATCCTGAGAAACGCTGGCTGGGAGCCACAGAATAACCCGAACGGATATTTCAATTTCTGCGTACCGCTCAACACGTTACTGGGATTTTGCGAGGATTACAAACGCGTGGTGATCAATGCTCGTCACGAATTGATCTTGATACGATCGCACAACAACAACAATTCCCTGGTGGGAAGTCTCGCGTTGGAGCCCACCATCAAAATACTCAAGATACAATGGCGAATGCCTCACGTGGTATTGAAGGAGATCAACAAGCTGTCGATGCTGCGCGCCTTGGAAAACGGACGATATCTAAGTATGGGTTTCCGTTCGTGGGATCTGTACGAGTATCCCCTGTTGCAGAACACGACCAAGCACTCGTGGATTATTAAGACCGCGACTCAGCTCGAAAAACCGCGATACGTCGTCTTCGCTCTGCAGACGGGTCGGAAGAACGTCATGTCCGCCGACACAAGCCGATTCGACGACTGCAACTTGACCAACGTAAAACTCTACCTAAACTCGGAAGTTTATCTGTACGACGACTTGAATTTGGACTTTGATAAACACAGATGGGCGATTTTGTACGATATGTACGCGCGTTTCTGCAAAGGCTACTACGGATACAAATATCTCGAGCCGAGTCTCACCGTTTCGACTTTTCTACGTAACGGCCCGTTTGTGATCATCGATTGCTCTCGCCAAAACGAATCCGACAAAAACGCCACCGAGGATGTCAGATTAGAATTCGATTGCATGGAGAACGTACCGCCGAATACCTCCGCGTACTGTCTCATCATACACGACCGCGTGATTGAGTACAACCCGTTGACGAACGTGGTGCGCAAAATAGTCTGAGTTTTCGCGGCAACGTCGACGTGAATATCTACTCTCTCTCTCTTTCCATCACTCTCCGATACAATTATTTAGAGGGGGGCAAGGGAGGGAGGGGGAAGTATAAATCAGAGTGTCGCGTCATTCCTCTCGATTGACGCATCGACGAGAGGGAGGTAAAGAAATCTCGTCATGTCCGTACCAACGTTCGTGGACCTGCAAGGATTCCTCGTCGGGATGAAATTTGTCGTGAAGGAGGTGGCGGTGCTGAGAAAAGGCTGCGTTCTGACGCATCACATTTTTGAGTACCCCATGCCGTGGAATCTCCTCACAAAATCCGACAAATCGTGCGCTACCTGGTTGATTGCGAATCACCATGGATTACGATGGGAAGACGGAAACGTGCCGTACAGCACGGTGAAACGCCTGATTACCACGGCTGTGCTTGGTGTAGAAGAAGAAAACGATGACGAAGAAGACGACGACGACGACGATGACGAGATGCCGACTCTCGTGTACGTCAAGGGATGTCAAAACGAGAATGGCTGGTGGATCTGCTGGAGAATTATGCGAGAAAAAAAAACCTAATCGTCGAGACTCTGGATGCGCATTACGAAGATATCGAATCTTTGAATAAACTAGATGACGCCAATACTATGCGATGCGGAAAACATGTCAAGAATTGCGCGTTACAAAATGTAATAAAACTATTTAACTGGTGGTCGCGCGCGACGCCAACGTCCCATTTCCAATGAAATACATCGTTAACGATGATCGCCAGAAAAATAAATTATATATATCTTTTTATAATGTTTTATTTCTTACTCCCCCTCCCCTCCCCCATCATCACCGTTCGAGTAGAAAAAATTTGTTTACGACGAACATGTTCCGACAGGTTCGACGTGTTATCGAGTCGATCATCGTCCCGATGCGCGATGCCGTCATTTCTTCCTTTGTTTTTTACGTACTGCGTAGATAGATTGTTTAGTCTACGCGATAACCACCCCCCCCCCTTTTCCTGGAAAAAATTTGTTTACGGAACATGTCCCGACAGGTTCGATTATAAACATTAATTCCCCCTCCCCCTTTCCCCCACCACATCATTACTTTGGAATGTCGGTGTTGCCGCGTATACTCGATTAATTTTACACGATCAGTCTTGTCGCGATCGCTTGTACTGACGGTCAACTTCTCAGAGCCTAGAGAGCGAAAATGTTCTCCTTTGAAGGATGCAGCAGCAGCAGCAGCAACAGCAACAACGGTGCAAAACGCGCGAATGCCGTGAATTATTACGTGCCGATTCACGACGTTGAAACTCAAACGTATGAGGCCAGATGTAATAGGTAAGTTTCTTTTAAGAAAAAAATAGAGCCTCTCCCAGTTTTTATATCTTTACAAATTGTATTACTTACGAAAATAAACTAATTTCATTTCTTTTATACAGCATTTCGCGGGAACGTCGCGCGGTACGCATACTCGGCAGACGATACGCGCTGACAGCTACGGGATGTAAATTCCTCGAAATTGGTATCAACGTGGGCCCACCGAGCTACGTGGAGATCGCAGTTGGAGATCATCGAGGAAAGGAACTGCTGTTGTCTCTCGAAACGTGGAAGGCACTCTACGAGCAACGGCGAAACATTCAGAATTTCTTTCGCAACGACTACAAAGATGTCCATAGTTTTATAAATGTTGGACCGCTAACGGTGAGAGTTTGTACGTCGGTTAATAACGTCAAACTCATACGTCTTGAATCTGCAAACGTACGCTTGATGATGACCGAATCGACGTTGCGTCGTATGTTCGATCTCGATCGGTGCATCGAGGCGAGATTCGATCGTTTGGTCAGAATACTTGCGACGGTCGATGCAAAGTTTGCGCAGTTCTCCGATATCGCGTCCACCGTGACGGATCCCAAGGAAGCGTCGAATGTAATATACGCTAGCGATGCGTTCAATACGAATCAGCTCATCGATTGTGAGCTCGCAGCTTTAGTTTTTTAGTACGTAAGATATATCATGTAAAAGAAGAGTTAAATAAACAGGCTTTTTTTACACCTAAATGAATGATGTAATTTCTTTGCATGTATGTCCATCCCTACCTTAATTTTTATCATCGCTTTGATGCGGTCGATCATCGTCGATCCGTCATTTCTTCCTTTGTCTCGCGTACTGCGTCATAAAAAAATAACGCGAAATTGTTTAGTCTACGCGATAACACCCCCTTTTCCCATAAAAATGTTGTTTACGACGAACATGTTCCGACAGGTTCGACGCGTTATCGAGTCGATCATCGTCCCGATGACGTCATTTTTTCCTTTGTCTTTTACGTACTGCGTAGATAGATTGTTTTTTAAGTATAAATCATACTATAATTTCTTCGCGCGCATTTATATTCGAGTCGTATATGCGACGTCGGCCGGAGCATCGGCGCCTCGCTTCTATATTATGATATGCGATACTTGTTTGTAAATTCAAGCAGCCGAAATTCTAGCGGACGTCGTCGCTCGCCTTTGTAGCGCGAGACTTCGCTGGAAGCGACTATCAGTTTTATATACCGCCATTATATTTTTCTCTGGCGACTTCTCCGTTCTACAACCGTCTGAAGCGTCATTGAATTCAGTCTCGTCGTGGCCGTACGTGAGCGTGCAACGTGTTTCGTTTATATACATTTTTTATAATTATATTAAGTATTTGTTTGTTTGTTTGTTTGTTTGTGTGTGTGATGCCTCCTCTAGAAATTGTGCGAGGCCGTGTAAAAGTGAGTGATTATAACGAATTAAACGACTCTGACAGTGATCAGGATCAGGGTGAGTGGCTCGCTGCTCCGCCTGCTCCCGAACCCCCGCGTCAGCCACTCGCCATAGGACGCGGGCGGGCGCTGCTGAACCCTATCCGACCACTTGGTATCGGACGCGGGCGGGTGCAAGTTTACGTGGATCACCGCGCGGCCCTCGGACGCGGGCGGGCACAGTTTTACGCCGCGGCCCTCGCGCAGGGTCGCGCGTATGTTCCAACGGAGGAGGACAATAGATTAGCGGACGAACTTTTGTTCGACGTGGATCGAGTCCTGCATATCGCGGGTCCTCCTCCTCCTCCTCCCGCTAACCGCCGCCCTGGTGCCCAGAATCCGCTGGAGGATTTACTGGCTATGTTGCGACAAATAGAGGGTCACGGCCATGGGACCCCTCCTCGCCAAAATTAAAAGGTAAGATCGCTAACGCGACCGTCACGCAGACCCTACGCGAACCCGCGGCGCGACGCCGACCTCCCCTCGCGGACCCGCGTCGCGACGCGGACCCCCCCGCGCGGACCCGCGGCGCGACGCGGACCCCCCGCGCGGACCCGCGGCGCGACGCGGCGCGGCGCGACGCCGACCCCCCCGCGCGGACCCGCGGCGCGGCGCGGCGCAAACCCGCGGCGCGGCGCGAACCCGCGGCGCGGCGCGGACACCCCCCCCGCGCGGCGCGGCGCGGACCACCCGCGCGGACCCGCGGCGCGACCGCGAACTCGAACGCGAACGCGGGTGAGTCATCCCGGTGAGTCATCCCCCGGTGAGTCATCCCGGTGAGTCATCCCGGTGAGTCATCCCGGTGAGTCATCCCCCGGTGAGTCATCCCGGTGAGTCATCCCTGTGGTATACCAAGGTCACCCCCCCTCCCCCTCACCCCCTCGTAATCCGATACCCTTGTGTAACCCGATACCCCCCTCCCCCTCACCCCCTCGTAATCCGATACCCTTGTGTAACCCGATACCCCCCCCTCCCCCTCACCCCCCGCGAAATCCGATACCCCTCCGCCCCTCCTCCCCCTCACCACCGCGAAATCCGATACCCTTGTGTAACCCGATACCCCGCCAACTCCCCCTCCCCCTCACCCCCCCGCGTAACCCGATACCCCCCCCCCTCCCCTCACCCCCCCTCATTGCCCCCGGGGTGGAAGCGGCCTTCTATACCTACTTGTCTTGTTACATTTATTATAAATTGTCACGTAAGTTTCTGGAATTTCGCCATCTGCCGTAGTAGAAAAGACAGCTGCAACTTCATTTACCTTTTGAACATTATACCGACCACGATCAATGCCTCTTTTTGTTAAAAATCCTAATTGTAAATCAGGTATACTATTATTTTCAGTCGTTTGCACTTGAATTTCTTCGTGCATCATTCGATAAGATTTTGCAAAAATGTTATTCGTACGCATTACATTATCTATTGAACGTAAAATTTCTTCATCAAGATTCGAATTTCGATGTAATCGACACTCTGTCGCTTCATTATTATCCACGATAAAGAGTTGACCATAGCTTGGAGTTTCGTTAAGTGCGGGATATAACGCGGTATTGATTTGATAATAAATTTGTCCTTAAATTTTAAAACAATATGGTCCACGTCTTTGTGCGCTAAAGTCTGACAAATTTGCATTAAAAGATGCGAATGAAAAAATGTTATTATATCCACGAATACGATTATAAAAATGATTTGATTTTGGATGATTTCCAGTAAATAATTCATAAAGTTCATTCGGTGGTTGGGGTAAAGGATATAATTCAACAGATCCATGACTACAGCAATCGTTAAACGAATTACCTTTATTAGCTACTTTTTCAGAATTAAAATGTTTTGCACCGCAATGTTTACAACATAAATTCATTTCTCCTATGTAATGTTCTATAATATTTTTTAATTGATTAACGTGAGAAATATTAATGTCTATGTATTCTTTTTTTAAAGCTCGAGTTTTTTCATGCCATTTTACATTTCTATTTCTATCAATTACATTAGGAAGAATTGATTTTGATTTTACTGCTTTATCATCTGTTACAGTACTTTGTGATGGTACTTCATTTAAAATAATTAAATCGTCAAATCTGTTATCATGCAAATTTATCAATCTATTTGACGTGCTAGGTATGGAAGAAATAATATTGCCATTTAAAGTTTCCAAAGTTGAGTTATGAACGTTTTGAATTATTTCAATATCGTTGTTAACATTAACTAATTTTATACCATTATTTATTTCATTAACTTCATTACTATTTTTTATCATAGAAACATTTGATGTATCAAACGCTTGCGATGTAGTGGTAACTGTTTCAGTTGTTGGATGTACTACTTTCATAGATGAAATGGTTGAAGTATGATAATATACTACTATATTTTCCGAAAAGCTTGTAGAAGGTTGTGTTATATTTGAATAAATCTTATTAGTATTTGATAAAGATTGACAGTTTTTATTAGTCATCATTCGCTTCGCTTCTCGTCTTTCAGCCTGGATTTTGCTTTTCTTTCTCGTTTATTACGTTGAAATTCTTCTTCTTCTTCAACTGTTCGAACTACTTTTCTGCGAGGCATAGTTAATTATTATTTAAGTAATTTTAATTTAGTTATGTAAAAACAGTTTTAATATATTGTTAGTGGACCGCTCGACGTTTTCGCGTTGCGCGCCGTGGAGAGTACAAGAAAATAAGTACAAGAAATAACAGTCAGTCAACTTTATTAAAAGCGGGTTACACTGTATGCGCGTTTCTCTTTCGCACTCGCTATTTCGCACTCGCTCTTTTACTCCGTGTTCTCGACGTCGATCAATGTATCGCGTACGAGTTATGAAAGCTCACTGCCCGTCCCGGCCGGAGCAGGCAAGGGATCGCGACCGGAGCTTCGCGTTAGGCCGCGAGGAATTTGGTGACGCGAGATCCGCTGATTGGCTCCAAATCGACTAGCGCGCAGACTATTGGCCGAGGTACTTGCGATCACGCGATAGACACCTGCGAGCCGTTTGCTCGCAAAACACCCAAAAAAAAGGGGGGAAGCAAACGCTCGCGGTTTGGAGCCTTTCGAGCGTTCTCGAATAATGCTTGCTGTCTCGTCGAAATTCGAGAATATTCAGCTCGCATTTATTCAATTCTCAACAATATATTTAAATGTTCAAAAATAATTTTAATTTTGTTATAAAATTAATTTAATTTAGACTCAAAATTAATTTTTTAAGTGTAAATATCAATTTCAATTTAGCCTTCTAATATTTTCTGTATGAATATAGAATAAATTATAATAATTTTCTTAAAATTATATATTAATATATTTTTATTTTAGTTTCACATTAATTTAAAAAATTGAAAGTAATTTTAATTTAATAATTCAAATAAAAATCAATTTTAATCAAATAAATAAAATTAAAACAAATTTAAATACAAGTCAAAACCAACTTCAATCCAATAATTCCAATAAAATTAAATTTGAATCCAACAATTTAAATTGAAGTAAATTTTAATCCAATAATCCAAGTTAGAGTCGATTTTAAATTAGTAATTCAAATTAAAGCTAATTTTAATCTAATAATTTAAATAAAAATCAATTTTAATCCATCAATTTAAATTTAGGTAGAAAAATTTTAATTTAACAGTTTAAATCAAAATCAATTTCAATCTAATAAATCCAAATCAAAGACAATTTTAATCAAATAATCCAAAACAAAGTCAATTTCAATCTAACAATTTAAATAAAATTCAATTTTAATTCAATAAGTTAAATAAAGTTAATTGTTATTGGATAGTCTAAATCAAAATCAATTTCAATTCAATAATTCAAGTCAAAATCAATTTAAATCTAATAAATTTAATTTAATTTTAATTAAACAATCCACGTCAAAACTAATTTCCATGCAATAATCTAAGTAAAAAAATCAATTTTTAACCTAATAATTTAAATGGAAGATAATTTTAATCCAATAATTTTAATTAAAGTAAATTTTAATCTAAATTAAGAACAATTTTAATTCGATAATCTAAGTTATGAAGTTAATTTTAATATAATTTAAATTTAAGCCAATTTTAATTTAACAATCTTAGTTAAAATCAATTTTACTTCAATTATTCAAGTCAATTTCAATCTAACAAATTAAAAACAATTTTAATTTAATAATTCAAGTCAAAGTCAATTTTAATTTTAATATAAAAATTTAAGTAAAACTCAATTTCTATCTAATAATTTAAATTTAAGTTAATTTCAATTCATCAACATAAATCAAAGTCAATTCAAAAATATTCCAAGTCAAAACCAATTTCAATTAAATGGTCCAAGTTAAAGCTAATTTTTTAATTAAAAAGTCCAAGTCAAAATCAATTTCTATCTAAGTTAAAATCAATTTTAATCCAAGTCAAAGTCAATTTTAATCCAAATCAAAGCCAATTTTAATTCAAGTCAAAGCCAATTTTAATCCAAGTCACAGCCAATTTCAATTCAAGTCAATGCCAATTTCAATCCAAATCAAAGCCAATTTTAATCCAAGTCAAAGCCAATTTCAATCCAAGTCAAAGCCAATTTCAATCCAAGTCAAAGCCAATTTCAATCCAAGTCAAAGCCAATTTCAATCC
Organism: Temnothorax nylanderi; assembly: GCF_030848795.1. Lineage (NCBI taxonomy): Eukaryota > Metazoa > Arthropoda > Insecta > Hymenoptera > Formicidae > Temnothorax > Temnothorax nylanderi. The sequence goes on from NW_027249219.1 coordinate 407,523, forward strand.
AAGTCAAAGCCAATTTCAATCCAAGTCAAAGCCAATTTCAATCCAAGTCAAAGCCAATTTCAATCCAAGTCAAAGCCAATTTCAATCCAAGTCAAAGCCAATTTCAATCCAAGTCAATGCCAATTTCAATCCAAGTCAAAGCCAATTTCAATTCAAGTCAAAGCTAATTTTAATCCAAGTCAAAACCAATTTCAATCCAAGTCAAAGCCAATTTCAATAAAAGTCTAAGTCAATTTCAATCCAAATCAAAGCTAATTTTAATTCAAATCAAAGCCAATTTTAATCCAAGTCAAAGCCAATTTTAAATCAAGTCAAAACCAATGTTATTTTTATTTTATTTTTATTTTTATTATACAAATTAAGGTAATACAATATATATAAATAATTTGAGAATATATCCCCCTTCAAATTGGGAGATATTTTTTAAGAGGAGAACAGTTGCACCTTCACCAAAAATATCAGCGGATGGAACTGAAAAATAAAAAAAAGAACAAATATATTAACAAACTTTCTATAAAACAGACAAAACTTTCTATAAAATATATTGCATTTTTACTTTAACCCTTTTATTAAAAAGATAAAATTAAGATTATAAAAATCTGCGACTTATAAAGAGATATCACTATTAACTCTGTATCGATTTTAATCTCTTTTTGCTTCTTTATTGAAGAAGCTTTGTTTTCGTAAACCTCATATATGAACCTTTGATCACATATAAAGCTGAGTCTAATTAACCAATTCTTAAAGAATTATATATAAAATAAGGGTAGAAAAGACCGAAAAAAAAGTTTTTTTAGTTTTCGATGTCAATGTGTTCAGAATATTCTAAAACGTCAAAAAATAGCATTTTTTTATGTGTGATGTACGTGTATGTGTGTGTGTGTGTGTGTATGTGTGTGTGTGTGTGTGTGTGTGTGTGTGTGTGTGTGTGTGTGTGTGTAGATTTCCTTTAATCGTATATATTATAAAGCTGAGTTTAATTAATCAAATTTTAAAGAATTATATATGAAATAGGAGTAGAAAAAACTGAAAAATATAATAGAATTATAAATAGCTCGATATCTCAAAAGCGGAAATTAGAGCTACTACAGATATTTCCAAAAAAAAAATCAAAATATTATTTAAAAAATGAATCCCTTTACCGATTCTCGCTCAATTAAATACCAACTTTCCTTTAATGATAGGGGAGACCGGGGTAAACTCGACACAATTTTTTCAGAGGCAATTTTCAACAATTAATTAAAATTTTCATACAAATTCAATGGTACACATTTAAAGAGTGTTCCTTCAGGTACAAAATTGCTTAAAGAAGTTTTGCTGTATGTTGCTTAGTTTTGCTCCCAGGAAAGGAAAAGTGATACAAAGACAAATTTTTAAATTGAAAATTTTCGGGGCAAACACAACACTTTGACTGATCGACACAATTTGATCTGAAACTTATTTTTTTTGTCTGAAACTAAAAATATATTGTTTATCGTGTATTTGGAAAGTACAAAAATTCTGAATTAAGTAAAACAATTATTGGAAATAATGAAAACAAAATTTGTTGAACTTTCAATTATTTTCATCTAAACTCATGTTTAAAAAACTAATTTATGCAAGTAAATTCGCGATCGGACATGCACATACATTTATCATGAGTCATATAGCTGTATAACAAGTATCGTTTGTTATTAGGAGCTAATGAAATGGCGTGGTGTCGATTTTGCCTCGAACCTCATTTTTCACTTTTTTTTCACTACAAAAACATAAAAATTTTGAAAATATACAAAAACTATTATCGAATTCGTATAGAGCATCAAATTTCCCATCAAAATCACTTACATATAGGTTTGTAAGAGTAAAACTCAATGAAAGAAATTTTCGAGAAATTAAAAAAATTACTTTTCACCATTAAAAACGCTTATGTCGTGCTAAAAATTACATCATAACTCATAATGTCACCAAATTCCGTTGATAATACTGCACATAAAAACGCATTTACAGTAGGAAAGGCAAGTTTCTACAATAGATTTAAATTGGCAAAAAACCTAGTGTCAAGTTTGCTCCAATGTCAAGTTTGCCCCGATCTCTCTTACTCTACATTTTAAAAAAAATTAAGCCCGATATCTCAAAAATTACGAAAGTTAGTGCTATCACAACATTTCTAACATTATACACGCACGCACGTAATGCGCACACGTGCACACGCACATACTTTTAAAACATTGAAACCTCTATTTTTCATTGCATATTTTTACAGCTTACTTCGAGAGCTTTTCAAAGCACTATAAAAAAGTATTTTTTAATAAAGTACTTTTAAAATTATGAGTGTATATATACATACATATATACATACACACATACCTACATACATACATACATACATATGCACACAGATATTTTGTTAAAATATGTTTTTTTTTAGATGTTTTAGAATATTCTGAACACGTTGCTCGTGAAAACTCGGAACTAAATTTTTGATCCTACAACAAAGCTTCTTCTATGAAGAACCAAATAAATATTTTTTAATATCAAGAGACACGGTAGTGTCTCGCGCCAAGTACACGCGGAGCGAGACCGACCGTGACTCTTTTACGCGACGCGACGAGTTGCGAGTACTCGAGATGTTGAGATCTCGATAACGAGTGAACGGATCAAGTTCTAAGTAGGCTTAATCGATAGCTTGAGGTCGAATTAGGGGGGGGGGGGGTTTCTCTTATAATATTTCCGCTACGTGCCCTACGAGCGGAGATATTGCGACGCAAAGTCCAAATGTGAAAATTTATTTTTAAGATACTTCTTCTACGTCGACCGTCTTTCATGCCATGGCATCATTTCATTGGCTGGAATCGCGTCCTTTTCACTTTTTCGACACTGGCGGTGCCACTAGTATCGCCAGTTTCTCGATGTATACGTGTGTGTAAACTACGCGCAGTGCAGACCAGTGCAGACAGTGCGTTTAGCGCGCTGTCACCTGTCACAGTCAGTTATAACCTATAACACGGTATAGTGTCCCACGTCAAGTACGCGCGGAGCGAGACCGACCATGACTTTTTACGCGACGCGACGATTAATATTTTTTTTGATTCAAGGTAATTGTTTTATTTACATGTAATTATCCTATTATTATACGACGCGAAGCGAAACCGCACCGTGACTCTTTTACGCGACTAAGTGCATGGTGTTAGAAGACAGGTGTAACAGTTTCGAGGATGCGCAGTCGTCATTTTCTTTGACCAATCAGAACTTTATCCAAGATGCCAAAAGCAATATGGCTCCTTCAATATTATTGTGAAGTATATTATAGTTAAAGGTTATATTGTGTTTAGATATTAGATATTCTATTTTTGCGGAGAAGCTATGCCAACGTGCTGTCGTCGTCATTCACAGTCCTCGTCATCATTGTCTTCCCGTTGACTTTTGTAATTTTCACTTCGTTTCAAGATACATAACCGACCTCCAGACGTACGCGGCGGTTTATTTTACCGAAAATGTACAAAATGTAAAATAAAAACATGTTCTGGAAAAATTGCATTCCTTTATTTATAATTGTTTTAATATAATATCACTCCTACACTTTCTTTTATATTACAATCAATTACACGTCTCTACAACTTAGAACGGTGCTCATAGTTCAATCTCAGATTTCAGATTACAGAAAAGCTTATCTTAAGATGCTGCAAAGGCTATTTTATTATAGCATTTTATAATAAACTTAAGACAATTTTAAATATAACATTGTGTCAGGAATATTGTTCTTACAGTTTGCAATACGAGTAATCATTTCTGTATACTTCCTTATTAATAACGTTTTCTAATTCCTTATTTGCAATATTTATTCTTTATATACTTATTAATGTAGAAATTGTTTTTTTAACATTAGTATATTATGTATTATATTTTTTTAATTAATTTGTGAGGTTTTGTATTATATTTACAAATTTTTTATTTTTGTTTGCATTTTTGTCACAAACTGTGACTAATGCTGCATTTAAATGTGGCGCCACATTTTGGATAAACATTTGATTGGCTGTCGTATTCTCCGGCCGCCATTATGCGCAATGTTACACCTGTCTTCTAACACCATGACTAAGTGCATGTGACAGGAATTATAATAGTTTACAACTCTTGATAAGTCAAAGAATAATAGTTTACGTTTACGTGAGTATTACTTCTGTAGTAACTTATACGAACGATATCATCGTAGTTACTATAAAATCTCCCGTTTATGCGGAGGAATTATCGTATCGTTCGTAAGTTACTACAGAATTAAGTAACGTTCGCGTAAACGTAGTATAGGTTAGATTACCGATTTCTTACAAAATTTTACATAAAACGCGAGATTCACTTATGGGAGCTTTCCAGCAAGCGACACAAGTCGACACAGGTATCGTTTTGTCTTTGTTACTCATTGCCAAAAAAGAAAGATAGAACGACGTTTGTGTCGGCTTGTGTCACTTGCTGGAAAGCTCCCTATGTATGCAAGTTTAACGCCTATTGAGTTAATATGAAATAATTTTCCTAAATGTAATAAAAATAACACGATGTTATATATGCGGTTTGCCGTGAATATATATATATAAAATAGAATGTCTGTATGTATGTATGTATGTATGTATGTTCTTTATACACTCTTGAACTATTCGACCGAATTTTTACCAAAAGTATATAAAATAGGGGTAGAATTTCCCGGGGAGTGTTATAGAGTGTATAGTTTTTCGTTACCGATCTTTTTGGGGATCGGTATCGGAAATTTTTCCAATTTTTCGGTAAATAATTGACCGAATTTTAAAGAATTGTATATAAAACAGGGGTAGAATTTCCTGGGGAGTGCCATAAAGTGTATAATTTTTCATTACCGATCTTTTAGGAAACCGGTACCCAAATTTTTTTCTATTTTTCGGGAAATAATTGACTGAATCTTAAAGAATTGTATATAAAACAGGAATAGAATTTCCCGGGGAGTGCCATAAAGTGTATAATATTTCGTTATCGATCTTTTTGGAAACCGGTATCAGAAATTTTTCCAATTTTTTTGGAAATAATTGATCGAGTAGAAAAAGATTGGTTACGACATGTTTAATCCATGAACACTCCTTATGTTTGTCCACAATAAGGATATTGAAACATAAATCTAAATGAAGTCGTTTTAAGATTTTTCTTGTAAAAAAACTTGGCGCTGCTAGACCTCGAAATTTTAAATAAATAAGGATAACAATAAATAAAAATAATTCATAGAAGAATGCGACGGAAGTAACAAAATGATTATCAGCGTGGTGTGTATGTGCGAGCGAGTGATATGGGTGTGCGTGACGACGGCGAATAATGCGGCTTATAATTAAGTATAGGATAAGTTTATTTATTTATTTAAAATTTCCAGGTCTAGCAGCGCCAAGTTTTTTTACAAGAAAAATTTATGTATTTTAATAAAATATTTTTATTTTGTACTATCTTTGTAATTCTTTGTGATTAAATCTTTTATTTTATTGAAAAATACATATATAAACTTTGTATTTAAATACCTTGTATTCCCTCGTTGGATTAAATATTTTAATAAAATATTTTTATTTTGTACTGTTCCTCTGTAATTCTTTATGACCACTAAAAAATACACATGTAAACTTTGTATTTAAATATCTTGTATTCCCTTGTTAAATTTAAATAAAATTTTTTAATCTTATAAAATTGTTATCATACATTCTTTTTCTAATTGACACTATGTAAAGATTTTTCAAAGTAGTGCAACAATTATTTTTTGAGGCAATATATATGTTCTCTCTGTAATTGGCGCTGTAATTTAAAGAGATATCATTTCTTTTTTGTAATTGTAATAGATCACTTGAAGCGCGACTCTTCTTTGATAAGGTAACATAATTTTGTGATGTGTATCACTTGGGTTATAATTTTTTGGAAATAAAGATACTACTGCTTAGATTTTTTCGAGATTTTTCGAGATACAAAGAGTACGTCTACCACTTGTTACTTAAGTTTTTTCGAGGTATAATACTACCACTTTCTTTTTTTCGAAGTAACAACATATACACTACTATACGTGTAGGGGAGACCGGGGCTAAACCGCCAGTTTTTTTCGGTGCCGATTTTTAACAAGAAAATAAATAATTTTAGTTAAATGTGGTATACCACTGTAAAGAGTAAACCTTTAGCTACAAAATTTATATAGGAAATTTTTATCTATGTTGCTTTGTTTAACCGGTATAGAGCAAAAACGACAACGGTGGAAAAATTGAAATCTCAAAAATGCCGGGGTTGAACCGCCACTCCCTCGGGGCTAATCCGCCACACTGCATTTTCAATACATATACGTACATCTAATCCTAAAAAATGATAGGATACATTTTAATAATTGTTTTTTAAGAGAAAAATATAAAAATTTATTTAAAATTTTTATGCAAAACATTATTAAAAAATAATTGTTTTACCTATTCCATAAAACAATTTAGGCACGTGAATACAGAGGTTAACTAAATCGTAAACTCCCCAACGGCACGTCACATTGTCAACGCGGGCAACCACGGGGAATACTCGTGACGGCGTTCCGGTGCCATAGGATCAGCGCGGACCCTCGAGCAACCTAACCAAGCCGCGTCTCTCGCGGGGGAGCGATAAATAGCGACAGGGGGGTTAGAAAAGCTCGCGGTGGAGCGCGACCATTTTACCGACTCGACGGCGTCCTCGCGCCGATTCCTCGACGCGCCGACGACGACGACGACGACGGCCATGACCACCACGACGACGACGGCCACGACCACCACGACGACGACGGCCACGACCACCACGACGACAACGGCCACGACCACGACGACGACGACGACGACGATGACGACGACGATGACCACCACCGACACCACCACCACTACAACGGCGGCGACAATGACGCTGAGACGATGCGGCGAACGCTGGACGATGCGGTCGCACGCGTGACTGTCACTGACACAACGACCAACAACGACGATTTACCGCGGCCGGGAGTCGGGACGATCTACAGCGCGCGCGGCATGTCAACGCTCGCGCGGAAATCGCGGGATCTCAGAGCCGTGCCGTGCCCCGCCGTACCTCGCCGACGTGCCGTGAGTGTGAGCGATCTCGAAAACAACGGTCCGCCATCTTTTCGGTCGGCCAAAACACCCGTTTTGCGACGATACGTGCGTACCATTTCCCTCCTACACAAACTGACGCACGTGCAAGGGAAGACAGAATCACGCTCGAGGGAAACCTAACCTGAAATCGCCGTGAGCTAAAGTCGTGCGCCCGGCGCGCCACAGTGACGAGACTGGCGGACCAGCCCCGGGTGCTTACTGGCGGATAAGCCCCAAACATAAGTTTCAGGTTTGATCGCTCACGAAATATTAGACATCAACGATAATGAAAAAACTACACTGGATTCGTGTTCAGCATGCATTACTCTTTATAATCACGTACCTCGAGATTTGGAGAGCAAACATTATTGCAGATATTACAATATTTCCACGCGCAGAAAATTTCACTTTTACCTTCCGAAAATACGTAAAAATTCCTCGTAAAAATCATAACACGGCAGGTAACCTGCCGAAACTCCGTTGGTCACATGGGTACCATAAGCAGCGTTTACAATGTTAATAGCGAGTTCGCACAATATACAGGTTCCGAGATATTTGATTTGGCGGTTCAACCCCGTTGGCGGTTTAGCCCCGGTCTCCCCTACTTGACGCCTTTCTTTACCTTTTTTTTAAGAAAGGTGATTTTGTACGGATTCAAATGACTCCGCGAATTTAAAATTCAGTATGAAGAATCCTGGCTGAGGTAATATTTTTCGTAATAATTTCTTTACAGTTTTTAGATACTTAGCATCATAAAATAAATCGTAACAATTTAATTGGGGAAAGGGGGATTTTACTACTTCAACCAGAATTGTGTTCAAGTCTGACAATTTGTCGGCGCGCAGTTTACTATGGTTGAAATAATATTTTTCTATTAAAAATAATAAAACACGAAGATCCTGTTATGGCTTTCCTTGCTCTATTCTTTATACTGAATTATAAATATTTTTTATTTGGAACATTTTTAAAATTAAATGTAAATTTTTCAAGATAATAGGTATTAATACAAAACTGATAATATATATATATATATATATATATATATTGTTATTTTCATAAATTGTTATTTGTATATATGTATATATATATATATATATATATATATATATATATATATATATACAGGGTGTATCAGAATGTTTGGTACTTTTTTCATATTTAGATAGAGCGAGCCAAACTGAGTCGAAAAGTCATGTACCATTTTGCAATTTTCGCAATAGTTGATGAGTTATTAATGATTAAAAATCGCCGTATTGGCCCGGCCCACCGCCAAATCCAAGCGCGCGGCGAGATGCGGCCGCTTCGCGGTCGGCGCGCGGGCAGTTGTTTACTTCAAGCGGCACGAGCGGCGCGTAACGCCGGGCCCCCGTCCTGAGCGATGATAGTTTCTCGCCTTTTTTAAATAGAAATAAAATTTTCTAACAACATAGAAAAATTTTTTGTGCGTACTTATGTACATACGTGTGTACATGCATACACAGTAAAATATCAATTGTACTGCTTAAAAAAGCGATTACTCAATTTACTTTTTTTTCTGTTAGTAAGTAACGGTTGTCTTTAAGAAAGAATATTTTCTTGATAATAGTCTTAAAATGTACAAATTTTAGAAAGAGTCTTTATCATGTACTCGAAAGAATAATTTATACTCCTTCAAAGAACATAATAAAATTTTATTAAAGAGAAGTCAAAATAATAAATAAAGTAATATGAGGACCCTCGAGATTAAAATAGGAGAAGTCAAGGCTATGAGGGTCAGACGCAGATCACAGTGCGTAATATCAGAAATAACTGATTTATTCGTCGTTTTGATACATTACATCGATCTGTACGTTTCGGCTCAGTTTTGAGCCATCTTCAGCGGCAGTTACAGAAATTAAGTTACACGTTCTCCGTACCGTATGGTGAGTTTACTGATTCAAAGTATCAGAAACATAGACCAATTGATCCATATCTGTAAATTTGTTCAATTAATGTTGAGATATTAAAAAGATTCCTTAGGAAACTCACCATTCGGTCTGAATAACGTGGAATACAGAGCCATGTACATAATGAATACTCTCTGGAAGAAGACTTGACGATCTTGTCGACACGACACACAATGATATGAAAGGTCTTGCAAGAAGAGGCATCTAATTGTTTAATTCTTCAATTAAGAATATAAAATTAAAACAAAAATTCGATTTACTTATTATTTTGACTTTTCTTTGATAATATTTTATAATGTTCTTTGAAGGAGTATAAATTCTTTTTTCATACAAAGTACATGACAAAGTACATGACAAAGACTTTTTCTAAAATTTGTGATAAGTACATTTTAAGATTATTATCAAGAAAATATTCTTTGTTAAAGATAACCGTTACTTACTAAAAGAAAAAGAGTAATTCGAGAATTACAATTATGTACGTAATAAAAATTTAAGAATTAAAATTGTGTACATAAGTAAAATTCGTGAATTACAATTATGTACATAATTTTAATTCCCGAAAAATTTTTATGTCATAACATAAAATAAATTCAGAATTAATATTTTGTCTAGACATAATTTTAATTCTGCATTTTCAATTATAGCTTAATAATAATTCGATGAATTATAAGTATCTAGACATAATAATAATTTCTTTTCTTTGAGTATCAATTTAATTTGGTAGAATTTTTATGATGATATTAAATAGCAAAACGGCGTGCCGTATACGCACACGCAAAAAAATATCATTCTAGTGCTAAAAAAACCAATTACTCAATTTTCTCTTCCTTTAAGTAACGATGATCTTTACAAAAAATGTTTTCTTGATAATATTACTTAAAATAAATAATATTCTAAATTCTAATTATTCAGTTCTTCAGTTAAGAATATAAAATTAAAACAAAAATTCGATTTGCTAATTATTTTGATAGGAGAAGTCAAGGCTATGAGGGTCAGACGCAGATCACAGTGCGTCCCTTATGAAAAAAAACTATTGAAAAACTATTGAGAGCGAATTAACTATTGGATAACTATTAGATTTGAATAGTACGTACTATTCAAATTTAATAGTTAACTATTGAAAGTCCAATAGTTAACTCGCTGTCAATAGTTTTTTTTCATAAGGGGTAATATCAGAAATAACTGATTTAATCGTCGTTTTGATACATTACATCAATCCGTACGTTTCGGCTCAGCTTTGAGCCATCTTCAGCGGTAGTTACACAAGTTAAGTTACACGTTCTCCGTACCGTATGGTGAGTTTACTGATTCAAAGTATCAGAAACATAGATCAATTGATCCATATCTGTAAATTTGTTCAATTAATGTTGAGATATTAAAAAGATCTCTTAGGAAACTCACCATTCGGTCTGAAAAACGTGGAATACAGAGCCATGTACATAATGAATACTCTCTGCGAGAAGACTTGACGATCTTGTCGACACGACACACAATGATATGAAAGGTCTTGCAAGAAGAGGCATGTCGTAGGTCAACACATCGGCGAGGATTATAACAAAGCACGATTTGACACCGTCACAATATTGCATGTACCAATAGTAAAACCCCGATTTGCCAACGACCAAGTTCATGAGCATGGATTACAATTTGCTCAAAACCGTGACATATGCATGATGCAAAAAATCCGTGTCATTTTGAGACGGTGTCAAATCGTGCTATGTTATAATCCTCGCCGGTGTGTTGACCTACGACATGCCTCTTCTTGCAAGACCTTTCATATCATTGTGTGTCGTGTCGACAAGATCGTCAAGTCTTCTCGCAGAGAGTATTCATTATGTACATGGCTCTGTATTCCACGTTTTTCAGACCGAATGGTGAGTTTCCTAAGAGATCTTTTTAATATCTCAACATTAATTGAACAAATTTACAGATATGGATCAATTGGTCTATGTTTCTGATACTTTGAATCAGTAAACTCACCATACGGTACGGAGAACGTGTAACTTAACTTCTGTAACTACCGCTGAAGATGGCTCAAAGCTGAGCCGAAACGTACGGATCGATGTAATGTATCAAAACGACGAATAAATCAGTTATTTCTGATATTACGCACTGTGATCTGCGTCTGACCCTCATAGCTTTGACTTCTCCTATTTTAATCTCGAGGGTCCTCATATTACTTTATTTATTATTTTGACTTTTCTTCAATAAAATTTTATTATGTTCTTTGAAGGAGTATAAATTCTTCTTTCGAGTACATGATAAAGACTCTTTCTAAAATTTGTACATTTTAAGACTATTATCAAGAAAATATTCTTTCTTAAAGACAACCGTTACTTACTAACAGAAAAAAAGTAAATTGAGTAATCGCTTTTTTAAGCAGTACAATTGATATTTTACTGTGTATGCATGTACACACGTATGTACATAAGTACGCACAAAAAATTTTTCTATGTTGTTAGAAAATTTTATTTCTATTTAAAAAAGGCGAGAAACTATCATCGCTCAGGACGGGGGCCCGGCGTTACGCGCCGCTCGTGCCGCTTGAAGTAAACAACTGCCCGCGCGCCGACCGCGGGGCGGCCGCATCTCGCCGCGCGCTTGGATTTGGCGGTGGGCCGGGCCAATACGGCGATTTTTAATCATTAATAACTCATCAACTATTGCGAAAATTGCAAAATGGTACATGACTTTTCGACTCAGTTTGGCTCGCTCTATCTAAATATGAAAAAAGTACCAAACATTCTGATACACCCTGTATATATATATTAGGGTGATTCAAAAAAACCTTCTTTTTTATTTTTCGCGATACACCCTAAAATATCAAAGCTTACCTAAAAAAAGAATTTTCCTCAAAAGGGGAGCAAAATCGAACAAGTTTTAGAGGTCGCTACCAGCGATTTTCAATATTTTCGATTAAAAAATCCGTTTTTTTTAAATATTCAAAATTGCATAACTTTTCGAGTTTTAATGATAGAGGCATGAAATTTTCAGAGAATCTTCGTCAATTCATGTAGTTTATGAATATTGAGTTAAAAAATTTATTTTCGGAAACAATTTTTTTACGTTTCTTTTGTTTATAATAAAAAAATAATTGTCTATAACTAATAGGCGCCAGCGATCTGGGATTTGGTTTTGATTTTAAATTACATCTAGGTAATCCAAAAACACATTTCAATAATCAAATGCTTGAACATCGGTGAATTTGTTGCTAAAAATTTGTTTAAACAACAAATTCAAAAAACCACGTTACCCGTAATGTAGAAATAATGCATGTCATAATCTTTATTTAGGTGTCTGTATTGCATTCCAACTTTTGTTGTCAAATTTAAGTTGATAGAATCCCTTACGGAAAGAAACTACAGCGGATTACAGAAAATTATATTACAGGAACTACATAAAAGTATTACACAAAATTACAGACTGAAGTATTGTAATATACTGTAATATTTTCGTACTATACGCTCGGATTACAGGAAAATATTACAGGATTACAGGACTACAAGATTGCAGTCCTCTTAATACTAGAGGACACTGATTTCCGATATTCACCCGGCATAAAAAAAAATTATTTTTTTCTTAGTTTTATTACTTTTTTATAACTAAATTTGTTTCTTAAGATGCAGTCTATGATTATAAATATTTTCTTGTATTTGAAAAACACACTTACCTTGGTGGGATTCGAACTCGGGACCTCGGGACCTCTGGATCGTGAGCCAACTGCCTTACGTGGTAGACTACTTCTTAATTTGATGTAAGTGTTATATATAGTCTACATATGTCATAACCAGCACAAATATATAATTTTTCAAAAATCATCTTAAGAAACAAATTCAGTTTAAAAAGAGTAATAAAATTTTTAATTGGATATATGATATAATATTTCTTAAAGTCGGGTGAATGTCAGAAACCAGTGCCGGCTCATTATGAAATCTATCATTTATATATATAAGTACCGTCGTCTGTATGTATGTATGTATGTATGTATGTATGTACGCGAACTACTCATTCGTTAGTAAACCAAATTTTTACCACAGGTACATGAAATAGGGGTAGAATTTCCCGGGGATGAAAATGTCGTGGTTAATTTTTCGTTACCGATTTTCTGGAAATCGATTTTTTTAATTTTTTTAATTTTTCGGGAAATAATCTACCGAAGTCGGGAAATAATCGACCAAATTTCAAAGAATTGTATATGAAACAGGGGTAGAATTTCCCGGGGAGTGCCATAAAGTGTATAGTTTTTCGCTACCGATTTTCTGGAAACCGATTTTTGTAATTTTTCCAATTTTTCGGGAAATTGACCGAATCACATTCGTTAGTGGACCGAATTTTTACTAAAAATATATGAAGTAGGGGTAGAATTTTCCGGGGAGTGCCATAATGTGTATTGTTTTTTGTTACCGATTTTCTAGAAATCGGTTTTTTTTATTTTTTCGGGAAATAATTGACCGAATCTCTTCGTTAGTGGACCGAATTTTTATCAAAAGTATATGAAATAGGGGTAGAATTTCCCGGGGAGTGCAATGATGTGTATAGTTTTTCATTACCGATTTTCTGGAAACCGATTCTTTTAATTTATCTAATTTTTCGGGAAATAATTGACCGAATTACATTCGTTAGTGGACCGAAATTTTACCAAAAGTATATGAAGTAGGGGTAGAATTTTCCGGGGAGTGCCATGATGTGTATAGTTTTTTTTTTATAGTTTTTATAGTTTTTTATAGTTTTTCTTTGAGATTTAATCACTTATTTCTCCAAAAAAATTGGAAAAAATAGAGTGAAACATTTCCAATTTTTGTTTAAAAAAATATACGTGATTTTTAAAAAAATGTACATTACGTCGTCTGTTTATAAGGAGAAAAAGAAGAAGTGGAATAAGTTGCTAATTTCACATATTAAATGTCAGAATCATGGAAAATAAATCAGAAATAAAAGCAGTAAATAATGAAATGAATTCAAATGAAGAATCAATAGAGAGATTGAGAGAATTGGAAGAATTGAGAAATGGTAAGTAAGAATAATAATTAATTAGTTAATACAGATGTTTAAATTGTTTATATGATTTCTTTTAATATATAAAATTTTAGCATTAGAAGATGGTTATGACGATATACTGATAACTGCAATGATGGAATTTGAAAGATCACAAGAAGAACGTGAGAAGAAAGAAAATTGTAAGGAAAAATGTGAATCACAAAAAGAATGTGAGAAGAAAGAAAATTGTAAGGAGGAAAAGGAGGAAGAAAAGAAGGAGGATGATAAAAATAAAAAGAATAAGCGGAAACGAGACGCTGAGGACGAAAATGACGAAAAAAAATCATAAAAAAAATTATAAATTACACTAAAAATGATAAATTACAATTATACAATTTTATATATGTGTATTTTATATATGTATAAACCTATATATTTTTAAAAAATATAAATTGTACATAAATTGTAACTGTATTCGTAATAGATTAATAATTTCGATTCTCTCTCTCAGTCTCTCTCTCTCTCTCTCTCTCTCTCTCTCTCTCTCTCTCTCTCTCTCTCTCCTCTCTCTCTCTCTCTCTCTCTCTCTCTCTCTCTCTCTCTCTCCTCCCTCTCTCTCTCTCCCTCTCCCTCTCTTGCTCTCCCTCTCCCTCTCCCTCTCCCTCTCCCTCTCCCTCTCCCTCTCCCTCTATAATTCTTTGAGATTCAAAGCACGGATTTCTTTACAGTAGAATAGGCCTACTGGGGAAACCACTAAAAAAAAAAACGCATTTACAATAGTACCTCAAGGGTGATGCGGAAATCTATTGGCGTTAAATGTAAATATACGCTATTACCTATTTGTGTGTCTTATTACATATGTCCTCCAGGGCGTGTCCTCCGGGGCGAAGCCCGGGTAACCAGCTAGTATATTTATATATATATAAATTATTTATATATATATTATATATACTTATATATATATATTAATTATTATCTATATATAAATGATGATGATGATGATGATGATGATAAATGATGATATATATATATATATATCATTTATATATATCCCTATTTAATAAAAAATATTTGATAAAAGAGAAAAAGACATATATATTTATATATATATATTATATATATATATATAAATTATTATCATCATCATCATCATCATCATTTATATATATAAGTACCGTCGTCTGTATGTATGTATGTATGTATGTATGTATGTACGCGAACTACTCATTCGTTAGTGGACCGAATCCTTATCGAAAGTATATGAAAAATATATATTATATATATAAATTGTATGTAAATTGAAAATATAATATAAAATTAACATCGATTAAACTCGATATATATAAATTGTATGTAAATTGAAAATATAGTATAAAATTATTATCGATTAAACTCGATTAAAAATTTATATAAAAAAGATAACACTCGATTAAAAATTCATATAAAAAAGACAACTTCGTAAGTTGACAGTTTCACATATCATATGTCATTTTGTGACATATGTCATTTGCAAATTGTAAGGAAAAGACAGAAAGAGGAGAGAGAAGAAAACGGATATTCGCATATTCTGAGATAGAGAGAGAGAGAGAGAGAGAGAGAGAGAGAGAGAGAGAGAAGGGGTACGTATCTTAAACATCAAATTTATATGTCAAAAAATTTACGTCTTTCCATTTTCATTTCTTTGCTTTATTTTCTTTTTATTTAATTATCTTATTGATTTTTTGTCTTTTTGTTCTGTCTTTCTTATCTCTTATCTATATAAGTTTAATTATATATTTTTCCTTTCACAGATATTTAATTTTATAGAAGAAAACTGACGTTAAAACCTATTTTATCCTGTTCCTGTTATAAAGATTTTTCCATGTTGCCTGTTCCTATTTTTCAATTATTTTCTATTTAAAGGTAAATAATAATTTTATTTTTAATAATAATTATTTCACTCATAAAAAGGTCGTGTTTAAAAAGAATGTTAGAAATATCCTTTTATAATAACATATACATTGGCTACCACTTTTAATGTTAATTTTAATCTTTACTATGAAATTATTTATTGTGGTTTATTGTTTTATATTGTAATATATTTTATCTATTATTATAAGTTAATAAATTCAATGAAAGCGATAGATCAATGTATATGTTGTATCTATTAAATATCTAATATTTTATCTATTATTATAAGTTAATAAATTTACTGAAAGCGATAGATCAATATATATGTTGCAATAAAAAATTTATACAATATTATACAAATTAAAAATTTATATATAGATATAAGAGATAGATTATACATTTTTTGTATATACATTTATATGTATTTATTACATATTTAATTATCTTATTGATTTTTTGTCTTTTTGTTCTGTCTTTCTTATCTCTTATCTATATAAGTTTAATTATATATTTTTCCTTTCACAGATATTTAATTTTATAGAAGAAAACTGACGTTAAAACCTATTTTATCCTGTTCCTGTTGTAAAGATTTTTCCATGTTGCCTGTTCCTATTTTTCAATTATTTTCTATTTAAAGGTAAATAATAATTTTATTTTTTATCCTCATTTTTATCCTCATTTTTATCCTCATTTTATATCCTCATCTTTTTCGTTACATTTTCGCTTCCTATACAAAGAATAATTTTTTTAACGATATTTTTTAAAAGATAACAAACATCCTTAAATTTTTTTACAGTAAATGCTTTTCAGAGCTTTTTTCCCCAGTCTTCCGATGAACATTATCTGCTTGCCCTCTTTCATTTGTTATATCTGCTTGCTCTCTTTCGTATGCTAACATAGCATTCAATAAAATTTCATCCATTCTATTATCCATATGTATAACTAAATTTAAAAACACTATATATAACTAAATTATATATACATTATATATAGATACATTATACAGCTAATCGAAACCTTTTATTTAAATTTATTTAGAAATAAAATAAATTAATTTAATTTAATTTATTTCGAAAAAATTCATTAGGCAAATCTTCGATATCCATATTAGTAAAAATTCTTTAAACCACCGTTTTTTAAATTGATATATAATAAATACGTGAAAAGATTACGTAAAAATAGTCACTTAATTTATATTTTTTAAATTGAAAATCAAAGTTAAAATTTAAAACAATTTTAATATATAAAATCGTTACGGGTGATGTATGTTTGAACGTTAACAACTTAAAAACTATTGGACCGAATTTTTAACATAAATATATGAAATAGGGGTAGAATTTTCTGGAAAGTGCTATAGGGTATATAGTTTTTCGTTACCGATTTTCTGGAACCGATTTTTTTAATTCTTTATTTTTTAAATATTAAAAGAGTTACTAATATATAAAATCGTTACGGGTGGTGTATGTTTGAACGTGTTTGAACGTTAACAAATTAAAAACTATTGGACCGAATTTTTACCACAAATATATGAAATAAGGAATTTACGTTTGAACGTTTTTAACTTAAAAACTATTGGACCAAATTTTTGCCACAAGTATATGAAATAGGGGTAGAATTTTACGAGTAGTGCTATAGGGTATGAAGTTTTTTATTATCTATTTTCTAGAAACAGATTTCTTTAATTATTTTAATATTTAAAAAATAAAGAATTAAAAAAATCGGTTTCCAGAAAATCGGTAACGAAAAACTATATACCCTATAGCACTTTCTAGAAAGTGAAAATTCTACCCCTATTTCATATATTTGTGGTAAAAATTCGGTACAATAGTTTTTAAGTTAAAAACGCACAAACATACACCACCCGTAAGGATTTTATATAATAATATAGATAATAATTATTCCAATCTTAAAAAGGCCGTGTTTAAAAAGTGAGTTAGAAATTTTTTTATAATAACATATACATTGGCTACCACTTTAATGTAATTTTAATCTTTACTATGAAATTAATTGTGGTATTATTTTTTATATGTACTAATATTTTATCTATTATTATAAGTTAATAAATTCACTGAAGCCCGGAAATGAGATGTCGTGGTAATTTTTCATTTTTTTTTTTTTTTTCCCGATTTCTGAGAAAACCGATTCTTTTTTTGTCAAATTTTTGGGAAATAATGACCCGAATCACAATTATTAGTGGACCGAATTTTACCCCTAATTTAAAAGTAATGAGTTGGTAATAATAGAATTTTCGGGGCCAGTGCATAAATGGTATGTTTTTGTTACGATTTTTATGGAATATAGGTTTTTGCTAATTTTCGTAATTTTCGGAAATAATTGACTGAATCTCATTCGTTAGTGTACCGATTTTTACAAACAATAGAATAGCTTAATATCTCATTTATCTTACAAAAGAAAGGGAGGCACAAAGTTAAATATGACAGTCATGTCAAATGTAAGTAAGTGTGTTTTTTTACAGAAAATTTGAAAGACGATATTGAGTAATAACCAAATTTTTTAAAAATGTCCCGTGGTTGCTCTAACTTTTTTCGGAATTTTTGAGATTGCTCCCGCTCGCCATCTTTGTACAGCGACCGTTCAAAAAAAGACCAAATCGAAAAGAGAGTGAATTTTGAATTTGAGAAGCCAATCTTGAACTTGGTGAAATTTATGGAGTATAGCTCGCTCGAACTGCTGGCAGGTGGAACTTCTGAGACCCCTCTCAACATATAACCCAGAAATGTCACCAAGTTTCAGGTCAACCAACGATGATTGTAGTTGCCTAGATATTAGAGGTCGATGTTGAATTTCAATTAATGCGATAAATATACGACG